>NC_137794.1:16002637-16528686 GCF_963383645.1 Muscardinus avellanarius
ACGAACAAATGAGAAACTTGTAAAACGACAAATAAGTAACATAATGGGAAAATGATGGGAAATCATCATAATAGACTGGTAGAATCCCTACCTTTACTTATTCAATATTACTCCTCATTTCTTACATAGGAAAATATTCATTTGTACAAATAGCTGTGCAGGAAGTGAACAGACTCACCAGCCACCCTTCCTGGTAGACATATTCTATGACTGATCTAGGAAACAAGGGATGTGTGGAGAGGAGAGGTGGCAACCTCACTCCATACTTTCATCTTTCATCTCCTTAGTGACAAGTTAGCCCTTTCTCCTACAAATCAAGATAATGCATCTGAAGTTACAAATGGCCAAATGGGAGGATCCTCAGCCTCTAAAGGATCACAGGGAGTAGATTTACTCTACATTGTTGCTGATCTCAGAGATTAAGAAAAATAAACACTTTTAAATAATGTTTGAGAAACTGCAGTTTGAATCCTTCTGTTAAAACAGTTTAGTTAAACACAGTAATCAGTGTATAGAAGTGTGAAATGGCTATTAAAATCCCAAGCTAGAGGGTGTCAACTTAGCACAGATCAATACATGTTTTTCACCACATAAATAGAACTAAGAACAAAAGTCACATGATCATATCAATACATGCTGAAAAAGCATTTGACAAAATCCAACACCCATTCATGTTAAAAACTGCAGAAAATTGGAATTGAAGAAAGGTATCTCAACATCATTCAGTCAGTACACAATAAATCCAAAGTCAATATCATATTGAATGGAGAAAAACTGTAGGAATTCCCTCTAAAATCAGGAACAAGATAAGGATGCTCATTATCACCACTCCTTTTCAATATAGTCTTTGAGACTCTTGCCAGAGCAATAAGATAATTCAAATGAGAAAATAAAAAATTCAAAGAAATTCAAATAAGAAAAGAAGAATTAAAATTATCTTTATTTGCAGATGACATGATCCTATAACTAGAAAACCCAAAAAACTCAACCAACTGACTACTATAGCTGATTAACCAACACAGAAAAATAATGGAATACAAAATCAACTTAAATAAATCAATAGCTTTTCTATTTGCCAACCATGACTCCATAAAGAAAAAAATACAGAAAAAGTCCCATTTATAATAACCTCACCAGTAAAATACCAAGGAATAAATCTAACCAAAGAGGTAAAAGACCTCTTCACTGAGAATTATAAAGCATAAAAGAAAAAAAAAGGCCTGGGAAGATGAAAAGATCCCCCTTGTTCTTGGATAGATAGGATAAATATCATCAAAATGGTCATTCTACCAAAAGTGATCTACAGAATCAACGTAATCCCTATCAAAATAACAATGTCAGCTGGGCATGGTGGTGCACGCTTATAATCCCAGGTCTTGGGAGGAGGCTGAGACAGGAGAATCTCAGGTTTGAAGCCAGCCTCATCTACTTAGTGAGGTTCTCTGCAACTTACTGAGAGCCTGTTTTAAAATAAAGAATTAAAAATGGGGCTGGGGTTGTAGCTTAGAGGTAGAATGTCTCTGAGTTCCATCTTCAGTACCAAAGGGGGGAAAAATAAACAATGTCATTCTTCATAGACCTAAAAAAATCAGTCATGAACTTCATATGGAGATACAAAAGACCTATAATAGCCAAAGTAATTCTCAGTAACAAGAACCATGCAGGAGGCATCACAATTCCTGACTTCAAATTATACTACAGAGCTATAGTAATTAAAACATACTGGTATTGGCACAAAAGCAGGCACAATGACCAATGGAACAGCATAAAAGATACAGAAACTAACTCACGTACTTATAGTCAATTGATCTTTGACAAAGGAGCCAAATGCATACACTGGAGAAAAGACAACCTTTTCAATAAATGGTGCTGGAAAAACTGGCTATAACAACAGTTATATCTGCATACCCATGTTCAAAGCAGCACAATTCACAATAGTCAGATTATGGAATAAACCTAGGGGTTCATTAACATATAAATGGATTACAAATTATGGGAAATATACACAATGGAATTATACTCAGTAATAAAGAAAAAATAAAATTACATCATTTGCAAAAAAAAAAAAAAATGGAAGGACCTGAAGAACATTATGTTAAGTGAGATTAGCCAATCACAGAGAGCTAAGGGTCATATGTTTTCTCTAACATGTGCAGGTAGAGAGTAATTGGGATACAAGAGATGCTCCAGATGAGGAGAAACCTCGGGGAGCTGGGGAGAAGACGTAAGGGTAGAAATGGAGGAAGACTTAGATTCACTAACAGAACACACTGCCATAGACTATGTGTATACATGTGAATATATACCAATGTCATTCTGGGTGCTCTGTATTGGGAGGGAGGGAGATGGGAAGGGGGCACCAGGAATGTGTGTGTGCATGTATGTCATTGTCAACATGATTTACATTATGATGTGAGACTATAATGCACCAATAAAAGAACAAAAATATTTTAAAAAATAAAGTCAACTTATCAGGAAGGCAGAAGATGCAAAGAACAGTAGTAGCATAGGGTAGAAAGCTGATGACCCTTAGTATTTCATTGTCCATGATAACTTGAGAGGCAAGCTGCATATCCTTTTAGTATTAGGGGAAAATATGGAGAAATCCCAATGGGGCCACTTTCAGAAATCTCCCCTTCTACACCAAGGAGAAATTAAGGCAAATATAACTTTTCTAAGCGAGGCTATTCTGTCTGATGTGTATTACTTCCATAATCTAAATTTATATAGAGTTCAGAAAGTTGAGATTTAATAGGATGAACAAAATCAGCTTCTCTGATGACAAAAGATTTCTTAAAGATGTCTTCACACTAGACAGGGTGGTGCATGCCTATAATTATCGCTACTTGGGAGGCTGAGGCAGGAGGATCACAAGTTTGAGGCAACTTAATGAGATCCTAGGGAAAAAAAAAAGAGAGAAAAGAAATGAAAAACTAAAATGGATGGAATTGTAGTTCAGAGGTAGAATACTCCTGAGTTCAATCTCCAGTACCACAGACACACACACACACACACACACACACACACACACACACACATAAGATGAACAATAAACAAGTAGACAAATAGACACACAATGCTTTCCCATCTCCTCATTATACTTTTCTAACATGTCTGAGGCCTAAAACAACCCTTGTCTTCCCTTCAAACAAACAACAGCAGGAAGCATGCTGTAAAAATGTCACAATTGCACAGTATGTCCAATGAGGATAAACTCTACTATACTCTACTGTATCCAGGTCAGATATGGCCTTGGATAAGTTCATTAACCCATTAGGGCAAGGATGAATCTTCTTGGGGATCTGGCATTACTTCCAGTAAAGAAAACCAAGGTCTCCAGATGCACTAGGCAAAGCACTTATTCATCACATATATACACATATGTATATGTATATATGAGAGAGAAATATATATATACATGTATCATTTTCTTTCTTTTGATTACTGATCAACATAAAATCTCACTACTTGTATGGTGAAAAAGTCTAGGGAATATGTGAATCCTCAAGTTGTACATTACATATATTTTGTTTTTAAAATACTAATTTCTGTGGGACGTGGTAGTGCATGCTTGTAATCGCAGTACTTGGGAGGCTGAGACAGGAGGATCGCGCAGGTTCGAGGCCAGCTTCAGCTACTTAGTGAGGCTCTCAGCAACTTAGTGAGACCCTGTTTCCAAATAAATATAAAATAGGTCTGGGCGTGTATCCCAGAGGTAGAAAACCCCCTGGGTTCCATCCCCAGGACCACAAAAATAAATAAATAAATAAATAAATAAATAAATAAATAAATAAAATATTAATTTCTACATTTTAATATTGGACCGACCCCATCCTTGCTTAGGCCACAAAGCAAGCAATTTTAAAAAATGGGCTGATATAAACATATCATTGCTTTACTAGGAGAATTAGGTTTTAGGAAAATGTCTTAAATAGTGATACTTTGCTCATTGTAAAAATAGAATCTATTTTTAACTTTATAAGTAATTTTAATGTTAAATAAAATGGAACCAGTTATCTAAAAAGTTAAATAATAATGACATTTATTTTGTGATTTTTTAAAATTTTAGTTGCATGCATTTTGAGGGACAGTGTGATTATGTGATATATGTATGCAATGCATAATGATAGAATTAAGATAGTTAACATTTCCATCCCATAAATATTAAAAATGGATTAATATAATAATTGTGTATATTTATAAGATGGAGTATAATATTTATTTTGTGAGGGGTTTTTATACTTTTATTGGCATCTTGATGTTATCCATCATAGTAAGGTTCGGTGATACAAATATACAGCACACATCACTTGGTGGCTTTCTTCCATAATCCACCCACTCCTTTCTTTTCCTTCCCACACATGTTATTGAGATTGTAGGGACACCTTCATATGTGGACATGGCATTCTTTGAACTGTTTCCTTCCCCAGTCCTTGCCCCCTCCCTTTGGTTCCCTCCCTCAGCCTTTCCATGTTCTACTGGTCTCTGTCCTCATTTCTCTGAAGGGACTTTTGTTTTCTATTTTCTCTGTAGCTTTGACATAGGAGAGAAAACTTAAGACCCTTGCCTTTCTGAGACTGCCTGGGGAAGTTCCTTCTATGTGCTATAGTTTACTTCCTCTCCTAGGATCCCTCTAGTATCTCTGACAAAATGCTAGAGCACGTGCTTTGTCAAGTTGTAGTAAAATTAAGCAGCTTTACAGAGAAATTGGAAATAGCTGCCCAATTAACTTTGAGTCTCAAGACATTAAACCAGACACTCAACAGTAGAAAGACCTTAAACCATCTTTATGACTAGCCTAATACTTTGTAACTAGAACTTTCTATTTTCTGTGTCTTCTCTTCCATTAAAATTCTTCCATCTTAAAGGAATCTTTGAATTATTATTATTATCATTATTATTATTATTATTAATTTATGGTGTTAGAGATTGGACCTAGGGGTATCCTTCCTCTGAGCTATATCCACAGCCCTATTTTATATTTATTTATTTATTTATTTATATATTTATTTATTTATTTAATGCAGTACTTGGGATTGAATCCATTCATATTCTACCTCCAGACTACATCCCCAGTCCTATTTTTTTACCCTTGATTTTGAAACGGTCTCACTAAGTTGTGAAGGCTGCTTGCACACTGGTGATCCTCAGCCTCCCAAGTACTATGATAACAAGTATGTACCACCATGCCTAGCTTACTTTTTATTTTGAAACAGGGCGTTACTAAATTGCTGAGGGCTTTATTAAGTTTCTGACCTCCAACCTACCATTAACCTATTTTGACCTCCCAAGTACTGGGATTACAGGTATGCATCACCATGACTAGTAGGTATTTTTCCATTAAAAAATTAGCCTTTTTACTGAGAACTGGAAAAATTATATGTTATCTTATAAATCAATATAAATAATATTAGAAACAATTGTTCAAAATATGACAACTTAGTATATAAAATTTAGTATGAAATCAATCATACCAAATCCGTAAACACTCTATATAACATTTATTTTACACATTTCAATTAGAGAAATAAACTAAGTTTTAATGAAACTCTTAAATTTCTCTATTCAAAAATTCTGAAGCTGATTATTTTGTGTTTAAGTATATTGAGTAAAATATATTGTCATTTCAATGTATATATTTCAGCCAAAATGCAAATGATTTTCTTTGCATCCAAATAGTGGTGATTTTCACAGAGTTCTAAAGAGGAGAAAGATCAATGCTTCATATGCAATAGTCCTTCAGTATCTTTGAAATTCCACCAAGATTTCATAGTTTTAAAATACTTTTGATATTTTTGTACTGTAATTTTTTTATTCATTGCACTCAACCAATAGTATTATGCTGAAAACATTGCTGTCTATAGTAACTCCTTTTGTGAAGAAATAGAACATAAAGTTGTATCTCTCAAAATTAAGTAGCAAACTAAATACATTAAACATAGATATATAAGGAGGTAAGGAGGTATACAAATAGGCAGGTAAGTATATAACACAATAAATCTGCATAGTTGTTTTTTTTCCCCATTCTGGTTTGTTTGAGAAAGTCAAAGAAGAAAATCTCCCACTCAAAGGCTAGTCATTGTGAGGCTATTCTCCAATGAGAGTGGAGAATACAATGAGTCTCCATTCTCTGGTTTAATTTGAGGAAAATCAGAATTTCTTTGAAAGTTTTATACAGAATACAGGAAATGAAGTATTGAAACGTAAATTTTAGATTTGCTATTTTGTTTGTATAGGTGTATCATCTTGGACAAATCATTTAATATCTCTAAACTTCATTATCTTCATCTTTAATATAGTTAATAATTTTATATATCTGAAGTATGAACCAGATGGACCGTAATATCACCATTACCTAGAACCTACCAGGTGCTCAGTAACCATTCAAAATGGGCAATTTTCCAATCAATGAAGGCATAAAGCTCCTCTTTTCCATATTCATTAAGGTTGCAGTGCTGAGAAATATTTAATCTTCAAGTCTTCTGAATTAAATTAAATAACTACACATGCCTTTTTAAGTTTTAGCTGGTGGTATTTAGTGTTCACAGGATGAAATATAGGCTGATTATGCATGAAGGAAGTGACATATTTGTTCTGCTTGTAGATGAAGGATCAAGATAGATGATCTATATACGGCATCTAGTGTAGAATTATGATCAGCCTCACAATGATCTCTTTTATAGAAAATAGATATTTTGAGAGTGTCACCTCATGCTCCAAAGGAGAGAGAGATATATACTTATGCATGCTTTTGTGTTATGGATTTAATCTTGTGCATACACTTCTGCAAATAATCTCCTTCTATAGACACTCTTTAATCATTTATTTTCAGTTTAGCTTGTACTTTTGCTTACTTTGACCCTTTATTATATAAATGAGGGGTGAGCAATTTCATAACAAAAACATTAATCTTCTGTTTTGTTGTGTAAAATTATCACTAGAAAGTGGCAATTATTTTCTGTAAATAAGAACTTCAACTGACTGATTAATTAGGCTCAGTGGTACATGAAATTATTAAATGAACTGTTACATGGCTTTGGTACAAATACATAGAAACTATCGAACCCTAGTTTGAAATGGACATGATTTTAACTATATACACATATTTCTTTGGTTGAGTCATAATTCATGTGGATCAGCAGGATTTCAGTGCTGTAAACATCAGTATAATTTTTAATCATTTCATACTTTAATCTAGTTGACTTTAAGACTAAATTCATTGAAGCAAGCTGCAGTATGGTCAAATGTTAATAGTGATTTATATTCTTCCCCATTCAAATCACAAATGGAATCTCACCTGTGCCGTACAATGTTCCAAACCACTTGTTACTCACGGAAGCATCATTTCCACACATTAGCTTCAAGTGCCACTATTATTGTGAACTACATCACGATGTTAGACTATAATGCGCCAGTAAAAGTATATAAATACAAATAAATAAATAAATAAATAATATAGAGCTGGGCATGGTGGCACATGACTAAATACCAGGACTTGGGAGGCTAAGACAGGAGAATAGCAGTTTCTAAAAGAGCCTCAGCTGTAGTGAGACTCTCATCAACCTAGCGAGATGAGACCCTGTTTTAAAAATAAAATAGGGCTGGAAGAGTAGCTCAAACGTCGAATGTCTTTCTGTTCAATCCCGAGTATCTGTCTGTCTGTCTGTCTGTCTCTCTTTCTCACACACACAAATAATATAGAGAATGAAGAAAAATAAGTGCATTGGTAGCAATTATTCTATTCTGACAACCTTGCTTTCTGTGAGGCAACAAGGTTAGAGACCTCTGAAAACTCTTGGCATGGGGCTGAAGTCAGAGGAGGCCATAATTCTTTTATGAATAAAGGCACTATGGTACCTACTTTCTACTAAACGTTAGTAGTCATACTGAATTACTGAACAAAGAAAGGAAATTGGAATTCTTACTACCTGTCTTCATGTACCATCACTGTGGGATGCTCTGACCTGAATTATAAGGACATTATCTTCACATCTCTCTTTTCCCTACTTCTGAGACTGTGAGTTCTTAGCACAGAGCACAAGTCTCTCCAGCCCCTTTGATACCACCCCCTTCTTAACATACCCCTTCCCTAGACATGGCCACTGTCTCCAAACACTAAGCCTGAGTCATCTGATATCTTTGTCCTGCTTCACATTCTTCTATATTCAGGTAGGAATATATTCATGATCCTCCTACCATCCAGCTCAATGGTGAGCTTCTCATTAGGAATTCGCTTAAGCTCTTAAGCAAGATATCCCCTTTCCTGCTAGTCTTCTGCAAGATTGTGCTCACTTTTTAGATGCAAGTTTCACTGTATCAGAGCATCTCCTTTTTCGAAAAGTCTCTGTCTCTTCCTTTATCATAATGGCTCTCAATATGTAATTTGCATAAGCATCACAATGATACTGTACTAGAATGCTGATTGCTGAGCCACATCCTTCATATTCTGATTCAACCAGCCTCAGCAGGGCCCAGACATTTCTAATGCTATTCTCTGTGTTTCTGATACTGAAGTCCAGGATCATACTTTGTAATAACAACCAAACAAAAGCAATATCGACACTAACTGTGAATAAATCAAGTCTGTCTGCTTTATTTGTTTTCATACACAGATCTTGAAAATTGAAAGTCAGTGAAGGTTTGTGAAATAAATGGATGGATAGGTTTAAAACACTATGGAATTTATATGTGAATATTTTGTAAGTTTCCTGTGCCTTGTAGATTCATATCTATGTTTACAACTATATTCTTATGGAACTATAAATAGTGGTCAAGACAATTTAAAGGTTGTTGCTAAACCTTGTCCTTGTTATTCTATGTCTTTAAATTTTTCTTCAAAATATTTGGATTAAAAATAAATATAAGATGTGCTAGGAAAATAATTATATATATAATTATATATTATATTAGGAATTAGTATTCAAGACAGCTATGATGGTAGCACATGCCTGTAATTCCAGTACTTGGGATTCTTAGACAGGAGGATCACAGGTTCAAGGACAGCCTCAGTAACTTAGTGAAACCCCTTTTGAAGAAAATAATTAAAAGGGGTTAGGGATAAAGCTTGAAGATAGAACTCTCCTTCTTCCCCTGGATTCAATCTCCAGTGTCAAATTTAAAAAAAAAAGGAATTAACATTCAACAAGATTGCTCAAAATAAACAAGAGGCCTAAATAGCAAGGTGAAATGTCAAAGAGATAAATGCACATTTCTGTGTTTCGGCTAAAAAAAATCAATTGCAAAGATGCAGGATGATGTTTGAACTGGCTCAATAGCACTTCATTTAGAACCTGGTTTTCAGTTCAAAAATAAGTTCAATAAAGTTCAATAATGTGCTATAGCCATTTAAGAAAACCACAAAGTTAGATTATTATTGAAAAGCTTCGAAGCAAGAGGCACAGAAAGTCACAGTGGCAATTTTTTGCCCAGCAACTCTAATGCTATATAATGTCTCCAAATTACTCTGCCAGACTTTAAGGTGGACACCGGGACCACTAGATGGGTCTTGGAAGAGAACACTGGGACATTTGATAAGATGAAAATACTGATACACCAAGAACAAATGAAGAAAATCATGCCTATGCCAGCACTCGCCACCAATATCAGATTATTACTAGTAAAATAAATTGCATAATAAACAACAAGACATCAATATACAACAATCAGCAATTATTAAACTCATTATTTTTTGTTTGGATGGAGGTTGGTTCAGTCTCAAGCCATGAATGGGCAGGATATGGCCCTTCCTGAGATTGGGGCTCTCCCTGGGGAAGCTCTTCTGACTGCATTGGTAAAAAGGCAAGTGGAGAACACAGACCTCCTAAGGTTGAGGTTATTATTATGTTAATAAAATAATTACACATGGTAGTGAAGTCCGAAAAACATTCTCTCCTCCTCCCCATCCCTCTTTTGATAGGGACTTAAAAATTCACAGGCAATGCATGAAAAGCTAAGGAAGGAACTGTAGTCACACAAACCTCTACCAAACTCTGGTTTGGATATCTATAGAGGGACTATGTCTTCTTATAAGAAGGCAGATATGTGGGGAAAAATACGCTAGGTTTTACATATCCATAGCTTCTCAAGGCAGATGAGAGACCAAGGCATATACATGGAGCTTACAGAAAAGTAGATGTTGCTTCAGCTAAAGAATTTCATCATAAACTTTGGTGTTTTAAAAACTGAATTAAGTATTTGGGAAGCAATATGGTATTAGTGCAGAGGGCCTATTCTTTAGACTTGGACAGAAATCTGTTCAAAGTTGGACCTATAAAGTCATGGGCATGATAAACATTTGGAATTCCACCTTATTATCTGCAACATGAAGATAAGACTATTCCTCATTGCACAATATTTATAAAGTAAATAATATAAGCACCTGTCACACAGCAAATGCTCAGTACTGTGGCTTTATTATGGTTATCATTATTATTAAAATCTTACTGCTTTTGGAAGAGCTAGTGTTCTCTGCCTAGCCCTTCAAACTTTTCTTTTGCCTCTTTCACATATTTTCTATAATGAAATCTCTCTCAATTCTACATAATATAAGCCTACAATTATTACCCTCCAATTCCAAATCTAGAAACTCTAAAACCAAGTTTTTTACTTAAATTGAGTGCCTGAATAGTTAAGCAATAAAATTCCAGCCTAAAGCGATGAGGCTATTTATATACTCACTTATATTTTTCTTGGTATAGTTATTCATACAATACTACTATGTATTTTTGGCCCAGAGACCACTGGAGGCAACACAGAACATACAGTGATATGCCTTGCAATGACTTCCCCAAACAAAATTTTTAATATGAGACTCTGGTTCACAGCATGTACAGGATTGAGAACTTATACTTTAAACACTGTTTCTTGGTCACCATCATATTTCTAGCACCTAACAGTAAATGATAAACTGCTAGTAAGCATTAGTTTGATACAAAAGCAAAAGAAGATGTTGAAAATATCACTGGAATTCTAATTATGGAAAACGAACAGCATCTGTATCTTCTTTTGACTCTATTGCACGTTGACCCCAGGTAAATTTTATTCCCTTTTCTAAGGTCCTCCCAGGATCTTGTTTTGTTTCGTTTTTTCACCAGCTCTGTGACGACAGGCCCATCTCAGAGACTCCGCTTTTCCATTTTAACTGCCATATGAGAAGGAAAACAACCATCTCCCTTCTCTAACTCTCAATAGACAAGTACAAAATAGCAAAACCTGGAGGTAGTGTTTTTGTTTAAAATTTTTTACATGCAAATTGACTAAGAAAACAAAACGAGTAATGAAAACACAGAAAAGATTGTTCTAGAAAGGGATTTAATAGCAACTAATGAGAACTTATTGCACTCAGACTAACAAAATAGCCTAGTGCAAAAAATATATATTTTCATAATTTTATCTAAAGATAATTTTTTTTTACCTCAAACTCTCCAAATTCTAGTCTTTTCTTATTCTTGGATGCTGTATCCAGACTTTCCTGTTTTCTTCCTGTCACTTCAGGTAAATATCCTACCACTCCTAAATAATTGGGTTCCTTTAAGGGATACATAAATAAAATTTAATTAATTAATTTATTTATTTATTTATTTGTTTATTTATTTTGGTGGTACTGGGGTTCCTGGAAGCTCTTCTACCTCCGGGCTACACTCCCAGACCTATTTTTTTTAATCTATTTTTATTTGGAAACGGTCTCTTAAGCCAGCGTGGCTGGCTTTGAACCTGTGCAATCCTCCTGTCTCTGTCTCCCAAGCGCTGGGATTACAAGTGTGCACCACCACGCCCGGCTCTATTTTTTATTTTGAAGCAGGGTCTCAACTAAGTTGGCGAGGGCCTCACTAAGTTGGGGAAGCTGACCTTGAACCTGAGATCCTCCTGTTTCAACCTCCCTAGTACTGGGATTACAAGCATGTGCCACCATACCCCGCCATACTGTTTATTTATGACTCTTCTATCTTGATACTTTTGTTTAGAGCAGAATTTAGAAAACAATGGTCTTGTCATCTATAGATATGCTTGGTTTAATCTCCAAAGCATTTGGTTTCTTTAAATGTGTTTCTAGCATCTAGAAATTGTGCTATTGCATCAAGAAACTGATATAGCAGGTACTATTTTCAGCTTATCTGTCAATCAGCTAATGAGGACTCCAATCAGCCTGAGGACCCTAAGGTTGACCAAACCACCAGGAAGCTCCTGGGAACTACTGGACTGAGATCATCCACCCTAAAGCTGACCAGACCACCAGACCACCAGGAAGCTCTTGGGACTGAGATTATCCACCCTAAAGCTGACCACACCACCAGACCACCAGGCCACCAGAGAGCTCCTGGGGACTACTGGACTGAGATCATCCACCCTAAAGCTGACCAGACCACCATGAACTACCTTGAGGACTCCTGGACTGAGCTTTACTCACACACCTCCTGTAGCCTACCCTTTAGCAAAGTCCCCTATAAGAATACAGCCCTGAACTCCCCAATAGGCCTTCTTCATCTTGAGGTGGCCCACATTCTCTCTTGGATGTGTATTTTTTCCTTTTTCTGCAAATAAACCTCTGTCCATATCTCTGACCGGTGCATGCTAAAATTCTTTTTCAATCTTGTTAGCCAAGGACCCTGCAGATCCTGAGTTCTGAATTGAGGACTTACCCCAACATCTTCTTATGCAGAAACATTAACTGAAAAGCTTAGACTTCTAGCTTTTCTTGGGGAAAAGGAAAAAGAATGACTAGCACTTATTGGGCCCTTTTTCATATATAGACTACAAGGCCACAATACCCTGAATGTTGAACAAAAGATAGTCCTTGAGATTAGGTACATACTTTTCACTTTGTCACATTCTCTACGGTTCCTTATTGTTTATCTTGACAGTCATATATTCATGAACACTTTTGACCCTCTAATTATGCCATTTAGCTCTTTTTTTTTTTTTTTTTTTGGTACTAGGGATCAAACCCAGCTGTGAACCTGCGATCCTCCTGTCTTAGCCTCCCTAGTATGGGAATTATAAGTGTGCACCACCGCATCTGGCACTAACTGGAACACTTAGGTTCTTTTGAGAGATTCACTTTTCAGATGGCTAGAGAAAATAGTTTTTCTAATTCTTTCAAGTTCCATGAATAATATTCTATTTGGTCAAAGAGTTTAGTTATCATCAAAGTTAACCTTAAATTAATAAAAACAATCAACAATTACAGTGAATCATAATGGATAATTTGATCAACCAAAGTATTTTCTTTCTAAAACTAAAAGCAGTTGTTCTAAGTACCTGACATAAACAAGTAAAATAAGGACTAAAATATTTTTTTAAAAAGTGTGTGTGTCAAGAGTGTGTGTGGATTCTTACTCTGTTGAGGTTAAATTCAAACAATATAAAACCTACAGTTTATGTATGCCGAGATCTGCCGATGGTATGAAAATACTACTAACTTGTATAATAACTGTATAATATCTCAAATCCAATAGCATCCTGTAAATTCAATTTCCTCGTTGACTATTGTATTGAGACATAGAAGAATTGAATTACTAAGGGTGTCACTTTACAGTGAGCAGTGCCACTTAAATGAAAAGGACAAGCAGTATACTTAATATTATGACATTTATTAAGTTACTGGATAACCACAGTTTTCATACTTAAATTTTTATTAGAAAGGTATCTGTGGAATCAAATCCAAGGGCTTACATTAAAAGAATAGCTTAGAAACAGCAGATAAATAATCTCATTTTCCCCTTGCTTACAAGTGTGTTGGTCCAAACTTTTTGTAAAGCATGCAGATAACTCCCCACATCCTTATTAAATTAAATGAATATTCTCTCTAGACTGTTCAGTTGTAGAACAGAAGTCTGCTGAGTCGATGCATTGGTTCAGATTTTCAGTCAGCATTCATCAATATTGATGTCTCAGACAATGGAGCTAACAGATGTTGGTTTGAACCTAACCTTCACTATTTGAATGAACTTGAATGAAACAGCAATACCTGCCTCAGGTATTGTTGCAATGATGTAAGTGCTCTCAAACACTCAGCATGGTACTTAACATAAGACTGTTGTTAGCTAGGATGGACCATAGTTCTAAGCAGTCTCTTAACAAGACAGTGATGTCCATCCTTCTGGTCTCAGCCACTGAGGAGCTGAGACACGGTTCACAGTGGGGTGGGAATCTGAGAGCCCACTTGCCCATCAACTATATTTGTATGTTCACTGTCTATTCTCACACTTTTTAGTATATAGATGCTTACACATACATAAAACAAAAATATATTTAGAAGTACTGCTATTGCCATAGCAATGTCATGCCTTGAAATCTTTAGGAAATGAACCCAGATGTGTACAATGACATATTGAGGTGTTATCAAAGGTTTGGGTGTTGAGCTAGTTCTCTTGTTTGCCTTCCCACCTCCATCCTCCCTTCCAGCCAGCTCTTCAACTAGGGGCTGGCCAATGGCAGCTGATCTCCTGGGTCTGCTGAGCTCTGCTTTCTAATAGGTTTTTCAGCAGGCATAATGGGAGAAAACTGGAAGGAGGGAAGAGAATGAGGCTGGGGAATGGGTCTTCTGAGCCCCTGTGGGACGGCCATGGCTTTCATTCTGAATCACAGGTCTCAGCTCTTGTGGGACAGCCTTTCCTACAGCTAGCTTCCTCTGTCTCTTTCAGCCTTTCTTTTGGCAGCAGAATACTTTATCCCAGAAAGTATAGCCCCGGGAGATGGAATTGCCCCTTGTGGTACTCTACCACGAAAAATAACGCCCTTATAAGTCTTTCTTCAAATTATCCTAATTTAAAAGTCTCCTGGGCAGGTGCATGCCTATAATTTCAGTACTTGGAAGGTTGAGATAGGAGGATCACAGGTTTGAAACCAGCCTCAGCAACTTACTAAGGCTTTCAGCAATTTAATGAGACCCTGTTTCCACATTAACAAATAAAAAGAGCTAGGGATATAGCTCAGAGGTAGAATAACACCAGGTGCAATCCCCAGTTAAAGAGAGGGAGAGAGAGACAGAGAGAGACAGAGAGAGAGAGACAGAGAGAGAGAGAGACAGAGAGAGAGAACACAGCCACTGTGTAGCACCTAACAGTTACATATATTAAAATATGGTCTTCATTTTTGTAAACTTGGCAACTACCTCCTTCTACTTCAGGAGGTTGGTCTCTGCTTCCCGGGCACACTCATTCCTAATCCACAGAGGGGCAGCTTCTTTACCTAGGCTGTATGAGTTTCTCACTTGATTCTTGCTTAAGGAAATCAAAGGTTCCACTCTACAATTCATAAATTTACAGTGTAACATTCTAAGTTCTTAAAATTTCATATTCAAATTAAATTACAGTTAGAATCACAGACCCAGAACTGATCACTCAACTTTCATTTATAACCTTACCATTTATCTCTAAGTAAATGAAAGTGACTTTCCTCCCACATCTGTGCTTCAGTTTGGCACAGTCTTGTCTACGATGTGGACACTGAGGGAAGTTGGCAAAACCCTCTGAAGTAACATGACTTAAGAGTCTCATGCTTTGAAAATGTTAATATTTTTGAGGAACACAAAGAAAATGAGGCATGAGAACATAAAGAGAATTTGTTTGGTCCAATTAAAGGCGTTAATCACAGGATATAACTTGTCTTAAGCCAAAGTCTTCAAGTGAGTTCCCTGGAAACTGCAATGTGGTTCTGCAACTGAAGCTTGTGTGAGAAACGCATCAATCTGTTTCTTTACTTTTACTCCTGATAGATGGAGCAAGAGAAAAGATGGTTGAGTAAAGATCTTATCTTTACTCATCATTAACATGTCATTCAGTTAAGCTGCCTCCTGAGTAATCTTTAGTAAAAGTACCTTTTCTGATTCATTTGAAATTTCCCAGAACTAATGATGTCTTACAAAACAATTGGGGATTAATTAAAGTCATTATAGCTTGTGAACTCCAGGTGAACCTTTGTAAGGTTGTTACCTTGTGAACTTCCCCTAGAATCCCTATTATGGAGGCTATCATTATTCCATTTAGGCACCTGCCAGGTTCTACTTTATAATTTTCACAAATTTTGTATTCATCTGTGCAAACTAGTCAATTAAAGACTGTTGCATCAAAAAATTACCTTTTATCTCAGTTCTGCTAAGTCATACATATTCTATTATTTTATCAAAATTTTAAATCAGCATTTCTTCTGATTTTGACTGCAATAAAATTAAATAATATTTTTATTGTTTGACAATATTATATTGTCTGTAAATGCTGGAGGATTTTAAGGCTCATATATTTTGCTTCATCTTATTGCTGTATCAATTAAAAGTTCATGCTTCTAAATCCATCCAAGGAGAAATCATTTGAAAAAATTGATCTCTATATTTATAGAAAAATAATTTTTTCTCACTATTATATCCTACCATTTAATTATTCTTTAATTGTTTGACTTTATTTCTATATTTACAGTTTGAAAGTTACTCCTCAAATTATTAGCAGTAACTATTAAAATAGATTAAAAAATTATAAAACAAATATTGTCCATGTATAGTTAGTATCTGATGCACACAATCACTTAACTGATTTGTTAATCTTATCTCCTCCTGGTATAGTTACACTAATACAAATAATTTAAAAGTAGAGGTTTAATAAATTATCTAATAAATGTTCTAGTGTTTACCAATTTCTATTACAAATTAATATTACATTTAAAAATTCTTAGCCAAGTGTGGTGGCACACCCCTGTAATTTTAGTACTTAGGATGCCAAGACAAGAGCATCACAGGTTTGAGGTGAGCATTTGGTAATTTAGTAAGACCTTATTTCAAAATAAAGAATAAAATATAGGTGGGAGTATAACTGAGAGTTTCAGTACCCAGTACCATATATACAAAAAATAACTTTCTTGTAAAGTTTTCTGAAAAAACAGTTCATTCAAAGACACATTTATTTATTTATTTATTTTTATTTTTATTTTGCGGGTCTGCGAATGGAACCCAGGGGCATTTGACCTCGAGCTACACCTCCTGCCCTAGTATTTGCTCTTTAATTTGAAGCAGGGTCTCACTGAGTTGCAGAGGTTCTAAGTAGCTGAGGCTGTCCACGAACTGCAATCCTCCCGTCTCAGCCTCCCAAATGCTGGGATTAAAAGGATGCACCAGCAACCCTGGCCACATTTATTTATTTATTTATTTATTTATTTATTTATTTATTTTGCGGGTCTGGGAATGGGACTCAGGGGCATTCAACCTCAGAGCTACATTCCCTGCCCAATTTTTTTATTCTTTATTTTGAAACAGGTTCTCACTGAGTTGCAGAGGGCCTCACTAAGTAGCTGAAGCTGTCCACGAACCGCGATCCTCCAGTCTCATCCTCCCAAATGCTGGGATTACAAGCGTGCACCACCACGCCTGGATCATATATTTATTTTTAATCAATTTAGGCTACATATCTTTTTTGAGAACTTTAATGCATCAGATACTATATTAGTATTGAGGCTCTGATCTTAACCAAAGTAAGTAACTGATTATTATTATAATTCAGGACACTGGTATCATTGCAATTAATTTCAATACCTAATTTCTTTGTCACATCTGGTTTAATACTAAATTATTCAAGGAACACAAAAATGTTGCCAGTAAACATGATACATGTAATTCTGAATTTGGTATTCTTTTTGGGGAATGAAGGTTTTATTTTCTGTCTCCACAATATAGCACATATTAGACCTGACATACATTTATTTAATGACCTTCAACTGAGCATATACCCATAAAAGACCCTGCACCTGGTGCTGAGAAGTACCTGAGAGTATCTCCAACAAGAATTCTGGATAAGCAATGTGGTAAAGGTGATGGATGGAGACATATACACAAATAACCCAAGTCTAAGGCAGAGAAGGAGTACTATAATAAAGCAAAGATGAGGTGCTATCTAAATTCAGGGTAGAAACAGGTTATTCCCAGATAAAGCACTAAGGAAAGACCTGTTGGAAGAGTTAGCTTTTGACCAGGCCTATGAAAATGAGAACAATGTAGCGATAGAAATTGAGTAGATAGAAAAGGGGAAAGATAAGGCAGAAGAGGATAGAAAGTGTCCTTTTACATATAAATTATACTTTATCAAAATAAGGTAAAATACTTTATTTTTAAAATTATTCTATATTTCCATTATTTTGAATAAACAAGAGTGTTTGATAATTCCAGTATTGATTTTGCAATTATTCAATGATAAATTATCTCCTAGGATTAGCCCATTTAGGATCAAGCCCATTTAATTTCCACCATAAGAATGACACAGCCCTTTATTTTTAGAATATTATCCCCAAATCTCTATGATCTAAATGTAAATAACACCTTAGAATTATTTTAGTCTATTCTAGTTATCTATTTTAGTCTATTCTAGTTGTGCTTTCAGCATGTTGTTACTATATTTTCTTTTCTTTTTTTGGGGGGAGGTGGTACTGGGGGTGGAACCCAGAGGCTTTCTACCTCTGGGTTATATTCCCAGACCTTTTTAATATAATTTTTGGAAACAGGGTCTCACTAAGTTGCTGAGAGCCTCACTAAGTAGCTGAGGCTGGCTTTGAACCTGTGCGATCCTCCTGTCTCAGCCTCCCAAGTGCGGGGATTACAAGCGTGTGCCACCACACCCGGCATTACTATATTTTCCACCAAAGGCTTTGCAAAACAAGGTATAGCACCTTAGTATCACTATTTTTATGCAACAACATGCAGTGATGAACTCACAATTTGACTGAATATATCAGCAGATATTCTAATTGTGTAGCAAATTTGCATAAAATGTCCTGCTAATGTCTGTGATGAGAAAGTTTTCCACATTCTAAATAGCTGCTGTGTTCTAGGAGGTAATTGAGACAGTTAGCATATAACCCGTAACAGAAGCTCATGGCTTGCAATACCTCTTCTCTTTAACCTGCAACAAATTAACCAGTGGCTAAATGTTGAAGATGACCATGACCCCTTCCACTGATATATCTAAAGTCATTTTTAGCTTTAAAGGTATCTCCTCACATTCACCTTCTTCTTATGTGCTCACAGTCTTCTCTCTGTGTAGAACTTCCCTTCTCTTTCATTATTTTGTCCCTCAGACCACGGACAATCCAAACTTTGGAAGTACGAGTAGATTTCTTCCCCACCATAATGACCTTAAGATTATTCCTTTCTTTGCGGCCTCCTCTCCTCCAAATATCATGTGACAAGTCTTAATGAAGACTTATTACTCAAGTCTCCTGGAATGCCAATAAAGTTGGTTGATAAATGATTAGTGCTATAATGACTTTTTAATAATTACCTCTATTGGTCTTTGTCAAACACATAAAGAAGAGAATCTCTTAACTATCAAAAATGACCCCCTCAATTGTGCTAGAAAATGTTTAACTTTTTGAAAGGATAAACTTAGGTGATAGAATTTTCTAAAATCACATTTATCTTATATGATTTTATTCATAAGTATCAATAGAAATGACCTAAATATCCTTCATCCAGTGAATGAAGAAGCAAACCGTGATACATCCATACAATAAAACACTGCACAGTAATAAAAGGAATGAAATATTAATATGACATGAATAAATATAAACTGGATTATGATAAGTGAAGAAGCCCAATGCAAAGGTTTTGTATTGCTTTTACTTATATAGCAATCTTAGGGCAAAACTGGAGGGATGAAAAACAAATTATGGTTTCTAGGGCTTGAAGATGGGGGAGAAGTTGTTACAAAGAGCCCTCAAGAAAATGTGAAGGGATAAAAATGCTCTATGTTTTAACTTTGGGGGTAGTTATATTGTAGTTTGCATTTGCCAAATACATACAAGCATACCCTAAATGGGTAAATTTGTATGTAAATAACACCTCAGTAAATCTGGCTTAAAACACGTAAAATTTTATTGATATGAAAATTGGGGGTAAATCTAAAGAGACATATTAAACAAACAATAGAGATTTGTAATGAAAGAAAAAGAACTTTTTGTTTCATTCATAAGATATCTTAAGAATTTGACCCTTTCTAAGTACCATTAACATTTTATTATCTTTTATTTTACAAATGAAAATTACATGTTAGGGAAAAAAAAAGCCAGATTGAATAAGTGCTTGTTTCTATTGTTAACTTAATTATAAGTTCACTAAAATAATCTCTCAAAATAACAGTATTTAGTTAAATACAAGCTTACTTAATGAGTAGATTGGTTATGGTAATCATCCATTCTCAAAACAACATACTATTATTTTATTGTTTGCAGTTGCATGATTATTATGATTTACCTCTCACAGGCTAGTAAGCAACTTAACAATTTGGAAAAATAATAGAGGAAAAACCAGCTGCTTGAAACATAAATGATATTCAGAGTTAAGACAAGAAATCGCAGGTCTAGAGATGACCTGAGAAGTGCTTCAGACAGAAAGCACCTTACCTTTGCGTTTGGGCAGTGTAACTGTTGTCGTAAGCCTCATAGGTCTGGTCCTCATATTCACCACCATAGCCATCATCGTACCCCTGTGACAGAAAATGGGAGAGATGACAATTCGCAATCCATTTGATTAACTTTGACCTATATTTGGTTAATAAGAACTTATGCCATGTGACCTCAAGTTAGTTTTTACAATTAGTGATTAGCATATATCACATTTTACTTGATTGACAATGCTTATGTAACTGTGAATAATATTACGTGCCTCCAATGCTGTTCATTAATTAAACTCAACATATCAAAAAGTGGAAATACTCACTCCAAGATTTACTTAGAATTTTGATTGATACTAATGAAGACCACTGAAAAAATTCAATATTTTTTTCTATTGAAAATTGTTTTGTTTTTTAAATAAGAAGCAATCAATAAAGAAAATGTGAACAAGAAGGGAATTTTATAGGTAGGGAAAAGATGGATGCCCAATATTTGAAGAACTATAGAAAAATGATTAATCTTTTAAATATAATTGAAAAAGTATTCTCTAAATGTAAATGAGTTAGTTCTGACCTCTGAACTAGTGAATAGAAATACAGCCCATTTCCTCGAGGCCGTGCAATGCTAGGGAAGCCACATGCCATGGGGTTCATCTGTTGAATCCATAGCCCTTGGACCTCCCAATGATGGAATCACAAAAGGAGATTTCCAGCCATTGACTAAACCGACAGAACCAATTTTTACAGGTTGAAATTTTACTGGTAGTAAGCAGGAGGTGAATTAAATAAAGGCTCCACTTGAGGATTAAAAATATATATTATGGGTAGATAGGAACAACCTCTATGATAGTCTAATGGTGGTGCTAACATATTTGTTGCAACCTCATTGGGAGTTTTTCCTTTATACTGATCATAGTTAAGAAAGAAAATATGAAGTACAGGATTCTTAAATCATGGTTAACTTTCAGTAAAAAGAACAGACTCGTTATTTAAAAACATTTTTTTTTTACTGGTTGTTTGTATTCATACATTATAATGGGGTAAAAAACTTGTGTAGACATACATGCACACATCACCCAGCCAGCCCCTACCCAATCCTCACACCATTCCCTCCCCATTCCTCCTTCCCAGGCTTGGCTTAGTGGTTGACTTCAGTATGTTAAAGTACATCCTGTGCTTTAGAGAGTTTCCTTCTCCCCCCCTCCCATCCCCTCAGTTAGGTTGTCTTATTTGCTTCTCTATAGGATTTCCTTTTTCATCTAGAGTTCCTCCTATGACCCATTTCTCTTTAGCTTTCACATATTAGGGAAAGCATCCAATTTCTTGTTTATTGTGACTGACTAATCTCACTTAGTATAATGAAGGGAGAAATGACATAAAAATATTTTTTCTGCCGCCCATTTTTTTTTAGTCTCAAAAATAAAATAATTTTGCTTGAGGAGAATGGTTACCTGACTAAATTTTGCTAACATTGTGATTGCAGATTTGCCATTGCAGCATGTGCAGGCAAACTAGCAATTATCCACTGTGGTTATCAATCATTTAGTGAGTGATTTAGTTTTATTTCCCTTTGTGGTCATTGACTTTAAACCCTAGCCATCCATCTTGATTGCTCCCCAGCTCTGAAAAAAACCTTCAGCTTTTCTGCTTCTGGATCTTTGTTAGTACAATTCTTTTACTGGAATTTATTCCTTCCCCATCATACCAATTCACACCTCACTTTAGTCTGGAGACTTATAAATCTTGGAATTCAGACCAGAGACCTTGCAGCTCCTTGAAGAGGGCATAGGTCCAACACTTCAACAGATAGGCACAGGTAAAACCTTTCTCAACAAGATCTCAAAGGCACAAGAAATTAAAGGAGGATCAATACGTGGGATTGTATTAAAACGAAGAGCTTCTGTACAGCAGAAGAAACTACCAAGAACCTCGAAAGAGAGCCAAAGAATGGGAGAAAATTTTTGTCAACTATCCCTCCAATAGAGAACTAATATCTAGAATACACAGAGAAATCAAATAACTCAAGGCAAAAAAACAAATAACCCAACCAAAGAAATGGGCAAGTGAATTAAATAGACACTTTATGAAGTAAGAAATTCAAATGGCCAATAAACGCGTAAAAAATATTCAACATCATTAACAATCAGAGAGTTGAAAATCAAAACTATCCTGAGATTTCACCTAACTCCAACTAGAAAGGCCATCATTCAAAATACAAACAACAACAAATGCTGGTGAGGATGTGGAGTAGTGGGAACTCTAATACATTGTTGGTGGGATTGCAAATTTGTGCAGCCACTTTGGAAAACAGTATGGAGGATCCTCAGAAGAATGGGAACAAACTTACCATATAATCCAGCAATACCACTTCTGTGTATCTACCTAAAAGATTGGAAATCAAACTACCAGACAAATGCATGCATATCTATGTTCATAGCCATGCAATTCACAATTGCCAAACTATGCTACAAACTATGTTACTAATTACAAAACTATGGGATATGTACACAATGGAATTTTAAACCATAAGATAGAACAAAAGTATATCATTTACAGGGAAATGGATAAAACTGGAAAACATTATGCTAAGTGAGATTAGTCAATCACATAAAGTAAAAAATTGGATGTTCTCCCTAATATGTAGAAGCTAGGGGAAAAAGGGTCATAGGAGGAACTCTAGACAAAGAGGGAGAAACCATAGATGAGCAAATACGGTGACCTAACTTAGGGAGGCGGGAGGGGGAAGAAGGAAATTCCCTAATGTACATTCACAAACATATCAAATCAATCACTAAGCCAAACATGAGAAGAAAGGAGGGGGAGGGAATGGGGAAGTAATAAATAAGTGATGTGTGCATGTATGCCTCTACCATCTTCTGCCTCACTAAGATGTATGACTAAAATGCACCAATTAAAGAAAAAACAACTACAACTGACATATTTTCAGAACTAAGGAAAAGTGAAAATGTTTAGAGATGATAGCAAGTTGTTGTGGCTTCATGAAAAAAATCATTAGGAAATTTAAATGATATGAAATGTCATCCTGAATCAGTGATATACCCACATCCCCACTGAAGACTTCATGATTTAACAGGCCTTGTTGTCAGACTTAGCATTTGATCATTATTCTCATTTAGAATTTTATTTTCTGGAGAAGGTCAGTGCCAGTGTGTATGAAAAGAATATATACAAATAAAAAAATTACGTGGAGTTTTCTAATACAATCAAGAGAAGAGGAAAAGAAAGTTAAACAAGCAATAATAATCAAAACACATAAAGGATTCAGGAACTAAGTAATTTAATTACGAGGGTCATAGTTCTAAATTTGTCATCAACTACTAAAATGCAAGGCACGGAAGCAATTTGCAAATGCTGACCTTTAATATTATTGAATGTAATTAGAAGGTCAGATAGGAACTTGACATTTAACTTTCTTTATGAAGTGTGGTTAATTCTTATAAACACATTCCTTCTTAGCTCAATGATTTCAACTATAAAATGCCCAGAATGCCCAATTGTGTATGATTTCTTGTTAATTCAAAAGTACTTCATGGTATTGGTTCTACTTGTAAAATCTATCATGAAATATTATTAAAACAAAACACCCCCAAATGAAAATGCACACACACACACACACACACACACACACACACACACACGTATGTATGTATGTATATATATATATATATATTTTTTTTTTTCTCCAGAAAAAAAAGTTTTGTTTTTTTTTTTTGGTGGTACTGGGGATGGAACCCTTCTACCTCCAGGCTACACTCCCAGATCTATTTTGTATTTTTATTTGGAAACAGTGTCCCTTAAGCCAGTGAGTCTGGGTTGGAACCTGCACAGTCCTTTTGTCTCTGCCTCCACCACCTCCGGCCTGAAATGCCAATATTTTAGTAGTCAATATTTATTTAGTATGTGAATTATCCATGCTTAGTACAAGTATCCTGTTGATGGCAGATTATTTATACTTTATTATGTTTATTTTCTTAAAAGATTTTTAATAATACCTCACTATACCTTATCACACATCCTATCCTAGACATGGTATACAAGAGTTCCATGTAAGATAGACAAGATGATAATAGTATCTCCAATCACTCTTATTCCACTGAAAGAAAGGTGGTGACTTAGAGACTGTTGGCTGGTTTGGACAACATGGCAATGGATATATCATCCAGTTTGTAGTTTTTCTTACTAACGCAGTAAATTAGCTCTGGCTGTGGGGAGTCATTTTGTTTTCAAAACCATTCAAAAGCATACAGATTCACATCATCAATGAAAAATCATTACACCTAACAGAGAGTGTTTCAATATTAAATTTTTAGTTTCTTGTGGAAATCAGTGAATAAATCTCTAATGTAAAGGAGAGAGATAGAGATTCTATAATCTCTATAATAGAGCTTATATATACTGTAGCCACTATACAATTTTCCCATATATACATATAGTTCATATAGTAGCCATAAACTACATATCTCTAAAATCTATTTCCTTTGGAAATTAAACATTCCTAGGCAACTATAAGACCATCTCTGATAGCTATGCATATACAACCCTGAATTCTACACTACTAAATTACTCTCTGGGGATTCTAAATTTAAGCAAACCAGGTAGAATAAATTAAGATAGCTCAGGAAGGATGTGTGAAGGATATTTATCTCCTTATATATATTAAATTAAAAACACTATGTCCTAGTGAACATATCTATATTTATATATAATTAGCATGTGTTTAAAGAGTACTGAGGGCCAGTATTTCATTAAAAATACTAACTCAAATTTATTTGGTATGTTCTGTATTTTTAATGCCCATTTAACAGATTAGAAAAATCAGAAATAATTTAATGAGACTACAGCCTCCTGTGAAACGTCTTTGCTAGAATTCAAATTCAGTTCTATGGCACTGTTTAGTGCTTAATCTCTAGTTTCTTTACCTAAAGACCTAATAATAAAAAAATAATAATAATCTTGTGACATTTTCTAAATCATATGACTATGTAAGTTTGTAAAAATGAAAACACAGTTTGAGGTTTTCATTGTTAAACATATATTAGGACAATAATAAGAACATTTTGGTTTAAATTTTATATTATATTTCTTAGCATCATTAATGAATGGATAAAGAAAATGTGGTATGTCCCTTCTTTCAGAGTAGATGCAATCTCATTCTTCAACATTGCTAGTTGTAAGCACAGTCCTGAGAAACAATACACGTACAAAGAAATCACAGGTTTTTGTTTCTGGTATTTCCAGAAAGAAAGTATAGCAAGGACATTAATCTGGTACCTTGGGTGCATGGCAGAGTATGCCTCTTAACAAGAGATAGGCAAAACACAAAATTTAGGAGTCCTTTAGTAATGATTTACAGTATTAAGGGAGGAAAAGTTGGCAATTATTTTATTATTTTATTTACTTAACATTTGTAGATGAGTTACAATAGATTATAACATGTACTTTTAATTTTATTTCTTCAGGAAAATTACATGTGTTTTCTCCTTTTTTTCTGCATTTACTTTGTCTCCTAGATTTCTGTGATATTTTGCCATAAAAGAGTACCAGACAGTAATCCTTCTCTTGTATTAGCAATAGTCACTTTCAATTGTGATATCCTGTCTCCTAAGATATAAATATATAATTTAATGAGGCTCTCCAGTTCCTTAAGAATATTAACATTTTCTACTTAATTTAAAAACAGATTCCTTTATTGGAAATAATAACTAAAATTAATTTCCAAAGTCTTATGTGTTTTGAAGCTCATCAAACTATTTTGGTGATTGAGGATATTTAATGTTATTTAGCTTCCAAATAGGTGGTCTTAATCATGAACAATTGTATTAATTTTCTATTACAAAGGTAACTATATAATAAACAAAAGCATAGTATAAATTCTAGGATAATACAAACAATAAACTTTGGTATTTGGTAGGAATGGAGTATAGCTTGGCTAATTACAGAATGCTTCTAGGGCTATACTTGAAATTATATCTCTTGGAACACTGTAGTTATTTTTTCTAATATGTTATAAAATGATATTAACTTTGTTTTTTGCAAAGACTCAGTTGTCAGTAGGGTTCCTCCTGCCTCCATTTTCTCAGATGCCTTTGAATGTTTTACAAATCATACAGCAATATGTCCAAACTGGTTAATGAATAGAACTGTGGCTGATAAGATGGAAGTTTAGAGCAATGTGGTGCTAGGTTGCTAATGGATCCGTTTTCAATGTGCTAATACTGTATGTTCCTCACATTGTACTCGAGTTACTGCTTCAGAACAGAGACCCAGCAAAGGTTTTAAAGTCAGCTGCGTAAGTCTCTAAGGCCTTCTAACTCATTCAACTGAAAAAGAGACAGATAAAATTGGTAATGCTGTCATGACTAAGAACAAGATCAAGTTCCAAAAGACAACTCGTTTCTAACTTGTATCAAAAGATTAAAGATGAATACAGGGGCATTGGCATATCTTAATATATCTGCAATCATAGAACCCCAATTGTCTGGCCACATAAAAAAAGCCCCTTTTTAAGAAGCTCTTTTTGTTTCTTACCTCCAAGTATTTATATGACTTGAAGTTGCTGTTATGTGTTTTATATTGCTATTTTAGGCCCTAAGAAACTGAAGCCAAAAATGTTGTTGAAATCATCATAGCTGAACTGATTCAAATGATCTAATTCAACTTGTGAATGGTAGTGAATGGATTAGAAAAAAATGATAGCAGAAGAAAACAACACCCTCTAATGACTTTTGCCACGCTTCCTGGTAATAGATTGGTTGTTGGAAAAGGAATTTTACATCTTGTACAGCAAAAGTATGATACTGTGATGTATCTATTTAATAATTTTCAGTTCCCTCCCCCCAAATATTTGTGTTCTGATCTTTAGTAATATTTTTTCAGTTAGAAAGCAATTTAAAGAACCTATACTTTTTTAATAAACATATTTTATACAACTTTTGAATAAATTATGCATGAAAATGCATATGAAAATGAAACAACTAAACCAGTTAAATAATCTTCATTTTATGGAAGTTATTTTTCTTTATATAGTAGCAAATACAACAGAGATTCCTTCATTATCTTGAGAATAAGGCAATTCTGATATTTTTACGTAACCTGTCATTTATTTAAAATACAGTAAGAGATTTCAAAGACCTTGTATTCATCTTTAACCTTTTGGTACTAACATATGAAAAAAAAAGCAAGAGTTGTCATCTAAAACTTGTTTCCATTCTTAGTCATGACAGCACTATCAATTTTATTTGTTGAAAATATTGTTTTTATGTCAGCAGTCCTAATTCATAGATAATCAAGTTACCTAGGTCCTTAAAGATAAATTATTTTCTTCTATTAAATTAAGTTTAGTTCTGATATTTAATATTCTTTTTTTTTTTTTTGGTGGTGGTACTGGGGTTCCTGGAAACCCTTCTACCTCTGGGCTTCACTCCCAGATACCCGTTTTTTTAAAAAAATATTTTTATTTGGAAACGGTCTCATAAGCCAGCAAGCCTGGCTTCAAACCTGCATGATCCTCCTGTCTCTGCCTCCCAAGTGCGGGGATTACAGTCGTGCGCCACCACGCCCAGCAAATATTCTATCTTTTATATTACTCTATTCTACTCTACCAGGGCCGTTTAAAAAATTAAAAATTAATAATTCTTTTTTTTATCATATTGGGGATTGAACCCAGGGACATTCACCTCCAAGTTATAGCTCCCACCCCTTCTCCACCCCCTTTTATTTTAAACAGGATCTCACTAGGTTGCTGAAAGTCTAAGTGGCCAAGCCTGTTTTCAAACCTGCAATCCTCCTGTCTCAGCTTCCTAAGTCCTGGGATTAAGGGTGTGCACCACCACTCTTCTTTTGTAAAGACAGCCCAGACCCTACTTGGGGCTGGTGACTCAGAGCCATCCTGGAAGCCAGCAGGCCTGGAGCTGGACATGGCCAGACAGAGACTCTCCATTGTCACTGTAACCTGACTAGCTCTATTTTAAGTTTCACAAAAGATTTCTTTGAACAAGTTCATCTAAAAATGTTTCAGGTACACTGAAGTATAACATTATGCTTTATTATTTATTTTTATACTTATTTTTTAATTTTTATGGGGATCATATTAAAAATGGCATACATTCAGACTGTTCTTGGTGCCCTCCCTCCTCCGCTTCCCCTTCCCCCTCCCAACAATGAGTGTCCAGGTTGACCATGATACATTCATACTTTTACACATATTCGGATGTAGCTCCTCCATTATTCAACCTCCGCCTTCTTCCTCTCCTACCCTTCCATTCTAGCTTTGCTGATATTTTCCCTCCATTATCTGGAGTCCCTCTGGCATTCCTAATAGTCCCTAGTTTTGGGCATATTAGAGAAAACATAAGTTCTTTCTCTTTTTACATGTTCTACTATAACTACCAAATATATAAGTAAGTTATTTGGGCTAAAAATATCAGTTTGCCATATAGAACCCCTAATTTCCGTCAAAGGACTACTTAAATTGCTATATTTTTCTAGTAGCTATTCATTTTCTGTGTAGAAATAAATTTCTTTCTAAATTTGCCATGTTATAATGTAAAAATTCCTGTTTCATTTCACATTCAGAGACCTTATATGTTAGTACATTGCTGTACAATAAACCTCTCTGCAATACAATTTTTTATTTTCTGTGCTGTTTAATATGGTAGTCAGATGTGGCTCATGTGCACTTAAGTGTGGTCGGTATAATCACAGAATTGATTTTTTAATTTTATTCAATGTTAGTTAATTTAATTTCATAGTTAGTACCTACTTATGGTTATTGTATATTATTTTGGATATGGAAGGTCTAGTAAATAGGTATGACACTATTCAATAATACTGTATATTATTTTTTATATGGAAGCTCTAGTGAATAGATAGGTATCACAATATTCAATTGACCAAATTTTTTTTTTCAGTACTGGGGATGGAACCCATGGACACTGTACCTCCGAGTTACACCCCCCGCCCTAATTTTCATTTTTGAAACAGAGTCTTACTGAGTTGTGAAGGGCCTCCCTAAGTAGCTGAGACTATCTGTGAACCATGATCCTCCAGTCTCCACCTCCCAAATGCTGGGATTACAAGCATGCACCATCATGCCCAGCTGACCAGAAATTTCCTTTGTTGGGTTCAAATTTAACCACAGAAGGAGAAAAAGACAAAAAAATTAAATTTTATTTCAAGAAAAAAAGAATATGTTTTTTGAATCCCCCTTCATCATTTCTCATCCCTTGTAGAAATTACCTGTGGTTTTCTCTTTTGTGATTTTGAGTGATTTGGTTTTCCATTGAATGAGATAGAGTGGGAACATGGACAATGTTTTCTAAGTGACACATTTTTAGGAGTATTCAAAAATAAAACCAAGATAATATTAGTGACATAATAATCTTTGATGGTTCTGAGAATATTTCAATACACAGACATCTAAACAACAGCAAAGAACAATGAGCTGAGGGGAAGTGAAAAATATCTCTCAACTCTGTATTCAGTCTTCCTATGGTCATTTTAAAGAATCAACAAAAAGGAGAAAATAGGATCTTACGTGCAAATCCTTAGTGACTAAAAGATTGCTATTTGAAACAGAATCCTTTGTTTTCAGTTTTCCAATATTCCTTTTTAAACTAGTAAAATGAACTCTGAGTTTGATGCATAAGGAGGCTTTCCATGCTTGTAAAGTTGATAATGAGGAGGTATTTTTTGAAAGAATCTATAAGATTATTTCAATCGCTACATTTTTATGGCTTCCTCTCCCTTCTCTAATCTCCTCAGTGACTCCCCTGAAGTCTTTGCTCAGCTATTGATGTTGCCCTCATTTCCAATATAGTTGCCTGTATTTCTGAATATCTCTTCAGCTTCCACATATAAGTGAAAATATATATCTACTCATATTTTGAGACTGACTATCCTTGCTTAATATGATACTGAGTTACATTCATTTTCCTGTAAATGGGATGATTTTGTTCTTCTTTATGACCGAGTAAAATATTAAACTTTTGCAATCCATTCATCTGTTGGCAGATAGCTATGAATATATTTGAAACTACCAATTCATGCATGGGAAAGCGGACCAAGGAGGAAGGAACCCAGAGAGGTGGGCACCAAGAGCGGTGTGCATGTGTTTGTCTGACATTCTGTATCCCAATATGATGTAACATTATGATACACCAAATTAAAAAAGAAAGACTATACTAGATTATTATGTGGAAAATTGTGGAAGACACCAGAAACAGTGTGTGTGTGTGTGTGTGTGTGTGTGTGTGTGTGTGTGTGAGAGAGAGAGAGAGAGAGAGAGAGAGAGAGAGAGAGAGAGAGAGAAGAGAGAGAGAGAGAGATCCCTTTTTTCTTAAGGAAATAGCAACAGCAAGAAAACATTCTTGCCACAAGAAGTACCTTAAATATAGAAAGAAGGAACATGGACTGAGAGGAGCATCCAGAGAAAAGGCCATTTAAAAAAGTCTACTATATGTTTAAATCTGAGGTCAATGAATACAGGCTTTCTTTAATTCCAATGACCAGCAGCATTTGGAATCAGATATGCCGACTGATGGTGATTAAGCTTCTACAAAGATGGGCAGATGAATGAAAATGTCTGGAGTCTCTGTGGTTTAGGCTCTTTCTGCCTGGATTTCTGTTAAATCTGTCTTGATTTAGCTTGACATGTCTCATCGTGGACTTGGTTTTTCTGAATTTCTTATACCTGCTATATTCCTGCTCCTATGTCTAGCTCTGTCAGGAATATTTGACTCACCAGCTGCTGCTGGTTCCCTGCTCACCACCTCTACCTCTCTTCTCTGGAAAGCAACCAAGTGTTTCTGGAAAAATCCACCTTCTGATTGTATGCTTCTGACCTCCTTTTATCTTTTTTTAATTTTCCTCTTTCATATCTTGCCTGCTTATCACAGAGTAACTGCCTTTTCATCATTTATGGCCAAAAGAAAAAAGAAAAAAAAAAGTAAGACGCTATAAATCATTAAAGGGGTAGTTAAAATTGATCAGCCTTTCAGTTGATTCCAAATTCAAATTTCTATGTTTCTGATTTTGATCTTGAATAGCCTGCATATAAAGTGTTGTGTATATCTCTATCAAGAGCAAGGTAAACAAGAACAGTAACTATAATGTAATTGTTACCACATACCACCCAAAATACAAATATACAATTGCATGTCTTGTCATAGTAACATAGCAAAAGAATTTTGAGGGACATATCCTGGGATCTTTGCCAAACACTTATATTACTTGATTTATTGGTAGAAAGCTGGTATTTCTATTATCTCCATTTGACAACTGAGGACACCCATGCATACTTTCTGAAGTAAAAATGTAACTACTAGTAGCTTAATTTCTGAATTTCTTAAATATATGTTTTATTTTCCATAATAGTTTTTTCAAAATTTCTACTTAGCTTTCTTTCTTTTGTTCTTTCTTTCTTTCTTTCTTTCTTTCTTTCTTTCTTTCTTTTTTTTTTTTTTTGTAGTAATAGGGATGAAACTCAGGGGCATTCTACCCCGAGCTACACCCCAGCACTAATTTTTTATTATTCTTTATTTTGAAACAGGGTCTCACTGAGTTGTAAAGGGCCTCAGTAAGTAGCTGAGACTGCCCACGAACCGTGATCCTCCTGTCTCAGCCTCCCAAATGCTGGAATTACAAGCTTACACTACCATGCTCGGCTCTACTTAGCTTTCTAACTGCTATAAAAACTGATTGTGTTTATTTGTTAATTACAACATAAGTGGTAGCGTGTGTGTGTGTGTGTGTGTGTGTGTGTGTGTGTGTTTGATTTTTATTTTTTGGTGGCACTAGGGATGGAACTCAAAGGCATTCTACCTCTGAGCTACACCCTCCTCTCAGTTTTCTTTTCATTTTGAAATACTATCTCACTAAGTTACTACACACTGCTGTCCTTCAACCTGCGATCCTGTTTTCTCAGACTCCCAAGTACTGGGATTGCAGGTGTGTGTCACCATACCTGGCTCTTCAGTTGTGTTTTTAATCATTTTAATTCCACGAAATGAGAAAAGGCTGGTCAGTCAGGCAGTGGGGAATTCCAAGAATGAGATGCTGAGAACTGAGCATGAAATGAACTTCTCCACAAACCACCATGGTTCTCATGGCGTCTTTTATTCCTAACCATCTATTCATGACCATGTATATATCAAAAAGCCAACTAGAATTCCATTGGCCTTAGGAATTCACAAAAAGGAAGTACAGTACTGGAGACACAATATACACATCATCCTTTCACTCTTTTACTCTCTCCCCCCTCTCTTTCTCCTCTCTCTCCCATACTTTTCATTTCTGGGCTCTCTGTCTTTCAGAAACTTCCACTTGGCAGGGGACACAGCCTCCAGAGTGGCTACTCTAAGTCTCAAAGGGAAGGAGAACTCTCTCTCAACTTCAAATCTCTAACTCTCCAAGAAGGACTCTGCTTAGCTTAGGTCACATGTCCCCTTTGTGTCTACCATTGTCTTGGGAGTGAGGGAACATGGGCTGACTGGTTTGGCATCCCTCTTCCATATCATGTAAGCATAGATTAAAGAAGAGGGTGTGCTGGACAGATAGAAACATCTAATAAAATGGACATAGACATATTTTTTAAGCAGAGAGATCATTGCTGTCAGTCAGCTTTGCTGAGTTAATCAATAGGATGTTTTTCTCACATCTAGGTATGTTGGAATTCTGTATTTTATTCTTTAGAGCTGTATGGAAAGAGAAGAAAGCATGAGAATGGGAGGGAGAATGGGAAAATGGCAGCCACTCACACACAAAAAAGCTTCAACTCTGTCACCCACATCTACAGCTGGTGTGTGCTAAAAAATGGTGTGGTAAATTTATCATGACAATGGAGGCTAGGTCCAGTCTCAGGAACTTGGGAAAAGGGTCTTCGCAGTTATAATTAATTAAAGATCTTGAAACAAGACAACTGCCCTGTCCTATCTGGGTGTATCATGAGTATGTCACAAGAGGAAAGCAGAGGGAGATTACACTTGCACATACATGTGGGAAGAGATGACAGGATGGAAGCGGACACAGGACTGGCAAGGCCGCAGCCTAGATGTGCTGCTGGCACCCTAAGAGATGAGGCAGCTCCGTGCCCAGAGCCCAGAGAAGACACTGCCCTGCTCACACTGTAATTCTGGCCTCCAGATCTGTGAGAGAGTAAACCTTTGCCATTTTTAAGCTACAAAATTTGCCGTCATTTGTTTTTGCAGCCCTGGGTATTTCTTTCATACAGATATGGAGGAGTGATAAGACAGAAATTTAGTTGGAATTCTCCGCAAGTGCTGATTCTCTCTGTGGCACCCATTTGCGAATCAAGGGTCACAATCCTGAACATTTTGAGGCAAACACAAGGGCAGGATTTTGTGACTGCGTAGAAGTGACTAGAAGGGTGTGGACTGTGTCTTATGAACCTGGCATGGTGCCATCCATCCCCTGGCTTTCACAAACCTCTGTAATCGATTATTGAGTGGGGAGTAATTGAGTATTGAGTGGGGAGATGTAAAAAAAGGATTGGGTGCAGTAGAAAGAAAAAAGAAAAGGAAGGATGAGAGGTAGGGAGGAAGGGAGGGATGGAGGGCGAAGCTGAGAGTGCATAGAGAAGCCAATAAAAAAATAACTATGAGCTTTTTCTTAAACTATAGCTTTGAAGGCCAGTGCAAGGTGTCGATCTGTTCAATTGAGAACAAGAACAGTGTTTCACAGTCCACAGGGTTAAGTGAGTAGAATGCCTTCAATGCCAAGTTCTTCCTTCAGAAACATTAATTACCATTTTGATGTCAATATCAAGTTTATAACAGAATCAAACACAGTATAATAGCAATTTGAGGTCAAATTACATAATTATCTCTGTAACATCTAAGATATAAGTCTTCCAGGTAATTTTGCAAAGGTTACTTTCAGGCACTTTCTTCTCTGAACAGTTTGACAAGTATAGGTTCATGTTATCCTATATGCAGGATATTATCTTGAGTTCAAAGATGTGTTAAAATAGAACATCAATAGAGATTAGCTAGGAATTATCTTTTTAAAAAATGCTTTCAACATTAGATATCAAAATGAATTATTTAATGGAATCTCTTGATATTTTGCCTGGGCCCAAACCCAGTATTTGGATTTAATTAATCTGTATTAGAGACTGAGGATTGAATTCTTCCCCCAGGATATAGAAACAAACAGCCAAATTTGGGAAGTACGGCTTTGAAGTCTTATTACATTTAGACTATGGAGGAAAGTATGTATGTATGTATGCATGTATGTATTCAGTGTGTGTGCATGTGTGCCTGTGTATGTGACTGAGGACTGAGCACAGGGATATTCTACCTCTGAGTTCCACCCTCCCATTCCCAGTTGATTTAATTTTTATTTTGAAACAGGGTCTCAATAAATTTCTGAGGGTCTCATTAAGTTGTTAAGGCTAGCTTCAGATCTTCAATCCGCTTTTCACAGCCTCCCAATTACTGGGATTACAGCCATGTGCTACCATTCCTAGAGGAAAGTTCTTTTTTTTTTAATAATTTTTTATTGGTGCACTGTAGTCATACATCACAATGGGATAATAAACTTGTGGAGATATACATGCACACATCACCCAATCAGCCCCTACTCAATCTCTAACCACTTCCCTCCCCCTCCCTCCTACCCATGCTTGACTTCCTGATTGACTTTGATATGCTTAAGTACATCATGTGCTTTAAAGAGTTTCCCTTAACCTCCCTCTTGTCCCCTCAGATATGTTGCCTTCATTGCTCCTCTATAGGGTCCCTTCTTCATCTAGAGTTCCTCCTGTTACCCATTTCTCTCTAATATTTTGCACATTAAGAAAAGCATCTGATTTCTTATTTATTGTGACATTTCCGTATAAATGCCATAATTTTGTTCTCCATTATGGCTGGGCAAAATTCCACTGTGCACATATCCCATAGTTTTGAAATCCACTCATTTGTTGAAGGACATCTTGGCTGGTTCCACTGTTTGGCAATGGTGAACTGTGCAGCTATGAACATGGTTGTTCATGCTTTAGTTTGGTATTTTGGTTTTCATTCTTTTTGGTAGATACCCAGAGGTGGTATTGCTGGATCATATGGTAAGTTCGTTTTCCTTCTTTTGACGATCTTCTATACTGTTCTCCAAAGTGGTTGCACCTATTGCAATCCCACCAACAACGTATTAGAGCTTCTATTTCTCCACACTTATTCCCACTTACTGAAAACCTGAAAGCCAGAAGGTGAGTAACTTTGACAGGATGATCCACTTACAACCACTTTTTTTTAGAGGTCACTTGGATCTGGAAATCTGCTAAGAGATTAGGTGAGACAGCAGCAGCTTCTATTGCTTCTTGGCCACAGAGTTGAAGACCTGCTGGCCCTTTGCTGTGAAGAAGGTCCCAGTTCCAGGCCTTCCAAGCAACAGGCTCCAGGCCCAGCCTTGCTGGCTCCAGACCCGGCCTCACCGCCTGGCAGGCTCTGGTTCCTGTCACTGTGGTTATGACATTTACAGAGATTCCCATTTTTCCTTCCACATATATTTTAGTAGGAGAAAACAGCACATGTCATTTGCAGAAGCCAAGAACCCAATTCTGTAGCAGCAATGGATTTTATCTCCCCACTGAAAGCGGAGGCTCACAGCCTCATGATGGAGAGCAAAATTTGCTGCTCCAAGCACACCCTGACCCTCAGCGCAGCATAGAAGAGTGCAGCGGCCATGGGCTGAGGTCTCCCAGGACACCTGGCACAGTGAATCAGCCCAGCTTTATGTGGAGGCCTCCCTCTGACTTGCCCTGGACATTTTTCTTACATAGTGTGTTGTCCAGGATTACTGTACATGTGCAGTAAGAGCAGTCTACTTTGGGGGAGATATTTTCAAAAATTCAAAGTGGATTGGATTGGTCTGCCTCTCCCAAATACTGGCTGCTGCCACTACTGCCATTTTGGTTTGTCTCCACAAAACCTGTTTTTTTTACATACCATGTTGTTCAGAGTTCCTGAGCATGTGGGGCAGGAACAGTCTACTTTTGGGGAGATTTCTTAAAACATTCAAGGTGGATTTGGTTGGATCTGTCTGCCTCTCTTGAATACTGGCCACCGCTTCCACCTTCTTGGTCTCTTCTAGAGTATATTGTTATTAAGTATGCCTGTGCATGTGTGGCAGGAGCAGCTTGCTTTCTGATCTCTTCTGGGATATCCCTCCAAATATCACTTTTCTTGCAGTGGCGGGTGCCACACTTGCTTCTAATTCTGCCATTTTCCTCTCTCTCTCTCCTGTATTTCAGATAGGAAGCCATGACTGGAAATGTTTCTGTGTGTTGTCCCAATCAGCTATTAAATCAAAATCTGTTGTCCAGGGTTTCTCAGGGGAATGCATTTCTTATTTGGCCGCTGCTAACCATCACCGCTCTGGCCATCGGCACTGCTGCAGCTGCAACTGCAGCCGCCTCCACCTTCCTCCCTTGTCAATATTTTTTAATAAAAGAAAACAGTATGTGTCTTTTGCAGGAGTTGGGGGCCCAAGTACTTAGTAGCAATGTGTTTTATCTCCTGGCCAAGAGCGGAGGCCCACAGCTTCAACATGGAGAGGGGGGTTCTGCTGCTCCGAGCACACCCAGCCCCAGCGCTGTGCAGAGGGGCATGGTGGCCAGGAGCGCCCTTGGCTCCCGGGATGTGCAGAGCCTGCCGACCCAACTATGTGGGGCTCCATCTGACGCGCCCTCAACATTTTTCTTACATAGCATGTTGTCCAGAGTTCATGAGCATGTGGGGTAGGTGCAGTCTACTTTCGGGGAGATTGCCTCAAAAGTTCAGGGTGTATTAGACTGAATTTACCTGCCTCTCTCTGATGCTGAACGTTGCCGCTGCCTCCATCTTGGTCCTCCTCCCGAGCATTTTTTTTACATTGTATGCTGTCCAGAATTCCCAAGAGTGTGGGGCAGGAGCAGTCTTTGTTTTTTGGAGATTTCTCCAACAGTGCAAGGCAGGTTGGACTGGTTTTATCTACCTCTCCCGAATACTGGCTGCCACTGCCACCACCGTCTCTGCCATCTTGGCTCGTCTCTTTTTTATATTTTAGTTAGGAAGTCATGGCTATAAATGTCTCTGTATATTGTCCCATTCAGATATTAAACCAAAATCTGATGTCCGGGGTTTCTCAGAGGAATACCTATCCTATTTGGCCACTGCCAGCTATTGTTGCTGCGGCCGTGGCCGTTGCCATCTTCTAGGAATCCTCTTAGAGAAAGTTCTTAATGAGTCTAAAAGTTGACTAGAACTAGTCTACAAAAACCCCAGAGTCTATAAAAAAGTTAACTGCCATGAAAACATAGGCAGCTTCTGTGGTTATCAGCTTGAATAGGTGTATAAAATTCATAGATATTTTTATTATTTATTTATTTATTTATTTGGCAGTACCCAGGGGTATTCTACTTCTGAGTGGTACCCTCAATTTTTACTTTTTACTTTTTATTTTGAAACCCGGTATACTAAGTTGCAGAGGACCTTGCTACATTGCTGAAGCTGACCACAAATTTGCCATCTTCCTGTTTTAGCCTCCCAAGTACTGGCATTACAGGTATGTGCCACTACACTCAGCTCAGTAGATTCTGTATAAAAATATATATAAAAATATACATATTCTCAGTTATTTGAATATAGAGGAGGTAAAGATAACTCATGCTATGACTTGAACACAGCTTGTTCATATATATATATATATATATAAATATATATATATTTACTTTCAGTTGCTTTAGAAGAAACATCTTTGTTTAATTCTTTTTTTAGGGAAATTATTAATTGAGTGACATATCAGTATGCCCTTAAATATCAACAAAATTTTTGACTAGCATATTATGGTGGCTTTTGGCAGGGAAAGTTTATGCAGCGAAATATTACATATATATATATATATATATATATATATATATATATATATGGTGTGTGTGTGTGTGTGTGTGTGTGTGTGCATATTTGTTTGGGCAAGTATAATAGACTTGTGGATATATTAATTGAATTAGAGAATAATTTTTATACAGTAAATATTTATGAAACTGTGCCTATACATTAAGTACATTGTGAGTCTTCTATGTTTGAGAGTGGGTATGTGAATAACTTTGGACACCATTTCATGGCAAACAGATCATATCTGGAAAATATGATCAAGAAATAAACAACTATGCATTTTGCTAAAATGCTATACTCTAAAAAATAATAGCTAACTCATAGTTACTGCAGACACATTTTCAAGTACACAATTGCACAGAGGCATGCACAAATGATTTGGCACAGGTGATCACTGTGAAAGTGATCACCTCAGCGCAGGTGAGCTTATCCCTCATCCTTGGAACTTTCCTTCCCACCTCTTATTTCCTCTTTCCCTTTCCTCTCCAACCATACTCAGCCCCAGGCAATCACCCAGCTGCTTTCTATGGATATAGCTGCATTTCCTAGAATTTTCTATAAAGAGAATAGTACAACACGCACTCGTTTTCCATTACTGCCTTTCCATGAGCATATTTATTCTGAGTCTCATCTATGTGCTATCTTTCACCAGTATTCATTCTTGTATTTTTAAGTGGCAATTATTAATGGTGAGAGTTGGTTTATCCATTAACCTGCTTCATGGTCACTTGAAAAATATATGTTATTGTTGATTTTCAGAACATTCCATAAATGTCAGTTATGCTGAGCTGATGGTGTTACTCAAATACTTTATTATTAGAAGATTAAATATTTATGATTACTATGTTTTATGATGCTGTTATTAATAATTGGCCCCTTATCATAATAAAAATATTCTCTTTATACATATTTTGATTTGAAACTTCTTTGTCTGATATTAATAAAGGCACCCCAACTTTCTTTAAAATTATTTTTTAATGTCAGTAGCACTATAAACTATATTTTAATGTAAAACTATAATATGCCAATAATAGTATTAAATACTTTTTAAAATATGATTTACAAACTATAAAATTCACATGTTTAAAGTATACAAATTTTTTGGTGTTACATATGTATATAGAATCACGTACTATCACCAAAATCTAATTTTTGAGTATTTTCATTATTCTCCCAAGAAGCTTGTGCCCATTAGAACTTTCCATTAACCCTTCTCCTTGAGATCCTTGGTAACCTGGCATAGGTAATAACTGAATTTATGTCTCTATAAATTTGACTATTCTAGACATTTATTACTGTATGTGCCATTTTATAACTAGTCTCTTTTACTTAGTGCAATGTGTCTGAGGATCATCTATTTTTAGCAGGTTCTGTACTACATTCTTTTGAGCGACAAATAATATTCCATTGTTTAGATATACTACACTACAGTGTATTTATCTATTCTTCAGGGGTATTTGAACTGTTTTCACTTGGTCATATGAATAAAGCTGACTCAGGTATTTAGGTAAAAGTTTTTATGTGGACATATATTTCCATTTTTCCTGATTAATTCCAAGAAATAGAATTGACACATCATATGGCAACTCTATATTTAGCATTTGTGGGAGTGTCAAACTGTTTTCCAAAGTGGATGCATCATTTTACATTCCTACTAATAATCTATAGGGATTCTATATTTTTAAAGGCTTCTCATCAACTTTCTTTCTATTAACGTTATAATAGTATATATATATATATACTTTTCATACCTTTTATGTTTAGCTTTATTTCTATCTTTATACTTAAGTGTGATTTTTGTGGGCTGCATATGGTTGGTCTTTTAAAAAAATTATTCAGTGTAATAATCATTAACTCTGTGTGTGTGTGTGTGTGTGTGTGTGTGTGTGTGTGTTATCGGAATTGGAACCCAAGGCCGTTCTATCTATAGGCTTCACCCACAGTCCTATTATATTGTTTATTTGAAACATGGTCTTGCTAAATTGTGGACTGCCTCACTAGGTTGTTCAGGCTGGCTTTGAACCCGTGAACCTCTTGTGTCAGCCTGTGGTGAGCCGCCATTAGAAGATGGCGCCGGCTTCCTGCCTCTGAACTAGAAAATGGCGCCGGCTTCCTGCCTCTGAGCTTGATTGACACATGGCTGTGCAGGAAGCAACTCCATATTTGGAGGCTAAGGTTATGTAACGCATGACGTAGTGGTGGCCTGACGAGCATGAGCCAATGAGTGAGTGAGATGTGGCAGGGAGTGATTGGGAGGGTTAATGTTTATAATCCCCTGCGCAAGGCAGATCTTTGCCAGGCCATGCCATTCCGCCATTTTCTTCCTTGTATCCTGAATAAACGGCTTGCAAGAAGAGCTTCGTGTTGCGTCTTAATCGCTGGTCGAGGGACGTGACATCAGCCAACCAAGTACTGTTATCACAGGCGTGCACCACCATGCCCAGATAATTTCTGACTTTTAATTAAAGTATTTAAACCACTTATATTTGATGTGATTAAACATAATTAGATGTAAAACTCTCATTTTACTATTTGTTTTTAATTTGTTCCAGTTACCTTTTGTTTCCTTTATCCTCTTTTTCTGGCTTCTTTTAATTCAGTAGTGTTTTTGTCTCATTCTCAACTCCTTTTCTTATTAGTTATGACTCTTGGTTCCATTGTTTCTGTAGTGGCTGTATAATTTAGATAATAAATCTGTAGTTTATCAGTCTGTGACATTAAAACAATTCACATTATAAGAGAAACTTACTTTTGTTTACATCTATTTCACCTTTGTTTTCATGTGACTTACATCTCCGGTGCTTACATTATGTTATTATTTCTTTTGTCTAAATGATGTTTAACTTTTTTAAAGATATAAAAAGAAATATAATCACTCCTTGGCAACAATAGAGGGTTGGTTCAGGATCTCTCTGTGTTGAGATGCTCAAGTCCTTTGAATACAAAATAGCATATTATTTTTATATAACCAACATACATACCTTTACACTTTAACTCAACTCTAGGTTACTTATGATACTTAATATAATGCACATAAATAGGTGTTATATTGTATTACATAGGGAGTAATGACAGGCAAGTGTTTGTACATATTCAGTACAGATGCAATTTTTTTCTTAATATTTTCAATCCGGTTCAATCCACAGTTGCAGAACCCATTGAAATGGAGGGTTGAAAGTGTTGGGGGGAAAGTATGTTTATCCATGTGGTTTTCTTTTTCGGGGCTTTTAATTTCTTTGTATAGATTCATTATTTTCATTTGGTATTACCATTTTCCTCAGGCTTAGTGAATTGCCTTAAAGATTTTTGCAATATGGGTCTATTGCTGATAAATTATTTCAACTTTTGTATGTATAAATTTACTTATTCATCTTCATTTTGAAAGTATTCTTAACATATATAACAGCTGACAGATGTTGTCCCTTTTTCTTTCAGTACTTTAAAAATTGTTCCATTATTTTTAGTATGCATCATTTCTTATGGAAAGTCTTTTATAGATACTAGCCATTTCTTTATAACCTTGCACAAAGTACCCCCACTCCCTGACTCTGTTTAAGGTTTCCTATTATATGGCTTGCTCAATTTGATTATGATTGTTTGTGCATCTTGTGCTTAGATTGTTTTGTGCTTCGTGAAACTGTGCGTTTATTAAAAATCTTCAGCCATAATATTCTTCAAATATTTTTGTCTAACCGGGCATGGTGGCGCATGCCTATAGTCCCAGTACTTAGGAGGCTGAAACAGGAGGATTGTGGTTCGCGGACAGCCTCGGCTACTTAGTGAGGCCTTCTGCAACTCAGTGAGACCCTGCTTCAAAATAAATAATAAAAAAAAACAGGGCTGGGGGTATAACTCAGAGGTAGAATGCCCCCAGGTTCCACCCCTAGCACTACCAAAAATATTTTTGTCTCCCCCCATTCCTTTATAGTTGGCTTCTTGGAATTCTACCACAGCTCACTAGTGTTTTGTTGTTTTTTCTCTTTCTTGGGGCTTCTTCATGGATAGTTTCTGTTGCTGTGCCTTTAAGTTCAGAAATTAATGTTTAATTCCCCAATGTTTCATCTACTATTAATCCCATTTAGTTTACTTTTCATCTTGCATATTCTAGTTTTCATCTAGAGAGTTTGGTTTAAGTCTTTTTATACCATACACAAATCTATCATTCTGAATGGCTACAATATAGCCATCACAACTGTTTTGGTATTCTTATTAAATTCTCAAATCTCTGTCAATTCTGGATCTTGTTGGCTGATTTTTGTCTTTATTATATTTTATGTTTTTCAACTTTTTAAATTTTTCAACATTTTTTTATTGGTGCCTTGTAGTCATACATCTTAATGGAGTGTGATGGTCGAGGCATACATGCACACATCACTCATTTAGCCTTTCCCAATTCCCATCTCATTCCCTCTCCCTTTTTTCTCATGTTTGGCTTCGTGATTGACTTTGGTATGTTTGTGAATGTACATCATGTACATTAGGGACTTTCCCATTTCTCCCACCAGTTTGGTCTCTTTATTTGCTTATCTATGGTTTCTCCTCTTTCCTCTAGAGTTCTTCTCATGACCCATTTTTTTCCCTAGCTTCCACATATTAGGGAGAGAGCATCCAATTTCTTACTTTTTGTGACTGAATAATCTCACTTAGCATAATGTTCTGCAGTTCCATCCTTTCCCCTGTAAATTACATAATTTTATTCTTCTTTATAGCAGAGCAAAACCCCAGGGTGTACGTATCCCATAGTTTTGTAATCTATTCATCTGTTGATGGACATTTTGGCTGGTTCCATAGTTTGGCAATTGTGAATTGTGAAGCTATGAATTAAATGATACTTCATAAAAGAAGAAATTTGAATGGTCAACAAATGTATAAAAAATGTTCAACATCATTAGTCATCATAGAGATGCAAATCAAAACTACCCTGAGACTTTACTTAACTTCAACTAGAATAGTAATCATTGAAGACACAAACAACAACAAATGCTGGCAAGGATGTGAAGAATGGGAATTTTAATACATTGTTGGTGGAATTGCAAATTAGTGCAATCACTTTGGGAAACAGCATGGAGGATCCTCAGAAGAATGGGAATAGAATAGGCATTATTCCAGGACTGTATGAATGCTGGGCACTATTAGCTCTGAAATTTCGGACAGTATTTTTTTTCTTGAAACTTAGTTATTTATCTTCTCTCTCTGTCTCTGTCTCTCTCTGTCTCTGTCTCTCTCTGTCTCTCTCTCTCTCTGTCCCTCTCTGTCTCTCTGTCTCTCTGTCTCTCTCTCTCTCTCTCACACACACACACACACACACACACACACACACACACACACACTCTGCCAGTAGCCTTCAGATGTTTGAATTCTCTACTTCTGCATCTGTAGCCTGTCCAGATAGGTTCTTTGCAGGTTCTCATTTTTATACTTCTTTTCTCCATGGCTTATAAAGTGTTTTGTATATATTAATCAATTAATAAATATTTGATAATCTTGAAGAGTTAATAAAAAAATCTAAGTTGAGTTCAGCTCAGTTTTGTTCCTTGTACTTTCTATAACTTAGAAACATGGAAAACTAGATATCTACCACCATTCTATTTTTATAACTGTATGAAATACATCATATAGTTACTAATTTATAAAACTAGCTAAAAGTTTAGCATAATATGTAGTCCTGTTGTATAATTTTCAGTGAGTTACTTAATTTACCCATTATATGACTTAATTCACCTATTCATATCTACACTTAACTTATTCATATCTATAAATGGATATAATATTAGCTCTAAATAATTTTTGTATAGAAAAAAATGAAGGCACAGTTTTGTGGAATTTCCTATGTAACTATTTAAAATAATAACAGCTGGGCTCAGTGGTACATGCCTGTAATCCCACTAAAACAGGAGGATTAGAGGTTTGAGGAGGAGAGCTTCAGCAACATAGCAGAGCTCTCAGCAACTTAGTGATGTCTTGTTACAAAATAAAATTTTAAAAAAAGGGCTGGGGGTTACACCAGAATGCCTCTAGTTCAGTCCCCAGTAACAAACATGCCTGCACACACACACACACACACACACACACACACACACACACACACACACACTTTAAGAAATAATAAAATATGCCTGTAATATCAGTACTTGGGAGGCTGAGACGAGAGGATTGCAAGTTCAAAGCTAGCCTCAGAAACTTAGTGAGGCACTCAGCAACTTAGTGAGCTCTTCTTTCCAAATAAAAACTAAACTAGGGCTGGGGATATAGTTTAGAGGTAGAATGTTTCCAGCACCACAAGATAATAATATTGAAATACTAAGGGTCTGGGAGTATAACTTAGTGGTATAGTGCTTGTTTAGCATGTATAAGGCCCTGGTTTTGATCCTTAGTACCACAAAACTAAATAATAAGATGAAGGAAAGCAATTTTGTTTCATAGAAAAATATGTTAAGCCGGGCATAGTGGCACATGCTGGTAATCCCAGCATTTGGGAGGCAGAAAGGGGAGGACTGCGATTCACGATCAGCCTCAGCTACTAAGTGACACCTATTTTAAAATAAAGTATAAAATTAGGACTGGGGATGTAGCTCAGTGGTAGAAAGCCACTGGGTTCCATTGCCGTACTGCAAAAAAAAAAAAAAAAAAAATCTGATGTTCAAAGAAGGCAAATTTTTCAAAGAATTTAATGGAAAGGCATAAGAAAGTATTCATTCTTTTTTCAAAAGATAAACAACCTTTTCAACTAGATACCTGCCTACGTATACAGGTTAATAATGTTGGCAGTTATGCAAGATGCCTACTCATGACTGATCCAACAAGGAATACCTAAAACACTTATATTCTTACTGTACTTTATTCACTTTTTTTTCTTTATTCTTTATTTTTTAGTGGTGCATTGTAGCTATACATCTTAATGGGATAAAAGATGTTGGAGACATACATGCACACATCACCCAATTAACCCAGCTCTCCATGCTATTATTTTTTTTTCTTGTGACCTCGTCTTCTATGTTCTTAAAATTGCAAAAATTGAAACATTATGTCAATTCCCTTTGTATATTTCTTTTTTTTGTGTGTGTGTGTATAGTACTAGGGGTAGAACCCAGGGGCTTTTCTACCTCCGGACTATACTCCCAGACCTATTTTATACTTTATTTGGAAACAGGGTCTCACTAGGTTGCTGAGAGCCTCACTAAGTAGCTGAGGCTGGCTTCGAGCCTGTGCGATCCTCCTGTCTCAGCCTCCGAAGCGCGGGGATTACAAGTGTGCACCACCACGCCCGGCTTCCTTTGTATATTTCTAAATGCATATAGGAAAAGTATTAATGGTAATTCTGGATGTATTGCATCTCATAATTTAAAATATCATGGAATATTACTGAAATGAACTTAACTATTCCTGTTACTTTTACTGTTAACAGTACATTGTAATTATGTATCAGTGAGTTTCAATGTGATACAGACCTACATGCAGGCAGTTTTGGTGTATGTCTTTCCACATCCACCAGCTCCTTCTCTTCTCTATACCTGCTAGTAAGATTGGTGACAATTTCTTCATCTATTGCCAGAGTACTATTTGAACCCTTTCCTTCAAATTTCCTTTTTCCCTTCCCAACCCCCCCTTAGTCCCTTTCCTCTTACTAGTCTGCTTATCTCCACATTATTCAATTTTTCTTTTCTTTCCAATTTTTTTCTCTAGCCTCCACATTTGAAGGAAAATATACAACTCCTATGTTTCTGAGACTAGCTGATCTCACTTAGCATAATATCCTCTAGTTCCATCCATTTTTCTACAAGTGACATAATTTTGTTCTTCTTTATGGCTGAGTAGGATTCTACTGTGTGTCTATATACACATTTTCTTTATCCATTCATCTACTAATGGATACCTGGCTCTTTTTCTAAAGTCTTTTTTACTTTGAGATTCAGGAATTTAGTTTTGTCTGTTAGGTTTTACAGGTATGAAATAGTTAACCAGCTCCCTTTAAAAGTGCAGTCTTGATCAATCAGCCACTTGCTCCCAATAGGAAACTTATTATTTGGCATTTACAAAACTGCAAATTATTTTGGAAAACATGAGCACTTTCATTTCCCCATCAACACAGTTCAGCCTTGAGTCATGGAGTGCAGACAGGTCCTCAGCTACGGTGACAGGCATCGTAATGGTAGAATTTGGCTAATCAACAAAAATTAGATGATCACTAGCAGGCTAAAGGAACTAGAATGTGTGCAAAGGATGCTGTCTTTTTAGCCTGGAAAAAACTTTTGTGAAGGTCTGTGTCTTCAGGCAGGTGCTAAATGGAAGACTTAACTTATTGGAGAAGAATTCGGTTTAGTTGTACTTGTTTACTTTTTCACAAAATAATCTTGAAAACATACCATGCACTTAAATTATTTTTTCTAATGTTGGACCTCATCTTAAAAAAAAATAAGCTATTTTAAATGAATGCTATATATTTTTAATTGGGTAATTCAATTATACATGGTTCTAACCATTCTAAAGACATTAAAGGTGAGAGAATTCAATAAATTTATAATTGTTTTTCTAAGAGCATTTCTATTATTGTCTTAGAGAATGTTTGCAAACAAATAAGAAACTAAAAGAACAACTCCTAAAATTGTTCTTGATTATCAGTAGACCCGGAGAACATGATTTCCCCTGAAAAAGTCATTACCAACAGAATATAAAGTCATATATTTTAGAAAAGTTTTATGACACTTCTGGTTTTGGTTTACTTGAAATGAAAATAAGAAACCATGGAAACTTACAAAAAATGAATATACTGGTAGAGTGCCTTCACATTAAGTACAAAAATCTAAATATATTTACAGATAACACAAATAGGCTTATTAAGTGACACTCGGAAAAATAACATGAAGAAATATTTGAATATTTTTGAAAATTTTATCAATAATTGAGAGGCAAAGATTACCATTTTTGTATACATGTTTATTTTTAATATTAAGCATTTTTTAGTTGTGAGATTTAGGCAAATAGTCCACATTGAAAGGTACTGAGAATGAAATCTGTAGCCGTTGCCCTTTCAGAATATCTTCTGCAGACAAGCTTTAGATGTACCCGTTTTATATGCTGTAGGAAACAGCTATTTCTGTTGATTTTTAGGTAAGGTTTTCGGAAGAGCTTTAAGGTATGGTTAGTGAAGAGATGTGTGACGTCTGTATGATGCAAATCAGGATGCAGATTAGAGAGAGATGTTGTCAATCATAGAGGCTGGCCTTCTTTGGAATTAATCACGGTGGCTGAGTTTGAATTTACCTGACACTTTTGACTATTATGTATTTTAGAAAACAAGTACATGTCTGTTTAGCAATTCTTATAAACATGCACTTGATTTTAAGCCTATGCCACACAGTATTTGTTTATGTTTTCCATTATTATAATAATATGCTTACAGTATCAGCTTATAAAATTCTAATAGCTCACTTTAATCCAGGAGGCTTTACACAATTAAGTAATATGTTCCTGAATATTTAAAAAATGGAATTATAGATCATTGCATTAAGGTATGTGGTGCCATTTCTCTAGAGACTGACACCATAAATGTCAAAGGTCATCAAACATGGTTCTTTAAACCTACCAATGAGGATTCTATGAAATGTACTAAATGGAACTGTCATTACAGGGTGGTACAGTAGGAAACTACAGAGTTTGAAACATTTAACACTTTTTTGAGTTTTAGTTTTAATTCCCTTCCTTCCTTCCTCCTTCCTTCCTTCCCTACCTCCCTTACTCTCCCCTTTCTTTCTTTCTTGGATTTAAACTCAGAGGTATGCTATCTTTGTGCTATACCCATAGTCCTATTTTATTTTAATTTTTTAAATGTTTATTGCCACCAGCTTTGCTAGCTATACAATATCTTCAGCAACTCCTCAACTCTGTCATTTTCGTGAGAAAGCAACTAGAGGCATTACATAAACTGATGTTCATATCTGTGTTTCAATATAACTTGCTTTGTGTGTGTGGTGCTGGGGTTCCTGAACACATTTCTACCTCCAGGCTATACTCCCAGCCTATTTTATACTTTTTTTTTTTTTTTTAATTTGGAAACAGGGTCTCTTAAACCAGCGCAGCTGGCTTCGAACCTGCGCGATCCTCCTGTCTCTGCCTCCCAAGTGCGGGGATTACAAGCGGTATGAAACCACTCCCGGCTCAATATAACTTTATGGACAAAAATATTGGCACAGGGTCTTGCTACACATCTGCCTGTTGACTCCAGTCTGCAATCCTCCTGGATCAGCCTCCCAAACACTGGGATTACAGGCAGTGTCATGGCACCTACCTTGGTTTTAACACTTTTCTATTTTCTAAAATTATAATACTAATAATACATTGCTATTAGGTGGAAGGTGAGAATTTAGGTTACTCTATACAACTAAATATAGACGCCCTGAAACCATAGAATGACATAGGACCTAATTTGTTCCATTAGGCTTTTAAAAATATATTCTTGAGCATATACTATTACTAGCAAAAATTTAAATTCATTATATTAACTAGTGGAAACAGTATTTTCTTAGGTTTTAGTGATAGTAAATAAGAACGAAAACTCGGCATTCTTCATTAGCAGATGGGCAATTTACAGAGGCTGATATAAAATGGTTTAAACTGGCAAAAGGATAATTTTCACTAGTTATGATTTTTTAAATTTTATTTTGCTTGAAATAGGGTCTCACTGTGTTACCCAGGCTGGTTTTGAACTCTCGGGCTCGCATGATTTATCTGCCTCAGCCTCCAGAGTGCTGCGACCTGCCGTCTCACTGGTTGGTTTATATAGTCCAGTGAGCAGCCTAGCATAAATCAAGGACATAATAATCGACAAAAATAAAATAGACACGATTCTTACTGTTATGTCATTAACATATACAGAGGGGGATGGGGCATGGGTGGGGTACAAAAAGAAATACACCAAGTGCTGTGTGAACGTATGACTCTATCAATTTGAATCTCACCAGGATGTATTATTACAATGTACCAATAAAAGTATAAAAAAGAAAGAAAATTGAGCAATTTGGGAAAGTGTCCTAGAAATCTGAAATCCTCTATAACCTCTCTATCCTCATTTTTCAGATCTAGCTGTGAAGAAATGAGATACTTAATCTCTACCTTTGTGTTCTCAGAAGTCTCCAGTGGGCTTGTGATTCTAAAGAAAAAAGAAAAGGCGGGACTCATGGCTTGTTCCAGAAGCCCAAAAGTAAATGACCATAAGCAGAACAGCGGCACCCAAGTCTCTCCCACAGGCAGCAATGAAGGCAAAGGCGGTGTCCAGATCTCAGGTACCACTTGGCTCCGCCCTCACCTATATTCCCTCTCCTCTGTAGAGCTCGCAGAGGGAGAGCAGGTCGAGGAGGCTGCTTTCCTCCAGTTTCCCGGCTTTTCTCCTCCTCCTCACTTCCAATCCCGCCTTTGACAGACCCACGCTCTGCACCTCTTCCGAGTTCTTTCTAAACTGTTAGTGAAGCCTTTTTGCCTGATTTCCCTCATTTTCTGTGACCCCAATTCAACAAGAAAAAGCACAAAAACCGAGCAGATAAAATGAATGGAACCTTTAAACAGTGGGGAGTGGAAAAGATAAATAGAAGCAAAGCCAGCCCCCTCTGATTTCTAGCTGTTGTTCAGTGTTTTTGGTAATTATTTTTGTAGTAAGAATAAATATTCATAAAAAGTGGTACGTGCTTCCTGCAAACCATTTGTACAGTTTGATATGAACACAGTAAGCTGATTTTAAGTAGAGATCATATAAAGATATTTATGATGAATAATCTTCACTGACAAAATATAAATTTCCAATTTTTTATCTTTGGAAGAAGGACCCAAGAAAAAAAAATGTGAATTTGCCACACTGCTATCCACCCACTGATGAAGAGCCAGCGATGCTAGAGACTGTTGCCATAGTGCAAAAAATCTAATAAAATTATGTTGTTTCTCTTTTGCAAATAAGCTTTGAAATAGAACATCAATAAACTTTAGCGAAATACAGACACACACAAATTTCTATTATTCATTTGGGACAGAATAAAATAGAGTTTAAAAGTGACACAACAATGGAAACTTCCAGAGAGATCTATGTCTGAAGAAAAAATTACCTAGGATATCTGTGCGCTCTGTTGATGGAATCTTCAAAGAAAAGAACCTCTTTGAGAAGAAGCACAATAACATTTACGTGATTTCTTCCCTTTAGTACTCTGATCTTAATGGTACAAAACAAATAATACTGTTTCCATCTACAAGGGCATCCCAATGAATCTCACTATTATGCATAATTATAATGAACCAATAAAAATTAATAAAAGACCCAAATAAGCATATTACATACCTGTAAAATAATTATCATAAGGCCTTAAATTTATATTAGGCATCATACTTTCAATAGAAATTATTTATCAAAGTTCTCTGTGAAATGATGAGCCACTACTATAATATATTCCTACCAGATCCAAGAGTCATTCTTTTGAAGCTCAAATTCCATAGAGTAACCTGGCACCTGGCACAAAGGGATCTGGGTTGTGTTGGTATACCTGTCATGCCCAGCACTATTTAACACAGGAGGCATTCTTTGTCCCATGTGTAAAACTTCACTGAGTAGATGAAAACTTCACTGAGCTGAAGAAACTAGGGTGATAATTTACCCCAGATCACTCCACGGACTTATTTTAAAGCAAATCAAGTACCATGTGGCTCTCTAAATACAGAGTACAGTAAATATAACTTACAAAGAAAAATAGTAGAAAATAAGATGAAAACTAAGAATAAAAGAAAAAAGACAAATTCTAAGGACAGAGGTGCCGTGTGTTGGCATGGCGGACAGTTTTCCAAAGTCTCACAAAATACGACTAATTCCCTTTTGCTAATATATAGTGCACCTGCAACAAGTTTCATTTTACTTCCTTTTTTCCTTCATTCCACCATCAGTTCTAAGTGACATATGCCACACTCTAACGTCAAGAGACATTCGATTACAGTTTTACCCTCCTTTCTTCTGCCAGTTTAAAGGCTAAGATGCCAGGGAGAAAGGAAGGACTACTGACTGGAAGCCAAACCCTGTGCCTTGCTTGTGGGCCTTTAGCCATTGGGTTCCCCTTACTTCTGTAACCCTATTTCATCGAGCCTTGACCACCAACCATCTACTTATTTCTTGTCTAACCCTTGTTGATGTCAGTCTCATTTCCCTTTAAGCTCACTGAAGTGGTCTTGCTGAAAAAATGAGATGCTAGATACTTTAATTTTGGTTTTATCAGGATTCAAATCTGCACCCTTGTCATAGGTTAGGCTGGTCACACCAGGATATGTCACTTCATGGATTTCAAACAATCAAATAATTTGAGTTTCTAGTTTTATGCTTCTATATGGATGATAAAATGTCATTTCTGAAGGGCCCAAATGTAACTTCTTTGCTATAGAACTTGGGTTTATTGTTTCAGTCCCAGGGGAATTATGTAAGGGTTGAATATGATTTATTTAAATAACTAATATTTCACTAATGCAATCACAGATAAAATACTTTCCAAGATGGCCACATCTGTGCTCAAGACTATGTACTAGTCAGCTATTACTGCAGAACAAATACCACATGTCAGTAACCTGTGACAATAAATGTGTATTTTTCACTCATGTGCCCAAGGGTTGTGTGTGGTTGGACCAATGGGGGTAGACATGACTGGATAAATATGTTTCTCACTCTTCTTGGGCTGAATGGCTTCTCAGACCACATTCTTATCATGGCAATGGCAGAAGCACAGAAAAATGAATGCAGATTCTAAGCCTTTTTTTTTTTATTATTCACTCTTTGTTGTATTGGGGGAAGCAAGTCACATGGCCAGGTCCATAGTCAAGGATACTGCAGGTGCACTCTGCCAACCCTGCAGCCATGGTCAAGGTATGCATGTAATAAGTACAGAGGAATTCATAACTGAGCATGGTACTTGAAATAACATTCTTGAGAGAAAATAACATTTTTATAAACTGCAACTCCCTTTCTTCAAAAGAAATATAGATATTTAGCCCTTATCTTCATTAATTTCTACGTAATCAACCACTTCCTATCACTCCCTGTACATCCTCACAGGCTGATCTTTTTAGAATGTCATGTTCCTCTTTTTACCCTGACACAGTTTTACTTACTTATCCTTTTATCTGAGCGCACATATCACCTTTTATAGGAAGTCCATGCCCTCTAGCCTAGCACTTTCTAGGCTGTATTAGAATGATCTATATGTTAAGTCTCCTCAGAAGACTGGCAGCTCCTCTGATTCTAATTCCTAGCCCTGTCTCTGGCATGTAGAAAGAACTCATTACATATTTATTGAAGGAAGACATGTAAAAAGCATGATCTCTGCTTTGTAAAATGCATATTTTTCTCAATAGTTTTATGCAAAAAGAAAGTTTATTTCTCACTGAAATAATATAACTAGATTATTTATAAAAATTTTAGTGTTGTGTTACTTCCTTTAAAACAAAGTAACATGCCGGGCGTGGTGGCGCACGCTTGTAATCCCCACGTTTGGGAGGTGGAGACAGGAGGATAGCACTGGTTCGGAGCCAGCTTCGCTGGCTTAAGAGACCCTGTTTCCAAATAAAAAAATATAAAATAGGTCTGGGCATATAGCCCGGAGATAGAAGGGCTTCCAGGAACCCCAGTACCCAATAAATAAACAAACAAACAAACAAATAAATAAATAAATAAATAAATAGCAAAGTAACAGGGAGGAATTTGTACTCTAAACCTGGGTATGTTTTGACTTCAAATAAAACCATATTATGTGTAGCCGATTAATAATCGTAGCTATAACCATTATAAGTTGGGTTTTATTGTTAATCATATGTAGACTATTGAACTGCAATATTTGAGGGAAAATACATTTAATATTCATGAGTAGTTAAGGATAACATGAAATTACTTGATAATATCAAGTAGTGCCCTTTTAAATTATAAAATGTGAATCATTGAAGCAATTAAATCACAGCACCCAAATTTCATTAGCAAAGTATGAAAACAAATCTTAGAATTACTTTGTCAACTAAGTTTTCTTTTATTCAGTTAAATAAAAACAAAACTCATGAACAATAATAAACCCTGAAATTTAAGTCTAGCAATAAGTATAGGCTTCCCAGCCCAAAATAATTTTTGAAATTAGATATACAAACCAAAATTACTTTAATATTTGGACACAGAAATATATTAAAATATGAATTATCAAATTTAAAACATAAGCTATCTTAAAAGAGTGTTGGTGCTTTAACAATCTTAGCCTCCTGTTCTGGGCTATAGCTTCTCATTAAGAATACGGAAGTACTTATTACTCTAATTATCATAGTAATTGGATAACTTTGGACATTTTGTATTTCATTTAATGATTTTGTCAAGAAATGTACTTTGTCATTCAGTAATTCTGTTAAGGTGATTTATTTTCAATTATTTTAAACAGCAAATAAAAATTTCTATACTAAAATATAACATATGTGAGAAATATTTGAAATATAAGGAATAGTTTTTCAAAATATCATTTTTATTGCATGCTTTGTTTTATGTCAATTTAATCCAGAAATTAGTATTATATGTGGTATATTCTTCCACTGATACACTGTATTTAATACAGTTAAATGCATAAATTTGAACTGTTTCACATTACCAGTGTTCATATACTTTCTGGTGGATATATTAGGTTGAACCACAGAAAATTGACACTGTCTATTGAATTTTTTTTACTTATAAAATGGTAATTTCATATGCTTCAACCTAATAAAATTTTTGACAGAACTTCAATATGTCCCTGTATATGCATCCACACAGCAATTTTAATGCTTCATCTAAATTATAAACAATATAAAGAACTTTATGTCAGTATAAATTTCATGAGTTTTTAAAAACACATGTGTATGAAAAGGCTATCAAAGAAAAGAAAAAATATGGAAAAAATATAAAATAGGCTACTTAGAATCTAATATTTAGATAAACACAGATCTTATAAAATGAGATAACATTCTTTTTCTGCCTTTCATCTCAAAAACAATTTTAAACAACCAGTATTATTTACAATATAGGAAACGTAATATTCCTATTCTTTGTGGGAGTATAAATTTGTATAACCATTTTGAAGAGTGATAGAAAATATTTATCAAAATTGAGTGTGTGTGAATCCTTTAACTTAGCAATGTATTTTTAGGACTCTCACAAGTATGCTAAGGTAAAAGTAAAATTGGATTCCTTTTTGGAAAAAATAAAAGTCTGCTTGTGTGTATGCATATAAAAGTAGGAAAGACATAAGGTTATTAAAACAATTTTTATGAGATTGAAATAGTGGAGATTTAAAAAATTATATATAGAAAGAAAAAGTATTGGGATTACATAGATTCTTACATTTATTGTGTATGTTTTAAAAACATTTTCTATACTGAAATTGCTTGTGAATAAAAAAGTTTATTCTCCACCTCCACACACTCCAAAATAGAAAAAGTATATAAATTTTGTGCATAATAATAATAATAATAATAATAATAATAATAATAATTGAAATGAGCTTCCATCATCCAATATGTTGAGCTGGTTAATTTTTTTTTTCCTCCCAGCTTTATTCAATGGAACTTACTTGGGCAAATATCTCTTTTCCTCTGACTTGGCTAAAAATCCAACAAAGACAAATATGCACACTGTCTTCCTCTCTCTCTCTCTCTCTCTCTCTCTCTCTCTCTCTCACACACACACACACACACACACACACACACACACACACTCCACAGCCATTTCTGAATCTTCATGTGCCTAATACCAAGTACCACTTTAAGCATTGCTGAGAAATGTCAGCAATGCTATTTTTAAAAGTACATCCATTTATTTAGTTTCTATAATCTGGTGATGAGAAAGGGAGAGATTAGAGAGAAAGAGGGAGAAAGAGAGAGAGAGAGAGAGAGAGAGAGAGAGAGAATGAATGCAGAATGAAGAGATTTATTGGCTACTGTTAATTTTAAAAAGTGTTAAAATATTTCATATTTTGAAAACACTGTTTGATTTACATGTATCTTCTATAAGATAAACATCTTTTTATGATGAGGGTCATATTTAATCACTAAATATAATATTTTATTTGCTTAATAAACATTGTGATAAAATGAATACCTACTATTGGAATGTTTTAAAATTTAAAAGTAAAACCAAACAGAATTCTGTCTAGAAACTGCTAAAAAAGTATCAAAGAATTTGCTAAACCAAGTCATATTAATGACTTTAAACAGAGAAATTAAAACAGAGGACACATAGAATCATATGACATGCACTGAGTAATTTTGAGGTAACTCTTGCAAGTGAGGAAATTTGTTTGGCTCAGGCATAATTTATAACATAATCATTCTAGATGGTGAGGACATAAGGCAGAGGTTCTGGATTCAGTGTTTATGGAGCAAGAGTCAGTCTCAGTGAGCAAATGGCTCAGTTCAGTTCAATGTCACTTTCCAGGAACAGGCATGTAATAACTTAGATATTTTTACTATTTCTTCATACTGGCTAGCAAACAGAAAGGCACATACATTAGGAAAGTATACTTTGTTATAGAATTGTTTAGCACAGAGATAGTAAAATATTTTGTTTTAGTCTTCAAAGTATAATGCAAAAATAATCACAATAAAAATATTTTAAATTTCCATCCTCCATATTCCTCATTTTATAAAGATATGTTGTTTGTTTTTGTTATGTTAAGCAGGTTATTTATTTATTTATTTTGTTGGCAGTACTGGGGATGGAACCCAGGGGCATTCTACCTCTGAGTTACACCTCCAGCCCTATTTTTTATTCTTTATTTTGAAATAGGGTCTTAGCCTCACAATTACTGGAATTGCAAGCGTGTACCGCCATGCCAAGCTTATTTTTCTTATTTTTAAATGTTTCAAAATATATTCTATTTTGATCATGGAGTGATTTTAGTTAGAAATATACAATGATTTATTTTACCAGGTTCCTTTTATTAAACACTTAGCTTGTTTTCAACATCTATTATAAAGAATGCTGTAATGAACATCTGTGCACATAAATCTTTGACCTCAGCCCCTATTATCTCCTTAGTACAGATTTCAAAAAATAAGATCAATTGCCAAAGGGTGCCCATCCCTAGTTAATATAAAATTATGAGTGAAATTATTTATGACTTTACCCTGATTGCAATTTTAATCTTCTTGTAATTTTTGAGAATGTTCTATGACGGATTGTTTCAGACTGTGAATAATTCACATAGTTTAACTCTTGTGGTTTCTCATTACAGATAAAAAACACAGAGCCATTTTCTTTAATGTTATTACTCAGCCTTACTGAGGCCTCTTAGTTAAAAAAAGGATATCCATAAGTTTCATATTAAACATTTTATCCTTCCTCATATTGAATTTTTTTTTAATTTTAAATTTTGTGACCCATTATTAGTCTCAAAAGCCCTGGTGTTCTTCACTATTGTCAAGGTCCTAATCTGTATAATGGTCCAGTGATAATTTGAGTGATCATGTATTTCCTACTTCTTTCAAAAACATTCATTTGGGAGTTTTTTCATCTTCCTTGGAAATTATAGTAGTGTTATTTAATATAATGTGTTTTTAAAAGCAGAGTGTGTGTTAAAACGAAAGGTTTATCATGAGTTCAGCTCAGCTGAGAAAACTTGCAGTCTGTGTCCTAAATACCATTATGCACACTTCTGAATAACATAGTTGTGCACAGTACATCATAATATGTAATCTTAGACATGTTCTAATGTATTGGTTAAGTAAAATTGCATTGATACATCTGTCAGAGACTTTTTTTAGTCTATACCAAATCATTGTTGGTCAGCAATTTGGTTATTATCTATTTGCAAATATGACAAAATAATGGTCTCATAATTTATGATACAACAAAAACATTTATTGAATACTGAAGATAAGTTGTAAATGAAAGTAAAAATGTTTACTTTCATGGTATAAATACTGGTTTGTTTTTAAGTCTGACTTATGTTATATGTTACTAAAGAAAGAAATATTGCAGAAAAATGTGGTGGAATACACCTACAATAGCAGTACTTGGGAGGGTAAGATGGGAAGATCACAGGCTTAAGGCCAGCCTCAGCAACTTAGTGAGACTCTCAGCTAATGAGACTTAGCTTCAAAATAAAAAGTGATGGGGTATAGTTCAGAAGTAAAACATCCTTGCCTTCAAATCCTAGTGCCACATAAATAAGAAAAGAAATATTGGGGAACACAAATTAATAAAAACTACTACTACTTGTAGCTGTTAGTTAAGATTTTATTGTGATTATTTCTATGATTATTGCCATTTCAAACAATCATTTGCTTTAGCACCATTGTATTTTAACAAGAGTGAGAGAATAGTTATTTTTTCCATCTGTAGCTCCAATATTGCTTTATCTTATCATGTAAAATATCAATGTGAAAAAAGTTTTTTGGTATATGTTTAATGTATAATTGTGAGAGATTTATGTAATATCTCACACATATTCTTAATTGGCTTTTGTAGAAGAGTTTGGCATAGTTTATGCAAATGTAATATTCCCTTTTTCTCAATGATAGGCAAGACTTATATAATTAAAACTCTATTAACCAGTTAACTTTACTTTTTATTTATTTTTTTTAGTTTTATTTGGTTATTTTTTGATGAATTTATTTATTTTTTGTAATTATATATCACTTTGGAATACAAGACTTGAGAGGATATACAAGCACATATCATCCAATAAGCCCTCATCCAATCATCATCCCATTCCCTCCCCCTCCCTCAATCCCATGCTTAATTGATGATTATCTTTGATATATTTATTTACATACCTCATGAGTTTTAAAGAGATTCCATCCTCCCCCTTCCTCTCCACTCTGATTGGTCACCTTAATTGCTTCTCAATAGGGTCCTTTCTACTACTCAACCTCCTCCTATTACCCCTTTCCTCCTAGTTCTTGCTAATTAGGGGAAGCATCTGGATTTTATTTTCTGTGCTATCTCTCTGTGCATGCCGCATTGCAAGTTCCAATTCCACTCTTGACGGCCCTAGTAGTGGCCTGGCCACCGGGAGGACTCTGATCCTGACCTCGCTGGCTCCAGCACCAGCCTTGCGTCATGGGAGGCACCGATCCTGGCCTTGCTGGCCACCGCACCGAACTAACCCCTCGGCTGGCTCCTCTCCTGGCCTTGGAGGCCCCAGAACCGGCCTTGCCTCATGACGGGCTCCGATTCCGGTCTCGCTGACCCTGGCATCTGCCTAACCCCTCGGCAGGCTCTTATCCTGGTCTCACCAAGTCCCAGCTCCATCCTTGCCTCACGGCAGTTTCTGATCTCGACCTCACTGGCCCCGGCACCAGCCTTATCCCTTGGCAGAGTCTGATCCCGGCCTCAGAGGTCCTAGCACCAGTCTTGCCTCATGGAAGGCTCTGATCCCGACTTCGCTGGCACCAGCACCAGCCTAACCCTTCGGCTGGCGCAGATCCCTGCCTTGGAGGCCTCAGCAGCAGCCTTGCCTCACGGCAGGTTCTGATCCCAGCCTTGTTGGCCCCGGCACTGACCTCACCCCTTGGCAGGCTCCGATCACAGCCTCGGAGGCCCCAGCACCAGCCATACCTCAAGGCAGGCTCCAATCCCAGTCTCGCTGGCCCCGGCACCAGCCTAACCCCTCAGCAGGCTCCAATCCCAGCCTCGGAGGCTCCAGCACCATCCTCGTCTTACGTCAGGCTCCGATCCTGGCCTCGCTGACCCCAGCACCAGCCTCACCTCTTGGCAGGTTCCGATCCGAACACCCTCTTCACCCAGCATGTTGTCCCACGTTCCCGAGGGTGCTTGTTGGTAGTATTCTGCCTCTGAGGTAATTTCTTCAAAAGTTCCAGGTGTATTACATCAGATCTCTGCCTCCCCTGAGTACTTGCCGCTGCCAATGCCACTGCCTCCACCATTTCAAATCTTTCCCAAGCTCTTTTCCCATACCACATAATGTCCAGTGTTCCTAAGCATGCATGACTGTAGCATTCAACCATTGGGGTAATTTCTTCAGACAATCAGGGTGGGTTGGGTCAGATGTCTGCCTCTCCCAAATACAAGTCTCCACTGCCATCACAGCCACCGCTGCTGCCACCACCTTCCTCTTCAGTATCCGCTAGACTCTCTCCTTACAGGTGATATCCAGGATTCTTAACGATGTAGAAAAGCAGCAGTCCTTCTCAGGGAATTTTTCCAAAAGTTCCAGTTCAGATGGATATGTTTTGTCTGCATCTCCAATATTCTAGCTGCTGCTGTGGCCATCTTAACCCCCCTCTCGAATACACACACACACACACACACACACACACACACACACACACACACACATATATATATATATATATATATATATATATATATATTCTTTTATTTTATTTTTTTTTTAAATAAGAGAAGAGAGTATGTGTGGTTTGGGGAGGATGTGGGATCAGGCACTCGGTATTGATGAAAAAAAATTTTTTTTTCTTTCCTCCCTTCCAAGAGCGGAGTCCAACAGCCTCACCACGCAGAGCAGAATCTGCTGTTCTAAGCGCACCATGGCCTGGTCCAGCACCGCAGTGCTGGGTTCCTCTATACCTAGTGGCTGGACCTTCTGTTTGGCATCGGGCCTCCCAGGACTCAGACTTGGTATCTTGTCGGGTACCATGTCTTCCCATGGTACCTGCTCCCCCAGCCCAGGGCCCTTCTGAGGGGGGCGGGGACGCCAACCCTGCCCACCAACCCTGCCCACCAACCCTGCCCGGGACCGGGGCCTTGGTCCAAGCCCTTCTGTGGAGAGTGGGGGGGGGGGGAATTGCCTAAGGGTGCCCTGCGTGCGCCCGCCCACCCCGTCTGGGGCTGGGGCCTCTGGCCTGGGCCTTCCGGCCCTTCTGAGGGAGGGGTCACCTAAAGTTGCTCCCTGAGCCTGCCCGCCCACCCCGCCCAGGTTTGGAGCCTTGTGACCCGGACCTCCAGGCCTTTCTGGGTTGGGGGAGGTCGCCTAAGGGTGCCCCGCATGTGCCCGCCCACCGTCCCGGGGTTGGAGCATTGTGGCCCGGATCTGCGGGCCTTTCCGGTGTGGGGGTCGCCTAAGGATGCCCCGCGCATACCTGCCCACCCGCCCAGGGGTCGAGGCCTTGCTGCCCGGACCTCCGGGCCTAACCGGTTAACTTTAGATAGTCTAATTTTATTTAAAATAAAAGCAACTTTTTCTAATCTTATAGAATAATTTTCAGTCAAAAATTTCCTGGAAGTAAAACTGACTGGAGTTTATAAAGAATATGCGATTCCTAGGAAGCAAAATATTTGTAAAGAAATCATACATCGTGATGTCGAAAAGATGCACAAAAGCCAGGTGTGGTGGCCAGCGCCTGGAATCCCAGTACTTGGGAGGCTGAGACAAGAGGATCTCAAGTTTGCCGTCAGCCTCGGCAACATTTAGCAAGTCCTCTGCAACATATTGAGACCCTGTTTCAAAATAAAAAATAAAATAGGGCTGAGGTGTAGCTCGGACGTAGAATGTGCCTGAGTTTAATTCCCAGTAGCTTACACGAGCAAAAAAAAAAACCAAAAACGTACAAAAAAATTTCCATTACACATATTTTTATATGTTAAATCCAAAATACGTGTATAAATGGTGAAGATAATTCAATGATGCAAAGTAAAGAGTTGTTAGGAGTGAGGTTTCTGAACTTAAAAGTTTTGAATTAGAATCACAGGTCTACAACTTAGTTATTTGGGTACCTGCTCAACTTCTTTATTCCTCAGCGTTATCATCTATAAAATGGTTAAAGTAAGAGTAGGTATATTATAATTTATATACTTGGTATCAAATGACCTTCAAAATATTACTACCACATTAGTTGTACATATTCAGACCACTGGTTAATATTTGTTGAAAACTCAACATATACAGAATACTATGTGTGGATATTAACAGTTTGCAAAAACTGAAGAAACATATCTTCAATATTTAAGATAGAAAAAGCATTAGGAGAAAATTAAAATCATATAAGAGATTTATTCAATATGAACAAATAAAGAAATTAAAAGTAAAATTGATAAGTGTACAAGTCTAGGAAGAAGAAAATTATAGAATTAGTGTTTTGAAATGAACTATGTATAGGCATGTGACATATTTTGAAAGCATATGGAGAAACAACCAGAATATATGTAACTAAATTAATTAGGGTCCTTATAAATATGTGTATAGCCTGGTGTTTTTGACATACAAAGACCAAACTTTTGGTTGCTCTTAAAGAAATGGTACTGGTTTTCCATAATTTCCTTTTTCCTAAGTGCCCTAAGGCCAGAAGAATAATTTTCAAGGTATCTCCAGGAGTAGAATTTCAGAGTTTGGTTAGGAAATGTAGTGACTTTTATAGAGGCATGAGCACATATATACTGATAACCAGGGGCAATCTACCTAAGCATATTTATCTCACTTAACCTCACGAGGATCCAGTGCACTGCTATGTTTGGCTTATTGTCAAATATAAAAACTTGTTTTTTTCAATAGATTATCTGACTATAGCTCATAATTGGTAAAGGAAGTTGTCTGAAGTCTTGCCTGCTTTCTAAATTCATGTTTTATTTGTTTTTTCTGGAAATCATACTGTCTTGATTCAACTCCTAAGAGAGACATTAGCTTTCACAGACATTATACAGAATTAGAAAAGAATGGAAAAAAGAAAATTTGAAGATCTTAAAAATAACACGCATTTGAAACAGATGCATTAAGATTTAAAAAATAGGCAATAAAAGACAAATTTGTTTTCAAACTCTGGGGACAGAAGAATGCTAAAATAAAAATAAAAAATAGTCAACAAAGACCTTAATAATTATCTACTTTCATACAACATAAAGGAAGGGTTTGTTGTTATTTAGGAATTCAAAAATTCCATGAGTTTATTATGAGGAAGTTAATTGAAATCCTTAGAAAAGATGGAGTACAAATAATAATCTATATATGTTGGGCTGGGTATTGCTGAATTGATTCAAGCTTATAACCCCTTGTAATGACATTTTATATCCAGAACAAGATTATAGACTGTTCTGACCAAATGAGGTGTGCACTTTCCCTTTCAGGTGCTTCTCAAAGATGTCTTTATTAGGAACAAAACAGAAACCCTTATAAAATTAAAATACCAGCAAGATTTCTTCATTGGGTACTTTTCAGAGTACTTTAGCCTATCTACTTATTTCAAAGCATTTGCCCTTTTGTGTCTTTAAGATTTCTCATCCATTAGATTTGGAAGTTGCTTAAGAAGTGCAATTTAAGGAAGCAATTGCTAAAGAAATTAATTCAAGCTTTCACAATACACCTTACTTAGGGATTCTTTTAAAGGACAGTATAGGCAGACAACAGCAGCATGAACCAGCAAGAATAATTCTTTAATAGAATTTCAATTTAAAAAGCTCTTCACCTATATTGTTATACCTGGTCTTTAGATAACGTTCCCCCTTAAGCTATTTATATAATGAGTTCATTTATTGATTTTTAAGTTAAACCACCTGTGTTTAAAGGATAAACTTAATTTTTCCAGGATTTGCTTTCTATTCTTAAATTATTAATAATCATTGCTGCATGTACTTTGCTAACATTTTGTTTGGAATTTTTTGTATCTGTGCTGATATTCAACAGTGTTCAATAGTGTGTGTGTGTGTGTGTGTGTGTGTGTGTGTGTGTGTGTGTGTGTAACTAGGGATTGAACTCAGCGGCACTCTACCTATGAGATACGCCCCAACCATATATTATTTATTTTAAAACAGGGTCTAGCTTAATTAATCACACTCTGAGTTCCAACCTGTTTTATTTTTCTCATCTTCTCAAGTACTAGGACTGCAGGATTTTGTCACCGTGCCTGGCAGTTGTTCAGTAATTTACTTATCATGTACTAACCATTAGGCTTTGACATTCAACTTATATAGCTTCCAAAAATAAGAATATGGCTGGGTGTGGTGGCACACACTTGTAATCCTAGCATTTGGGAGGCTGAGACCGGAGGATTGCGGTTCATGGACAGCCTCAGCTACTTAGTGAGGCCCTTTGCAACTTAGTGAGACCCTTTTTCAAAATAAAGAATAAAAAATAAGGCAGGAGGTGTAGCTCAGAAGTCAATGCCCCTGGGTTCCATCCGCATACCTCCCCCACAAAAAAAGGAATATGAATAATCTCAAATTTTCTTTGTCCTAGAGTAGTTTTCTGGAAATTTTTCTATTTAATCTAAATTTTCATATGTATTTCCATGAAGTTGTTTTTAATTATTTGTGTGCATACATTGGCTTCCGTGAGTTTTGAAAATATATGAGTGAGAATAATAACTACTAACAAGAATACAGGAAAAACACATTTAGAATTTTTCCCTCATCAAACCAAAAAGTCAGACAGTAGTTGGAGAAATAGGAAAGATTTTAATATAGAACATGTTGAATGAAGAAATGTATCATGTTCTTGAATAGAAAGACTCAGTATCAGAAAGATGTTAGCCATTCCTACCTAAATTATTCTGTTAATACAATGCAACTTTAGCCAAAATAATAAAAGCTTTGTGGTCTGTGTGCACATGTGCTTCCATACAAATATTTCCCTGAAGGTATAAACTGCCCAGAAGATGCAAGAAAATATTGAAGCCTAAGAAAAGTGATATAGGATTTCTTCTACTCAGTATCAAGACCTTACAAATGTTTTTGATTGATAAACTTTGACTTAATTAGATAGAAATATGAAAGAAATGGAAGCTCAGAAATAGACATAGATGAAAGGTCAGGATCTAGAGTTATGGACATGAAGCTTCCATGAAACCATGAGGTGCTATTTCTTTAAAACAAATTGGCTAAATTAAATTCTGCAAAAATTTTAATAATAACTAAATGTTGCTGGTGAGCCCAGGGAGATGTGGTACGTTCATTTGCACATCTTTCAATATGTTACAAATGTTTTATAATTTTCAAAAGTGATTCAGAAATATAAACCTGCTTTGCAAATTACACCAGATGCTGCAAACCAAATCAAACAATTATTTTTTATTGGTTATGTGCAGAGTACATTTTTGTTCTTAGTGAACTCACACTGAGTTTTCCAGATGTTGCTACATAAAAAGATGATAATCATCAATGACTGTAGTATTACCTTTGAATTATGAGGATGTCAATGCCATATATTATGGTAAGAACAGTTCACATGGTAATGGGCAATAGCAATTTAACTATGTTTTGACAATAACAGTGCTGCTTTACAATTAAAATTCAGCATAATATCAGGATAGAAATACATATTTGAAATTTATTGGGTAAAAAAGTATTAAGGTCATTGAGATGTAGCTTAGTGGTGGAGTGTCTGCCTCGCATGTGTGAGGCCTTGGGTTCAATACCCAACATCACAAGAAAAGAAACCACCTAAATATATAAAATTATAAAACCAATTTATAGAACAAAATAATCAAAGTTTGGAGCGATTTTCTACTACAAAATAAGCTGACATCCATGTAATGTAACATTAATATAATCTTGGTAACTGTGCCTCACTGTATGTGAGCCATGTCAGGAATCTTTTATGGTTTTTCTCATGTGATTATCTCAGTAACCTGGGAGGTAGAACAATTACCCTTTTCACTGATGGGGACGTTGAGGCTTAGTAGTTCAACACCATGTCTGACTTCACAGCAGAGGAGATGGCAGAACTCAGCAAATTCAGCCCAGCCTTGCTCCAGAGCCTAGGCTGTAAGTGACAGGCAGCTTTATAATTCTCAAATGATTTGTTTGCTTCAGAAAGAAAAATGGTATCTTTCATGGCATGTTATTCAACTACAGTTTAAGCTGCTGAAGCATCTGCACATTTTGGTGGTGAACAACTTTTTATCTAGTATCAAGTTTAAGAGAGAATCAGTTCAGAGTAATAGCTTTTTGCTTGACTGGATAAGAATTAACTAATAGCACAAACACATTTTAGAATTAATGTTTTTTCTCCTAAAGTATTTGAAATGTCATGAAATGCTACAAAAAGGACATGTAGTAAGAATTGTAGAAATTGAGTGATAGAGATATAACTCAATGGTAAAGCCTTGCCTAGCATGCCCAACATGGTTCTGGGTTTGATATTTAGCACTCAAAAAGAAGAAGAAGAAAGAGAAGGAGAAGGAGAAGGAGAAGGAGGAGAAGAAGAGGAAGAGGAAGAAGAAAAGGTACAAGCTTTGAAAATTATGAGACCACTGAAAATTTGGAATGTAGTCAAAATTTCCTGAGGAAAAAAAACTAATGAAAGTATTTCTTAAGCTTTTGGAAGTTGCTATAGGCACAGATGCAATTATTTTTAAAGACATTATCTCCCTAAAGGCCGTTACTGAATATTGGTAAGTCTGACAAATTTCGCTAGGAATTAAGAAAAAATAATTTCCTTTTGGTATATTTTAATATTATATTATCTTCTAATAAGGTATATAGGCTGTAGGTGACACATCAGAAATGCTGATCTCAAAATACTGAAAGTCACACTATTAAGAAATGCGGGGGAAAGAGAATGAATGTTTGGGCATGTCGCTACTCAGAGAAAGCCAACACTAAAAGCACTAAAAGAAAGGTGTGTCCACTTATGCACAAGATTCATCTCCTGCTGCAAAACGTTTCTCAGAAAATAACTGCAGAGACTGCATGTGCTCAGAGTTACACTTCCCCAACGCAAGCACTTACACACCTTAAAACTACTTTGGTTGAAGCAATCTTATTGGATCTACTGATATAAATTATTTTTTAAAAAATCAATGCTACCTAATGTAAGAAGAAAAAGATAGTTTCAATGCCATTTTTGTTCCAATTTTATTTATTTTCCTTTTGTTTCATGGCAGATTTTACTTGCTACAATTTTCTAATGTGGGTCTGTTCTTTGTAGATCAATGCAACTTGTAATTTTTTCTTCCCCTGAAGATCATTTTTTAATATTTTATTTCTTTTGTATTACTATACAATATGTATTTGAGCCACAGATAAGAAACTATACTATTTGGTTTATTTAATCTGTTTCACTTCAATCATCCTATTTTTTAGTACCCAGAGTACTTTTTGGCTGAAATCATGAGGATTATCATCATTCTACTATCACAAAATTCCAAAATTTTGGGGTGTTCAAAGGAAGCAAAGTAAAAACCAATGAAGAACAAATGATATAGTCTGTCAGATAGAAGCATGGGAAGCCAGATGTGGTGATGCACACCTGCAACCCCAAAACTTGGGAGGCTGAGAAAAGAGGATCATAGGTTTGTGGTCAGTGCATCAAAATTTAGAGACCAATTTCAAAATAAAAGATATAATAGGGCTGTGGGTGGAGCTCCAACATAAAAGACTCCTGGATTTCGATGCTAAGTATCACATATACACACACAAAAAGGGTATGGGGTTTGGAATAAGATGGAAGGGGTGTGAGTTCTCAGCTATGTCACTTTTAGTTATATGACCACAGACAAGTTTGTTTACTCATTTGTAAAAAGAAATGTTAATAAGATTGTGATGAGATAAAATAGAATTTAAAAATTTTATTTTCTGGAATAGAAAATAACTAATCATTCATCCCACTACTTACTGATTGAGATCACCATGATATTATTTTGTTATTTTTACAAGACAAATGTAAATATTTGGCAATGTAAATATTTGAGAGCTAGCTTTCTTTGGAGGGCCTGAAAGTGATGTAATATAGAAAGGTTATGTAGTCATTACATATAAAAATATGCAGTAATATCCATTAGTTAGCCTATACCATTCAATACATCTCTTTCCGTGTTTCATTTATTCAACAGTTATTAACTCACTACGTATCATCTCTTGAACATGATTCAAATGATGAAAATGTGCCATTGTTTGAACAAAGCAAACATATTCTTGTATCCACAAAGTTTACTTTGAGTCTATTCTCTTAAAGGTTATTTTAAAAACAGTGAATGGCTTTAAATACTAATTATGTAATTGAAAAAGAATATAGTGTATACTGCTAAAAGAATATGCATAAATGCTTGAGAAATTTGAAAAATATGTAACACTTAGCATGTCTACAATTTCAAAAGATGTCACTTAACCCCACATATTGTATGCTGCAGTGATCTTGTAGGAACAGATGGTCACATTTGAAAATATATCGTGGGGTAGGAAAACTGCTCACTACTTAATGAGTGTTCTTTATTACTCTATAAAATGCTAATATTGCACTTGAATTTCCAAGCTACCTGTAGTTATGCTCCCTTGCTAAACATACAGAATAAATATCATCTCATTACTCTAGATTTTGTGAGTAATAATGGAGCATAAAACTAAGAAGTTCATCCAGTCTTCTTTATAGAAATCACCTTCATTCATTCATGGTGCTGGGGATTTTTACCTGTGATCTATAACCCCATCCTTCCCACCCTTTTTAAAATTTTGAGACAGGGTCTCCCTAAGGTGTCTAGGCTTTAAACACCTAGACTTTTTGATCTTCCTATCTCAACCTCCCAAGTCCTGGGATTATAGCCATGTGCAAGCATGCCTGGCTTTTAGTTGTATTTTTTGTGTCAACTTTCATTGAAGCATTGTAATTGTACATTGTAATGAAGTTCAGAATGATAGGAAGATACAGAAACAATTACTCAAAATTATAGCCATTTGACTTTGACCATGTTGCCAAAAACATATTTGGAAAAAAGATATCCCTTTCAACAAAGGGTGTTGGGAGAGCTGGTTAGCCATTTCTAGAAGAATGGTGATATGAAGTCCTAACCACTCACCTGCACAAGAGTCAATTCAACATGGCTGTATCCTTAACTCATTTCTGTAAATAAAGAAAAGTTGAAAAAAAACCCAACTATATGGCATCAATGATGTCTAAAGACAAAAGTATATTTTTTATCATATTATAGAAGGAGGAAAAATGGGGGCTTTGTTTTGTTATATGTAGCAGTCAGAAGAGGGGGAAGTAAGGAAGAAATTGAGCAAAGAAGGAAATGTTTGTTGAACATGACAGGACGTACCATGTGGAACACAGAGCTGCAGGATCCCCCAGCTTTGCATATTAGCATTCTCATAGCTCAGGTGGTTTGAGTTGCACAAGCTTATTTTCATAACCATTCAGTAAGACAGGTGTTCTTATCTCCGTTTTTCCACACTGAAGGTCATATACAATGAGATTTGATGGCAAGAAACAAGGTAAATTTAGACATGTGTCCCTACAAGGAAAAATGACAAATGATCCTCAACACCCAATCATTCTCATCCCACAAATATGTTTAAAGCACTTAAAAGGCACCTGGGCTCCCCTAAATGTCACTGCACTGTCAGGCCCTCTCTGGAGATGCCAAGAGCCAGGTTCTACTTTCACCGGCTGTACGGGGCACACACGGTCACCTAACCCTGCCTTACTTTAACAGAATGGGCTCCTGAGTAAGAAACAACATGCAATAGCCCTGCTATACAGGCCTGCATTGTTAGAGAAGAAGACAGCCTCTTGCCTTTAAGGAGAAATAAATATCTCATGCCACTACTAGTGAAATATATCAAGGCTTAGTGGTCAAAGTAATGTAGACTAAAATTAAAGTGTCAAAGTAATGTAAACAAGACATAATTTTGATATGATAATGATTTCCATATTTTAAATATTCTACTTGGCCACTAAAATTATGATCATAGCAAAATATTATGTTTTTATTCATTCATGCCTTGAGTAATGAAGCATTTTAGCTTACTTGTTATTTAAAATATAAATTTTGAAACCGTACATTTTGTGTTTTTAAAAGCTATAATTTTCTCTTTTTTTTCTTTTTCTTTTCTTTTATTTTTTGGTGGTACTGGGGTTCCTGGAAACCATTCAACCTCTGGGCTACACTCTTAGACCTGTTTTTTAAAATATATTTTTATTTGAAAGCAGGGTCTCCTAAGCCAGCGAGCCTGGCTACCAACCTGCGCGATCCTCCTGTCTCTGCCTCCCAAGCACGGGGATTATAAGCGTGCGCCACCACACCTGGTGAAATGCTATAATTTTCTAATTTAAAAAAAACTATATATTTGTATAGTAGTATAAACCTTTAATATATAGATAAATATATTAATATATATCAAATATATATTCACATATATGTATATATAGTGTGTGTACAATATACTTAATTCCTTTTTTTAATGCTTGGCAAACTTTATGTAGTCTGGATGCTTTATATTTAACCCTTTAAGTAAATGATCATATAATTAATAATGTTGATTTATTAAAATTCACTAGAAATGAATAGAAACTTAAAATAATCTGCCTTTTCTTTTGTGGAATATTTGATGGCCATCCAAAGCAGAGTTGAAGGGACAAATGAAACCATGCTTGGACCTGAAGCACCTCCCTGAGGCTACTGCCTCCCTGGGCGGAGTGGCATCCGACATGAGTTATAGTTCTGGACATTTTTCAGGGTGAAGCACTTTGTTACCAACATATCTGATATAAAACATTACACTATTTTTCAAGAAAGCACTGGATAGGCGGTCATAGATACAAGTAGACTGAGATGTAGGCTATAAGAGTGCTTATTTTTCCTTTTCATTATTTTGAGTACCATTGAGGGTTTTTCTTTGTAAATTTCTATTGCTCTCATCTTAAAAAAAAGTATGCTAGTTTCTAAATTTAGTCTTCCTTTACATAGTTCATGAATTTTCTAATAAATTGTACCTTTGATAAAATAAATAAGAAATATTACCGTCATAACATTTTAAGAAATAAAACAATAACTTAGAGTTGGTAATGTGAAGCAAAAAAAAGTAAATAAATAAACTTAAAGCACAAAAGTCACAGTTCTCCCACTTCTGGAAGATTACTTTTTGGCTAGTTTCCTTCCAGGTAAAGTTTCTTAAGTAAATCCCTTCATTTATAAAACTTAAACCATCCAGCAACAAAAGGACACTGTTTTTTTATATTATTATTCCCATCCAGGATTGGAATATATTAATACATGGCTTAGAAACAAGCCAGGTTTGGTGACACACACTTGTAATTCTAGTACTTGGGAGGCTGAAACAGGAGGATCACAAGTTTGCAGCCAGCTTCAGCTACTTAATGAGGCCATAAAAAACTTAGTGAGACCCTGTTTCCAAATAAAGAATAAAAAATAGAGATGGAGGTGTAGTGTAGCTCAGAGGTAGAATGCCCTTGGGTTCAATCTCCAGTACCACAGAAAGAAAGAAAGAAAGAAAGGAAGAAAGAAAGAAAGAAAGAAAGAAAGAAAGAAAGAAAGGAAGAAAGAAAGAAAGAAAGAAAGAAAGGAAGGAAGGAAGAAAGAAAGAAAGAAAGAAAGGGAGGGAAGGAGGGAGGGAGGGAGGGAGGAGAAAAAAGGAGGAAAGAAAGAAAAAAAATTATTGGGAAGTAAGAAAGGGCTAATGGGTGTTGTTTGTTTGTATGCCTCTACCATACTGTACCCCATTAAGATATATGACTACAATGCACCAATAAAAATAAATCAATATATAAAAATAATTTAAAAAGCTGAATGGGCAGTGAAAATGGATTTGAAAGATAATCTTTCATTTAGACATTCTTCTACACCTATATCTTTCTACTTTTAACAACATTATAATTCAAAAGTAGTTTAAAAATGCAATTAAATGTTATTTATAACATTTAATATGTAAAATTTATACAGTAGTAACTTATGTGTATTAAAATGGCATCATATGTATGCTTCACATTATATACCTATATACATGCTTATTTATCTCCACATGTCTCCAATATTTCCTCTCTAATATACCTATAAGAGTGCTTTCAAAAGTGTAATAATGTTGCTTAAAATTATCCCAGTAACTGAGGTTCTCTAATTCTTAAACTAAGAATCTGAGTTTTTGATCCCTAATTAAGCTTGGTAGAATTTTTTTCCAAAGGAAATGACTAAGGATTTACTTTCATACATTTGTTATTTAAGTCTTACACTGATAAAACTGCATATTACTACAATATGTTTTATTGTTAGATTAGAAAGGCAGGTGGTCTAGTCCATAAATATGTGTTAAAGGCAGTTTCTTTCCTCATTAACAAGGAGGTCCAGGGAGATGACCAGGAATGCCCCCTCTCTGCATTTGTACCTTGGCTCCATCAAGTCCTTCCTTGTGAGCTGTGATGTCTCAGAGTCATCATGTCCAAAATCAACCTGGTTCTACACTGGAGAGTGGTCAGGTAAGTACTAAAGGCAGTGTCACATTTTCCTCCTTTAATATGAGCTAGAGGGGAAAATCCTTACTTTAATGCATGGTCTTTAGGATTCTGGACTTTGTGTCAACTTAATAGCTGGTTCTCTTTTCTTCTCCAGATACATGGTCTATTCTGGCTGTAGGTTGGAGATACATACAGCCTTCATGTGTTGACTCTTATTTCTGACTTAGTTATCTCAGTCCTATACCATAGTATGGAAGTTTATTTTTAACTCATTTGCCTTTGATGGTATCCCTCTTTTAGTTTACTTTCTCAAATGTCTCTCTCTTCAGGATTGGGACATCACTTTAGCTGTGTCAACCCCTCACATTTGGACAGCATGCTTTTTCTAAACACTTGTGAATAAGGACCCAATTCTGATGCAGATTTTTTTTAGATATATAAGTACCATAGCTCCTATGTCCTATGTTGCCATAGCTCACTTTCAGGATAGTCCTGGTCCATACTGGATTTGCTTCATGCCAACAATATTCTTGCATTGGTACCTAGGCAATCATGGTAACAGAAGCACATGTAGCCATTACTCTAATTTCTATTTCAATTCTGACTAATTTATATATTTTGTCTCAATAGGGTTCTTTCCTTGCTTTAATTTATATGACATATCAAATATAAAAACACATAATTTTCATCACTTAATTTCTGTTTAACAATTTCAGAAGGCCTTTGTGATGCTAGGACATTTGCTGGAGAGTATAACATTGTTTTCTATCCTTAAAGCATTTCAAATGCTACATGGGAGTAGAACATGGTGAAATCAAATGGTGCTAAAGAGTGCAAGAAGGGTTCTCCAATAAAACAAATAGAGGAAAGGGGAAAAGTGCTGAGTGTTCATAATGGAGTGTATTTAACATATAGTATCCAATGGATTTGTATCTTCTTCAACATTTCTCTACTTAAGTTGATAACTCATGGCAATCATATCTGATAAAGAAAGGATGCCAATGAGCAAGTTGTTTGGCCTCAATCAATTCGGCTACATTTCAATCAAAGTATATTTGGAGGTGTCATTGTTCCCCATCTTCCACTGGTGACAGTAATGATTAGAATGGTGATGTTGATGGTAGCAAACACCTCCTACTGTGTATTTATTCCAGGAAACTTTCTATAATGCCTTAAAGCATTATCTGCCTCATTCCATTTGATCATTAGCACAGGTGTAAATCTAGAACAGAAATGCCTCACTCACATCATTGGCCAACCTCTCTCCTCAACAAACACCTAAACGTATCATGGAAAAAGCTTAAGAGGAGTTAAATTCATGCCTTCACCCTCCCCATCTGGGAATGGCACAAAGTAAGAGATAACAGTTAATTAGTTTTGTGTGTGCATGTGTGTGTGTGTGTGTGTGTGTGTGTGTGTGTGTGTATGGGTGTGTATGGGAGAGACAGGGAGGGGAGAAATAAAGAGATTTATGACTCTCCACATCCTAACAGAGAGCAGATGTAAAGATGGCAATTATACAAAATGTAATGGAGATTAAAACAGGAAAACAAGTATGTTTCTGGCCTGAACTGTTTTGAGTATTGTATTGACCTGATTTAAGTGTTGACTTTGTCTTTACATATTCAAAATGCATTCCCTAAATCAGAGACTTGAATCATGATTCCCCTTTCCTCCTCCTCCTCCTCCTCCTCCTCCTCCTCCTCCTCCTCCTCCTCCTCCTCCTCTTCTTCTTCCTCCTCCTCCTAATAATAATAATAATAATAATAATAATAAATTCTTTAGAATGTATGTTGGGAAAAAAAACAATTTGTTAACTGTTTGTAGACACAAAGACACAATTATTTTACTGGCAGCCTTATTGGCAATGGAAATGATTATTAATAAGCATAAGCATGAAGATCATTCCTAGAACCCCTTTTCAGAAAGGCACAGAATCGTCATGGGCATCCTTTTAAGGAAAAAGTATTGAAAATACTTTGATCTTGAAGCCATAAATTGATAGTAATATCTACTCTTGAGAATCCCCCAGACTCATACACATTATACTTTCAAGCTTACTCAACAAATACAATTGAAAGATAATAATAATTATAATAATAGTAGCAGATACTTAATCATACTTACAATATGCCACATATTGCTCATGGCACTTTATAGATAAGACATGTGTAATTTAATCTTTGTAACAACATATAGGCTAAGAATCTTTATTATCTTCACTTTAGAGCTACAGACACCGATGGTGGTTAAATTGTACTTAGTCACATAATTACTTAGTGGTGGAACTGTGATATGAACACAAGAAACAAGGCTCCAGAGTCTATGCTCCAGCCTCGGACATTATTTTTTAGTGATTTCCACAACAATATTTCATTTCCAACTTATGTTTCTCACAATGATGTATTGACACACTTTCTCTCAAGAAGTAGGATCTATAATCTCATTTTTCTTAAATCTAAGCAAGCGTTGCCTAGCAAAGCCATTCCTAAATTTCAAGGAGTAATTGAAATACTCTTTCTACCAGAGGTAAGTAGACTCACTGAATATTTTGGCATATGTATTGTTTTTCTAAATAAAAATACTTATTCATGATACTAATATGTTTGAACTTCAAAAGGTGATGTAGTCTAATATATTCGTCAGCTTTGCAATACTGTAATGAAATACTAGCCTCAGCTAAGTATAAAAAGAAAGGTTTAATTAGCTCACAGTTTGGGAGGGCCAAGGTGTGATGTCTGCATGCACTCCTTTCTGAGAGTGACCTTGATGTAGATGATAGATGGCAGTGGCAGAGGCATGTGTCAGGTCAAGCAGTCACACTTCCAATGGAAGCAAAAAAGGGGTGGGTGACCCCAGGCTTGATTTTTTTAAAATAATCCCTTTTGAGAGAACTCAAGGGATTTCACATAAACTGCCTCATACTCACTCCCCAAATCCTCAGGATCTCTCAGTAGACCCCACCTTCCTAAAGCCCCACACCTTCAACATGGCAGTTAAATGACCAAGATTTTACTCAGAATGGACCCTCAGGAAACATCAGACTGTATCAGAACCATGGTATCTAGTTACCAGTTCTATTTTGTCTTTTATTATTTCAAAGGATAGTTCAATTTATTTAGAAATTTCAGTAACTGATTCAAAAACTCTAATAATTTATTTTACTTTTTTTTGGTGGTACTGGGGTTCCTGGAAGCCCTTCTACCTCTGGGCTACACCCTCATACCTATATTTTATTTTTGAAAATAGGGTCTCTTAAGCCAGCGCTGCTGGCTTCGAACCTGCGAACCTGCATGATCCTCCTGTCTCTGCCTCCCAAGCACGGGGATTACGAGCATGCGTCACCAAATCCGGCTTATTTTACTTTTTATAATTGACAAAACTGTATATATTTAGAGTATAAACAAAATATTTTAAGATATATATAGTAGAAAGGCTAATTCTAGATAAAAATTTACTTATTATCTTTTCTATGTCAAATCCTTCTACAGAATGAAAATAATCTATATGCCTGGGAAATATCCTTGTATTTTGGCAAAAATTTCTACCTTATAAATAAGAAACCACAGAGCTCTATAAGAAATCCAGGTAGGACTTCCGGGAAGATGGTGACCGAGAAAAGCAGGGCTTAAGAGCCCCGCTAACAACCAATCTCCATTACCACAAAATCAGCACCTTTCATAGCCAGAAAACACCATCACCAGAGAAACAAAAAAATCACCAGGCTCCAGAGAGAAAGCGGACTGAGAACAGAGCTCAGAGCCACAGAGGAGATACACGGGCCTCATGCCCGAGGACGCGGCAGCAGCACCATACTGCCGGTGGCAGCAGCGACTTCACCGGACGGCTATAGCAAGCCGAGGAATAATACTGGAGCAATCAATGCCCACAACCCCACAACATCAGAACCCAATAAAACAGAAAATCAGAGATTTCTAGAAGATCAAATCAGGAAAATAACTGTAGAAATAATAGAGGTGCTTCGAAAAGAACTCAGAGAGAGCCAAAAAGAGATAAAGGATGCAATTAATGAAGTAAAGGCCTCAATTCAAAGCACAAACAACCGATTAGACCACATGGAGAACAGAATCTCGCTCTTAGAAGATGATCATTCCAAAAATGAACGCATAGTTTCTAATCTAGGAAAAAATATCCGACAGCAGGAATTTGATATTGAAGAAATATGGTCCCATTTTAAGAGAGCTAACCTAAGAATAATTGGAATAGAGGAGGGAAAAGAAAGTGATACCAAAGGGATCAACAATCTCTTCAAGGAAGTAATAGCAGAAAATTTTCCAAACATAGAGCAAGAGGTTGATACACAGGTCCAGGAAACTTATAGAACTCCCTTTAGATAGGATCGGAAAAGGGGATCCCCACGCCACATAATTGTCAAAATGACCAATGTGGAAGCCAAGCAGAGAATCTTAAAGGCAACAAAAACAAAGGGCCAAGTGACATTCAGAGGCAAACCAATTAGAATCACTCCAGACTTCCCAAACCAAGTCATGAGAGCCAGAAGGGCTTGGAGTAACATATTCCAAACTCTGAAAGAAAATAACTTCCAGCCAAAAATTTTCTACCCAGCAAAACTTTCTATCAAATTAGATGGAGAAATAAGAAGCTTCCATGACAAACAGAAACTGAAGGAATTTATGTCTTCAAAACCAGCGCTAGAGAAAATACTCAAAGAGATTAACTACAAAGAAGAAATAGGTAACACACACCAGATCCAGAGAAACAAGAGTTTCCATACAACAGACAATTAAGATTGGTTATCTGTGGAGATTCATTACTTATGTTAGTCTTTTACCTATCTCCAAATGGTATTGTTTGCCTTTATAGTTGTTAATTTTTAGAATTTCTAGTTGGAATATTAATATACCTTCAGATATAGCATTTGGAAATATTTTATCCCATTCTATTAGTAACTTTTAACTCTGTTTACATTGTCTTTGGATATACAATTTTTTTTTACTTTTTAGGGATTTTGTATACTCTTCTGTTGCCTGTGCCATTGAAATCATATCCAAAAAATCACTGCCAATTTCAATGTTGTGAGGTTTTATGACCCAGATTTTCTCCTAAAAGTTTATAGTCTTAAGATTTATATTTAGGTCTTTTATCTATTTTGAGTTAATATTTGTATATGGGATTAGGTAAGGGTCCAATTTTATTCTTTTCCATGTAATTATTATTTTTAACAATATTTAGTTAAAAGATTATTATTTCCACCACCAAATGTTCGTGGAAACCTTGTCAAAAATAACTTGACAATATAGGGAAGAATTTAGCTCTAGGCTTTTATTCAACTCCAATGGTTTATATATCTGCCTTTAGAATAGTACTACATTGTTTCAATTATTGTAGCTTTATATGGTTTGAAATCAGAAAATATATATCTTCTAGCTTTCTTCTTTTTCAAGATCGTTTTGGGTATCTAGAGTCCATATTCCATATTAGGATAGATTTTTTTTTTCTGAAAAATATATATATAAATATATGATAGTTTCACCTAAAAAATAGAAAAAAAAAATTCTCTGGTAAGAAAGAAAGTAAAAAGAAATATTGAAATGTTATCTTTAAGTCATCAAAAGCTTGGTGTCAGACAAATGAAACTATTATGTGAGATTATCATTTTTAATTTTGGATAAATTGCTATAATACTAGATGTCAACCACTAAGCCAAGCATGGGAGGGAGGGATGGGGAGAGAATGGGGTGGGTATCTGGTGGGGGCTGACTGGGCGATGTGTGCATGTATGTCTACAAAAGTTTGTATCCCACTATGATGTATGAATACAGTGCACCAATAAAAAATAAAATAAAATAGAAAGAACAAAGGAAAAAAATAAAATATTAAAAAAAAGAAATCCAGGTAGAAGACCCCTGCTGGAAACAATATTAAATATGCTATCATGTTAGGGAGAGACTGGAAGAACAAATTAAATTTCTATTCAGTTACTCAAATAAAGCCACTGTTTGATGTTCACGTAGTAGGCATCATTTTATCACTCTGTGGGCACCTTAGTTGAAAGGGCATGTTTCCACTGGCAAGCATATTCACTTCATGATTTTAAATATGTATGTTGCTTATAATGTGGGAGAGTGAGCTCAACTACTATCTGTAGTTTGTACCATTAGTACAAAACTGACTCATTTCAAAAATTTGAAGGTAGAAAGCTTTTCCAGGAAATAATTACTTTAAGTATCTAGTTTCTATGTATGTCTACTACAGAGATACAGAAATTGGTACCAATCCATAAATACGAACTTAGAAGTCTTCAAATGTGCCCTAAAACAAAACACAAAACTTTTATTTTACATGTTAGGCTATAAACATGAAACTGAATCCCGAATTCTTTTTCTAGTTACATTAAGCACATTTTTTTAAAACTAGAAGTCAGTGTAATTATAATGGTATTGAGCTTCAGCATTAGGTTTCTGAAGAAGTATTGACCAAAGGGCAAATGTGATTTCTCTCAATGGCATGATCCATTTTCCCCCAAACATAACTGTAAAATGACACAGAGGTGTGGTTGGCAGAGCAATCTTTAGCGTATGTGCTCATTAGGAATAACACACTAAAAAAATATAATGAAAAATGCATTTTGTACATGCTTTTCTTAGATAAAATTTGACTTACAGTCTAAATTTCTGTGTATCAGTGACTGCAATTGTAATTAAAGTAACACCTGGTTATTTTGGGATTGAGGCAAGAGACTTAGAGATATGAGAAAAGTATTCAGAGTACCTTTTCATATACTTTTAGTTGTTTTAAAAAATTATATTTCCTTTTTCTCTCTGGTAATTATATTAACTAAAAATCACATGGTTAATTTTATTTTAAAAAGTAAGAGAAGAGAGTGGTGACACATGCTTGTAATCCCCACACTTGGGAGGCAGAGACAGGAGGATTGCGCAGGTTTGAAGCCAGGTGCGCACGCTGGCTTAGGAGACCCTGTTTCCAAATAAAAATGTAAAAATAGGTCTGGGAGTGTAGCCTGGAGGTGGAAGGGCTTCCAGGAACCCCAGTGCTACCAAAAAATAAAAAAATAACAAAAAAATAAACAGTAAGAGAAGAAAAAAGTGGAAAATTAAATAAAATTCAATTAAATTTGTCATAGTAATGTATACAGAGCAATTTGTCATCTATATATTTGTTTATAAGACTGAAATAAAATGATCTGTAATAATGATTTCTTGAATACATTTTTAAATCTAAGTTGTACCCAGCAAGTTTCACTGGATAAAAGGGTAAACTATCAAACAGTAGTGTCACATTTAAGCAATAGTCTCCTTTTACTACATTTGTAGAAGTCAAAATGTACTAATATCAGACTAATGTTTTGTAGTCCCTTCATGTAGATGGCGGCAGAGCAGGCATAATAAATCAATAGAACAAATTGTCAGAGCAGTAATGTGGCTTCTGTTGTTCTGCTTCTCATTAAAGGCAGTGGCAATTGAAGAAAAGCTATTACTGCAGCCAGAATTCTTAATGAGGTTTGCTACCAATTAGTTTACTGCCCAAGTATATGCTTTGACATTTGGTTAGCAAGACACTTGGGCACCTTTTCATGCAAAAGGCTATTACTACATCCAATCTGAAAAATCCAGCTATTCTTATGCCTGAACCAGCTATTAGAAAAGGTGCCTGTGAAATATCTTAAGACAACATTGACCTTCAGACTCCAACTTTCTTCCGAGCTGATGTACAATCAATAATAATAATAAAAAACCCAACTTAAAGCCAATGGTATATTGATATCCGAACTAATGTGGTTTGCCAAATATTTTATTAAAATTTGCAAACCAATATCAGGTTAAGCTATTGTGCCCAGAAAAATGTCAGCCTCAAAAAATTACCTGCCAAAGTGATGGAGCTTCTTTGACACATTCTAATCAAGGCACTACCTGACACACTCTTGTTTTCAATCATTTCAAGGCTGTGAATAAATATTGCAGCAATTTTTATACTACATCTAGTAAAATTTTAAAAATGCTATACTATAACTAGGATTTAGCCATAAAAATAATGGAGGGAATCCTGGTGTTTTAGTAATCAAATATTTTTAGTTTTAGTATTATAAAGAAAGATGGATAATGTAAAGAAAAGTTTGGTTGGACATGGTGGCACACATTTGTAATGCCAGTACTTGGGTGGCTAAGACAAGAGGAGGATCATAGATTTATGGCTGTCCTTAGCATCTTAGTGAGACCTTGTTTAAAAAAAAATAGGAATTAAATAAAAAAACACAAAAGTTTGTAAAGTTTGTAACAGGAGAAAAATATATATCTTGGGTCATAGTATCTCAAAAAAATTAATGCTAAAAATAATACTAATAGCTGGGTATGCTGGCACACGCTTAGAATCCCAGTACTTGGGAGGATGAGACAGGAGGATCCAGCTTCACAATCAGCCTCAGCTGAGTGAGACCCTGTTTCAAAATAAAAAATACTGCCGGGCGTGGTGGCGCACGTTTGTAATCCCCGCGCTTGGGAGGCAGAGACAGGAGGATCGCGCAGGTTCGAAGCCAGCCGCGCGCGCTGGCTTAGGAGACCCTGCTTCCAAATATAAAAAGTAAAAAGAGGTCTGGGAGTGTAGCCCGGAGGTAGAAGGGCTTCCAGGAACCCCAGTACCACCAATAAATTAATAAATAAATAAATAAATAAATAAATATTGGGCTGGAGGTGTATTCAGAGGCAGAATGTTTCTAGGTTCGGTCCTCAGCTCTACACACACACACACACACACACACACACACACACACACTCACATACACACAAAAAAACCACAAAAAGATTACTACATGCATACCTAAGAAATTTTAATTTAATTAAACAGATATTGCTTATTACAAATTCGAAGATGACATAAAGACACACAAAACAAATACTTGAGAAACAAAAGTTTCTAAAAAAATTTAAAAAGTGAGAACTACAATAAGGTACCTCTTAATAAATAAAAACAGTAAAATAATGCATTATGGTCTAAAGAGTAAAGAATTTTTGGTATTATAAAATTAAAGTTCCTGGTCTACCAGAAGCCAACCATGTCCAAACAGAACTGTTTATCAGCTTACTGCCGGAAGGAGACCGCTTCACTAAGGAGGCCACTGGACTGGCAGATGCTGGTCAAAATTTTAAACTAAGGAATGCTGAAACCAGGTAAGTCTGTGAGGACTTACTGTTTGCAGTTTGGGTATCATGTAGTTCGATCTAAAAGGACTAGTATTAAAAGAGTCTAAATTTACATAGTGCATATGTCATTTTCAAGAAAAAAAGTCATACTACGTAGACATCGTGATAGAGAGTCATACTATGTATCATTATTTGGCACAGGTCATCCTTTTGCAAATGATAGTGCAAATTTACTGTGTGTGGTTTTGTTGGGATTTTTCAGTTTCTTGCTCATTATCTAGCTCCTGGCAGAGATGCATTCATCAGTATCAGTGTAGTCAAATCTCTTAAGAGTTAAATGAAATTAATTTATGTTCGGGAATGAAATAGAATGACATTAAGTTACAACAAATATTTCCGGTAAAACAGTGGAAAAAGTTTGGGGGAGGGGCAGGGGAAGGATAAAAAGAAGGCTTGATGATGAAGGAAACAGTTCCAGTAATGTTATGTCAGTATATGGACACTGCCAGTGTCCCCAACATGTACAGGGAGCTTGGGGGAGTAGGGTGGGCTCTGAATGGAATCATGTGGGCTTGTCACATTGAACCTTGCTATTGATGATGTATAATCACAATGCATTGATAAAAGTATGTGTATGTGTGTGTGTGTGTGTGTGCCTGGAAGATTTCTCACTTCATCTCCATTTTAGCTTCCTGATTTTGATCACACCCCATTATTGTCCTAAATATCATGAGCCACCCTGTCCAACTCCCACCCTTGTGACAGTAAAAAATGGTTCAGACCTGGGTTTAGTTTGATTCAACTTCAACAAGATTAATAAAAGAATACATTGACTCATTCCATTCTGGAGCTCTGCCTGAATGTCACTAGGTGACTTTTAATTCTTATTTAGACAGGAGATTCTCTGATTCTTTCAATCCTGTGGCAAATAGATGTCAAATGGTTTCTTCAGGGTGAAATAGGGTTTGCTTATTCAACAACCATCAGAACTCAGAGCTGCTCCTGTCCTCTCCTCTAGTATAATGTTACAGTCTACGATGGTTGAACTCTAAATGAACAAAAGTTCAGTCCATGAGATAATGAGCATATTCAAAATTACATGTACGAGCCGGGCGTGGTGGCGCACGCTTGTAATCCCAGCATTCGGGAGACTGAGACCAGAGGATCGTGGTTCACAAACAGCCTCAGCTACTTTAGTGAGGCCCTTTGCAACTCAGTGAGACCTGGTTTCAAAATAAAAAATAAAAAATAGGGCAGGGGGTGTAGCTCAGAGGTTGAATGCCCCTGGGTTCCATCCCCAGACCTACAATAAATAAATAAATAAATAAATAAATAAATAAATAAATAAAACAAAAAACAAAAAAACAAAATTATATGTGTGAATATTCAAAATTATATGTATTGAGAAATATGGCTTTACCTATAATTTTGAAGTTTATGGATTTGTTTGGATTCAAATGAGTTTGGTGGGGTTTGGTATATGTAACACAATAAAATGCAGTTTTATTTCTCCAAATGCCATTGCTTGTCTATAATTGCTAGATATATAATTTGTAGTTATACCAGAAATAATTGATTCTTAGTTATCGATTCGTATATTTACAGTAATGCAGTGACTTACTCTGTGACTTATTCAGTGACTTACTCTCAGTTACTGCATTTAAAGAGATTGGTTAGAATTGTTCCTAAGACCAGTACCGTGTACATGAGGGAAAGTAACTGGTCTCCAGAGTATTCAATTCCATGACTCTGGTTTGGATAGAGAACTGGTAGAGATATGCAGCCTGTTAACATTTTTATTTATGAAGTAACTATTGAAGGAAATAATTGGTTTTGCTTTTCATGGAAAATGTGAAATTAATATACTCAACCAAATACATGAGTTCTGTACTCTGTTATCACTTTAGGTGGTTTCTCCAACCTTGACCAGTTTTCATGTAACTTTTTCCTGGATACCATAAGATATATTCTAGGCTTCATATAACTTGTCCTTGGATATCCACCATAAAGCCCTATGTTCATTGGAGCTCTCGTAAATATCAAACACATCTCGGGGTGTCAAACCTCACTCTCCTAAATTCAAAGGCATATTATACTTAGACAGAATAATTCATCTCTCAGACTATTTATCATCTGACAAAACAATAACTAAATATGAGTTCAAATTATAATTCTTATGATGTATAAAAGACTTCCTCAAAATAATTTTTATAAGTTGACTGTGTCCTCCAAATTGATGTTTAAGTTAAGCAGGTAATGTGTGCACCTGTAATCTCAGTACTTAGGAGGCTGAGACAAGAGGGCCACAGGTTCAAGGCTAACATTAGCTACTTAGTGAGACCCTCAGTAACTTAGCAAGACCCTGTTGCAAAATAAAAAATGAAAGAGACTGGATGTATAGGTCAGAGTAAAGTGTTCATGGGCTCAATTCTCAGTAACAGAGAAAGAGAGAAAGGTTGAAGTACTAACCCCTGAAATCTCTAACTGTGACCTGATTTGGAAATAGAGTCTTTATAGATGAAAGCAAGTCAAGATGAGATCAATGGGGTTGATACTTAACCAAAATAGTTAGCATCTTGCAGTAAGAGAAAACAGACCAGCCAGATAAAGACACAGACATGGAGATACTACTAAGAAACTTCTTGGGAACAGAGGAAGAGACTGAAGTGATGCAGCCGCAAGCCAAGGAATGCTGAGGGTTGTTAACCAATACCTGAGTGTCTAGTGCTCGTTGACAGGAAGGGGCAAAGGAGGGTTCCACCTAGACTTTCAAAGGAAAGCTGCTTTGCTGATATCTTGATTTCAGACTAAGCCTCCAAAACTCCGGGAAAATACATTTCTGTTATTTTAACCCATCTAGTTTGTGGTACTTTGATACCACAGCCTTAAGGAAGTAATATAACAGTGTTACCTATTTTTAAAATCCAATTTCCCAAAGGGAGGCTAGTTTATTTTTAAAGGATAAATCTATTAAAATATAGAATGTCATGATGTTGTATAATGAAACAAAATTAACTCACCATATTCATTTAAGGTGATATTTAGAATCCTCCCACACAAATTATTTTATGCTAATATTTTTGTGTGCAAAATATTCCTCTGAAATCTATGGGGGTTGCCATATCTATCTATCTATCTATATATATATATATATATCTATATATATATATATACACAATTTATATAGCAGTTAGAAGTAAGTTAATAGATTTCAATTTGGTGTTCTAGTTAAGACAATTTACCTGATGATATTTTTTTCTACTATTTCCAGAAAAGGAATATGGTGGTAGCTGATAAAACATTAAGTAGAGGCACAAAGATTTATAGTGTGGATAATATCCAGCTTTTCTGAAAAAAAAAAAAAAGGCTCCCAAAGGCAATCTGATTTCTCTTTTTCTACAAAGAATATAGTTGCTGCCCTCTGAATGATAACTCTATTGTAAAGTGATAATGAGAATTACATTTGGCAGTAATGAAAAAAAACAGCAATACTGATGACAATGTTCAAGTAAAAATATTATTTTTGAAAATGATAAGATGAAAAATCACTACTTTATGATTTTATTGTGCTTTTGTAAGAGTATAACTACCCCAGTACATGTTAATTTTCATTGTTTGGTCGTGTTTTTGCCATTTATAGCAAAAAAAACACAACCATATTAAATGCATCCCTATAGCATAGAAGCATGGCAATTATAGAAATACTAAGCACTGTATTAAAAATTAAGACTCATTGTGTGCTATATATCCACTGGTACATTAGACACTATTTATTTATTTAGCCATAGAGAAGTTTAAATATCTCTTCCTCCCAAAACTAAAACCACTGGATCAAAAAACATATAACGTACAATGTTTTCAGAGAACCTCTTTACATATATTTGGTTTGGGGAAGATTTTTAGTTCACAAAACCCTTCTTTGCTGTTATCAGCCACTATGTCTTTAAATATTTACTGGTTATTAGCTATATTAGTATCAAGTCAAAGCTGCGGTTTTGTATACAATGCCCTGAATTCTCACCCCATGAACCTTTACATAGACTTACAAGTCATCAGTGCATAATAAGTACAGCCTCCACTTAATGAAGCGAGATCTTTATATTTTTAACACTCATTTGAAAAACCAATTAACTCTGGCCCTATTGAACAAATTGAACAGGAAATAAATCAAGTGTTAAAACATTGGTGACCAGCCAGTGTTTCTGTAATTAGGGTACTGATATGCCCAAGGCTGTCTATGTGGAGTTTTAGTTTTGATTGACAACTTCCACAGATTAAAGACATTAAGTTTTTCAGCACATTGTAACTATCCCCTATCTCAAAGCCTAAAGAGGTTTGAACCACAGAGAAAATCCCTCAAAGTGCTACCCAATTTACCTTAGGAATCTCACTTACCATTCATATTCATCTTGTCAAGATGCATCTACTGTGGTAAGATGCAACTGTACTGCTGTTCATATCAGTTCACATGTAGAAAGGACACTTTGCTCCTGCCTTTAAAACATATCTTTCAGTTGTTAAAATTAGAATTTTAGGCAGAGAAAACATCACAAATTAAAAGAAAGGGACAACAGATAATGTGAGAATCAGGGGTGGGATGAGGAGGATGACAGAAAGCTGGACAGGAGAGCCACTTAAGTTACTGAAATGTGGGGCAACAGACTAAGTTGACAAGAGGGGAGGATGGTTAAAAAGAAGCAGATGCTCCAACAGTAAGAAATGTGGGCGTGTTATCTTGGCATGCTCTCTGAGAACCCAAGAACTCGCTAGCATGTAGCAGATATGTGACTCTGGTCTCTGTAGAGGAGTACTTGATTGGGCTAGAGTAAATTCATAGAGTATTACGGGAGACTAGGTAATACAATTATTCAGTTACATGTCCACCAATCAAATCTGACACCAGTCAGTGTAAAAGACAAGAAGGTCATTGGAAATGTGTGCCTTGTTTTGTAAATTGCTGGAATGACATTTCATTGTAGTCTTTTCTTTGCTGTGGGCTTAATTACTGCAAGCCGTTCCTCAAGAACCTGATCAGGCTACAAGGATAGGAAAACTGAGTTTGTCTCCCTCCAACGATGCTTATTTTCTTATTACTTTTAGCATTTTTCCCCGAATAATGTCCCAGTAGTCTTATTGTTAGCTTGAGGAAAATATGCATCTTTACATATGCTTTTGTGAATTGTTCTGTTTAACACCAAAAGAGTTAGTAAAATCTAAAATATTTTCCATAGTAAATGTAGTATACAATTGATTTAACTGTCTTCTCTAAATTTCTCTCTTCCCTCTTTTTCCCCAGTATCTCTTTCTTTACAGATATTTACTTTTGCTGCAATATCTTAGTGTATTTTAACAATTGAGAATCCTTTAGCTATTTAGAAATTTAGGCAACACTTAATTTGTAAAATATAAAATTATTTTATTCATACAAATGACCATAGGGAAATCAATGGCTAAGTGAGGTCAAAGGAGGGCATAGCAAATAACAGATTGAAGGAGGAGATTTTTCCATCAATTTTTATTAGTAATTTAAATATAAATTCTTTTATGTTATTTTTCTATTTAAAATATTTCTCCTGATAAAATATAGCTTAAGAAAATAAAACAAAATGTTAGTGCTCATTTTGCTTCTACTTTGATTTTCTTCCCCTTCCTTTCTACTTCTTGAAAGATATACAAAATTCTGGAGTTGATATCTATCTATCTGCTCTGTCTATGTTTTATATTGAGTACAAGTATATCTATAAATAATATAAACATTGTGTTTTAATGATTTTGTTTCTTGTTTTATTAATTAGTAACTGAGGACATTTTTCTCTCTTAGATTAAGTGAGATCCACATATATTTTTGTTTCATGCAAATAGAATCTTAGAGGAAATTAATCCCTCTATATAGATATTGTTACCAAATTTAGGGAAACAAAGTTTCTACTTTTCTAACCTATATGGAAAGACATACAGGAAAATAAACAAATGAAGATGGTTGTTACTATTATAAGAAAGGGAAGAAAATAGATGAGGGAAGGTTTCTCTGAACAAGTGATTTCCTACTGAAATCAAGAATTGGGATGGAGATGCCCAAGCCAAGACAACAGAATGAGTAGTCTTGAGTAAAGGACGCAGTGGGCGCCCAAATTTAGAGGAATGAACAAAGGTGAGCTTTTCAACAAAAGGAAAACACAGCCAAATACACTCTGAGCTAACTAACATTTATCATTTATTTGAAGGTGAGGCACATAAAGTTTCATTAACTTACCCAAGCTGAAGAGTGAGCATGCCAAGATGCAAACTCATGCAATTTTTTTCAGAACCTTGCACACACAGCCATGCATGTGTCTGAGTCAAGAGAGCAAATGGATATATTCTAAGAGCAACAGCAAAGGCGGTTGGTTTGTTGAGAAGATGTTGTAGGTTTGGGGTTGTTTTACAAATTGCAATGGGAAGACATTAAAAATCTGTAAGCATCTGATCTATATTTGAGAAAGATGATCCTTGCTGCTGTTGTGGATTAAATAGGAGAACCCTTAACATTTCTAAGCCAGAGATGATGATGAATCAGATCAGGCCAGATTGCAGATAGGGAGGTTCAAGATGTGTTTTGTAAGTATAACCAACATGATTTTCTGATGGATTTGATATGGGAGGAGGAAAAATGAGATCCTTCTACATACTTTTGGCTTGAGCAATGGGTGAATGCAGATGCTATCCAGAAGTGAAGACTGAGAAGAGATGCATTTGACAGGGCTGGTGGCTACTAAATAGAAATTGTTTGGGCTATTTTAAGCGCAGATTGATCAGAAAATTGGATTTTGGAAAGGGTTTAATTCTGGAAAATCAATTTAGGATTGGGGAAAGATGAACTAATTAGAAGATCAAGCTAATCTATGCTTCTTGTCAGGAATAAATTTTGTCCTTAGGTACTTTCTTGCATCACATTTTTATATGGAGCTGTTTTAACAGAATATATATGTTATAGATTTACAAAATTCATTTAGGCAGAAGGGATCTAAATGGCTAGCCTATTTCTTATGGAATTTTCTGTGCATATGGAACATATTTAGTCAAACTATTTACTAGGGCTCTGGTTTTTAAGAATAGTTTTGAGGGAGGGATAAATAGCAGTAAACAAGAGATAAGTGGGATAACCAAAGCATTAACTGGATAGCCATATTTTTCAATCATGGCTCCCTCTATATTTCTAACATCAACCTCAATGGGACCATTGAGATCCTAATGATCTTACAAGGAGAGTTTTAGTCAGAATTTGGAAATCTGCATCAATTTCTACTGAAAGCTAAGCAAGTCAAGATTTAAACCTGTTTGTCTATTTTTTCTTCCTTTGGTTCCCTAAGACTAAGCATTATTAAAAGCCTCCATATTTCTTTGTCAATTAAATAAACTCACCTTTTGTTAACCTCAATCACTTGTCTTAGAAAGTTGACTTTCCATTTTCTACTAATGTAGAAGTTTTCAATACGTATTGTAGATCATCTCTGTCAGAATCTACTAGGGCACTATGTAGATAATATAAAAAACTAGGCCCTGGCAAGGCCTCTTACATCAGAAAGTCTTGGTTTAGAGCTAGGGAAGCTGGGATTTTTTAATGGCCTCCCAGGATTATCCTTACATTTTTCTAAAATTTAAAAACTGCTTCATCTTAGCTATAGAATTTATGTAATTGCCTTTTGCCATTAATAAATGAAGGATATGAGTGAAGACTCAAGGTGACCCATCTAGACATTTTTACTGCTAATGGATAAGTACCATTGACCTAAAATGATGAAAGCAGACAAAAGCTAAGATGATACCTCTAAGATCAACTCTCTGAACTGAAGGGGGAAATGGTATTGGCAAGCTGACTCTTTCCATCTCTCCCTGGGTATGCCCCTGGTCTGCCTTCACAGGTTGCTAGGGTAATGAGTGACATATGCTCATTTTACTGCTGCAGTGAAGATTCTTCCCCCATTTATGTCTTTAGAAACAATATTTTTTAGCTATGTTTTAGATGACTATAGACTGTTTCCATTATTGGGAGCTATCACAGTGCTAATATATATTTTTTTCATTCTATTAAACTAGTCTTTTAATATTTATCTATTACTTTGGAGTGCTGGTGATTGAGCCCAGGGCTTCATGTATGCTAGATGATAACTCTTACACTTAGCTACACCCCTAGTTTGTTCTTTCCACCTTTTAATTTAACTCCAGAATCATACTGCACCATAGCTAGGGACCAAGAATGAGATTCTTAGTAAATATTTAATCCAACATAGTTCATGTTTTACAACATAATACATATTTTACAGGTACCTAAAATATTCAGATTATTGAATCTGTTGAAATTTTCACCCAAGATAACACAATTGAAGTGATGCATGCTTGTAATCCCAGTATTTAGAAAGCTTAGATAGGAGGACTGCCAGTTCAAGATCAGTCTCAGCGAGAATCGCGGTTCTCGGACAGCCTCAGCTACTTAGTGTGGCCCTCTGCAACTTAGTAAGACCTTGTTTCAAAATAAAGAATAAAACACAGGGCAGGGGGTGTAGCTTGGAAGTCACATACCCCTGGGTTCCATCCCCAGACCAGCAAAATAAATTGTTAATTAATTAATATTAAAAAATAAAATGCGGCCATTTAAAAAAAATGTGACAGAGGGTCTCAGAAGTAGAATGCCCTTGGGTTCAATCTTTAGTGCCATGAAAAAGAAGACACAATATTACATTATGTCAAAATTTTCAAAATATTTTGTGTCTTTGGATTCTGTTATTTGAGTCTCTCATTTTCTTGTTTCTCAAAATATTCTCAGAAATAGTGACCTCATTCTTTTTAATGACTTTAGTAACAATCTCTGAGGATAAATCCCAGCTATGTGGTCCCAAACCATGTCTACTTCAGACCTGCAATTTGAACAGCTAATGGGTTAGCACTTCTCTGATGACCTACAGGCCCCTTCAAACAATTTTATCCAAAAATGAGTTCATCTTCTTTCCCCAAATTTCTTCTTCATCCTCTCTAGCCCATTCCAGTGAATGATGCCATTTTTTCCCCATTTCCCAAGTCAGAATGCCATGAACCACCCTATAACCCTCTTTCTATATACTATTGAATATAGTCCTGTCAAAATTTATCAACTATCTTGTGAAACCCTAGAATTGACCAACTGGCCTTATATCACATCACCATTTTCTCTCTTTAAACCAGTGCTTCAGCGTCTAATGTGATTTCCACTTCCATCTATCCCCTCATGAATTCCTCAGAAAACTCAGGGAATTTGCAACCCTTTAATGGGTTTCCATGACTCTTATGATAAGGTCTAACTTTTTTTTTTTTTTTTTGCAGGTCTGGGGATGGAACCCAGGGGCATTTGACCTTCGAGCTATACCCCCTGCCCTATTTTTTATTCTTTATTTTGAAACAGGGTCTCACTAAGTTACAGAGGTCCGCACTAAGTAGCTGAAATTGTCCGCAAACTGTGATCCACCGGTCTCAACCTCCCAAATGCTGGGATTACAAGCATGCACCACCATGCCTGGCTAAAGTCTAACACCTTAAAAGATCCTAAAGATTTCTTTTTTGCATGTCCCCAGATTAGCTCTCTAGGATAACATATTATTCCATTCTTCATGCTTTTCTTTTTGGTTCTTCCTTTCACAGGATGTGGTATTGCAAATAAGGACTCTCCTCATACTCTATCTTCAGTCTTCAAGCTGTGACCTGGGCTTTAATCAACAATATTCTCTTTTACCTCTCCTTACATAGGGTGCAATACTCATTTTTTTGTATTCATGATAGCTTGTTTATTTCTATTGTAATCTTTGAAATCACATATTTTAATTCAGTTTTTGTAACTCTGTATTGCTCCTTTTGATCACTTTCCTGAGGATAAGCACTATCCCTATTGTTTTTGTTTATTTTTTCGCTAATGTATCTTCAGTGTCTAACATAATGGCACATATTTGCTAAATGATAATGTGATAATTTTTATGTTTTATATTGGTTCACTGTAATCATACATTACGATAAAGTTCAGAAGGATAGAGACATATGCAATTGATAAGCCTCCCACTGATGCCATCCTGCTTTTCTCCAACCTGTACACAATGTTGAAATTGTCTTTGATAATTTTGTGTTTGAACATCATGTCCATTCAAGTGCTTTCTTCACTAGTCATCAAATCTGCATCCCTTTATCTACTTCCTTCTTTCAGGTCCACTCCACACTCCACTAGGTTTTTCTTCTTTGTCTGTAGTCCCTTTTGCATTCCAATTTATCCCAAGCTCAGTATATGAAGAGAAGCATCCGGCATTTCATTTTTTGTGATTTATTAATCACACTTAGCTTATACTTTCTAGTTCCATTCATTTTCCTGTAAACGGCACATTTTGTTCTTCTATATGGCTTAGAATTCCACTGTGTATGGATCAAAGACCTGGAAATTAAACCAGAGACTTTGCAATTACTAGAAAAGAGCATAGGACCAATGCTCCAACAGATAGATACTGGTAGAAGCTTCCTAAATAGGACCTCCAAGGCACAAGAAATTAAGTGAGAAATAAAAGTAGGACTGCATTAAACTAAAGAGTTTCTGTAAAGCAAAAGAAGCCATCAAGAATCTTAGTAGAGAGCCAATAGAATGGTATGTCTTTTCCAGCTACTCCTTTGATAGAGGATTAATATCTAGAATATACAAAAAACTGAAGAAACTTACTGCTAAAAAAACTAAGTAACCCAACAAAAATGGGTATGTGAATTATATAAATGCTAATTTTGATAGGTGTTGGCTTTGAGTTTCCTAAGCTGAAGTGGAGTCTACGCATCGTAATAGACTCTGCAGCTGTAAGAATGGAGGAGCCATGTCGTCCATAATCAAGAAGTTAGGATTGATGAGATATTTACCACAATGCTGTCACTCCTTAGATCTCATTAAAGTCTCTATTGAAACCCTTCACAAGATTGTATATGATTTTTGTTATTAAGTAAAAATTCTTAAGTACATTTGGTTCTGACAAGGCATATGGGTTCAGTCTGATGGTTAAAGATAACTGTTTATTATCCCACTTGAGTAAACACATAAGTCAAGTACTTCTCCTAGAATGTTGCCTTGACCTGGGTTATTATTTTTTTCTAGAATGGGGTACATGTTATATGAAAACTAATACTAATTGGGGTAATTGTTTCAAATTGTTTTCTCATTATTTGTTTTTCTGACTGTTGAAAGCCATCTATGAATTACAACTTCCTTATTAACATACAGAGTGTCTCCTGAGTATCTATGTGTGTATTTAAGATGACTTTGCATTGAAAGTAAAGGTTGTTCAGATTTACAGGTTTCAAAAATATGTGGCTACTAGAAAATCTGAGGATTAGAGAATTAAAGCTGAGAAGCTAGGGACCAGTAAAACTTGCATATGTGTTTCCTAATAAAGACATAGTATTTGATATAACATGCTCCAAAACAGCAGATCTTTAGTAAAAGTTAAATCATGTAGAAATATATATTATCTATTTTTCAGATTTAGATATGAAAAAGTTTTATCTTCAGAGTTTTCCCAGAAGACAATTTTTTCTTATTTTAATAATACAAGAGATGCATGACCTAAAAGTTCAAAAAGTATTTTAAGAGCATCAAGCACTTGTGCTTAGCATGGAAAAAGTTCTGAATCCAGTAAAATCTGTGTTACTATTTTTATTCACCCTTTCTAGTCAACATCTATTGAAAGCCAGTACTCTACTTTGTACTCCAATTAGACTTTAGAATTTAGACATTGTATAAGTTCTTTCAAATTTCTCAGAAAATTAATTTATTTTGAAAATTCCATATAATATTCATAACCAGAAAAGAAGCTTTATATTTTATATTAATAAAACATTAATATCAATGCTAATCTCAATATCATATATGGGAAAGGGGAAGTAGGGAGGGCACCAGGTGAGAGAAGGCTCACCATGTGTTGTATGTATATATGTCTCTATCACTCTAAGCTACATTATGTTGTGAGATAAAATGCATGAATAAAAGTACATATATATGTATACAACATATATACATATCAAATGTTAAATCACTGTTTTAAATGTTTGTTTTAGATATTAGTATAATATAGTCCAAATTCACTTGTGAAATACATTGCTTGGTATATCTACTTGTGTATAATTGAGAGACATTTACTAAAAACTTACACTTACTAAAAATCAAATTTATTAAATATTTTAAAAATAAGAGTAAGCACTAATTATAATTACATCATTCAAATGCTGATTGTCAGATTGTCAAACATTCACCAGTATTAAAACAGGAGAGATTTATTATGTTATAAGTTTTTTAGATTTACAATTTCACAGTTCTCATCTAGAATTTTTTCGGAGCCTCATTTTTTATTAAAATTTAATTTAATCTCCATTTCGGTATTTATTTTATTTTAGTTGAAATCAGGAGACAAATTATTTCATTAGACAAAAGAATGTAGAAAAGAATATAATTTTGATTCTGAAAATGGAATTCATTTATGTTAAAAGAATGGTTTTATAAAATGTCATTGCAGTCTTTTAAAATTATATTTGTCAAATAATTCACATCTGACAATGTACATGTTCTCTTTTTGTGAAATGAAATTAATTATTCATTTACAATAGTTTCCTGCATCCTAAGTAGTCTTTTTTTCTTTATTTTGTTGTTGTTGTTTTATTTATATTTTGATTTAAAACAATCAGATTCAAATTGGTTAGTTTTAGTTCTGTAACAACCTGACATGATGGAGAAATATAACCTTTTAAGGAATTGTGTCTATGGTTTGATTCACTTAAAAATTTTATTTTCTTATGACTTAAGAACAATAAAATATGTTTTTTTCATGTTAAAATAATTGTTTTCAGAAAGAGAAACACATTTGCATCTTTTAAGCTACTGGTATACATACTGGATTTGCTCACAAAAACACCTGCCACAAATCTGTATTTTTTCACACTGAATTCCCTAATGTACCTCTAAATCTCTGGCAAAAGAGCACCCCAAACCTGTGTTCAATTACATCAAAATTATCTAGAATAGTTGTTATATGTGGTTTGACTTTGAGCATAAAACATATCTTCAATAAAGGCCTACACATAAGTTAATACAATTAAGAGGGTTGTAAAGTTTTATGGAAGAAAAATCACTATCTCTGATTGGTTTAAAATTTTGATGTTCTTGGAATTGCGGACATGCAAGCAGTCCTTCATGAAACAGGTGGCACATTATAAAAACACTGAAGCCCAAAGACGTGGGTTCAGGTGGTGGCTCCAACACCTGTTGTCTATGTGAACTGAGGAAAGATATTTTACCTCATCGTGTCCCTGGGCATCAGGGTCCTCATGTGCTGAATGAAAATGATGAGAAGCGAATCTACTTCCCATTATTGTATGAGTATTAAATCATAAGCCAATATTTGTAAAATTCTTAGGGCAGTACCTGCCACATATTAAGCACTATAAAATCAATTATTTAATAACTCTTTTCATTAAGAGTACTATATTGGGATGTTAGTTTCTCTCCTTTCAAAAACCTAGGAAATATGAGATCCTTAAGATGACAAAATAGATGGAAGAATACTTCTCCAAACATTCTAGAAGCAACATATGTTGACCCTGATTTAAACATTACAAAACGTATCTGGAAATTGAAACATCAAAGAAATATGCACAGTTTTAATGTATTACTTTAAAATAAGTGTAATTTAAATAAAATCTAAATCTAAGTTGTAAAAAAGAGAATAATCTTGGCTTGCTAGTGATCAAAAAGGCTTAAGCAAGATTTCTTATTTTCCCCTCACTTATTTTCAGACTTTAGCCCTGACCTTCATATACAGATTTGTGGCACTTTAAGGGGTTTTCTGATGGGGATTTCATGTCTGCCTTCCCACAACTCTTATTTTGTCTCATCCGACTCAGCTCTGTGCCCCAGAAGGCTGACATTAGAGGCTGCATCACTTGTGCTCTCTGGACACCTGGCTTCCCTTACATCAAATTCAGGAAAGTCACTGGCGAGAAACCAGACCCAAAGGAAGGGAACGGGAAGAGGGTCCTCTCTGTCCCACTGCCATCTGCACTGCCACGCTGCACTTTCCTACTGGGCAAGGTATGACAGTGGCTCCTTTAGGACAGTCCCCTCCAGGGGAGCTGCTTTCACAAATTCCTAAATTATAATGACCCTTACATTATTATTTATCCTGCTTGGTCTTCGTAAGTCAGTTTTTAAGTCTTCCTGCTATTACTAGCTCCTTGGTTTCTATGCTGCCCCTAGTTGACGTGGTTTCTTTTTTGAGCCCTCTTCAATCACCCCTGTGAGTGTGCCTTTTAGTTAATGCTTGCAAATTGGTCTGCACAAGTAGCATTCATTAACTGGTTACAAATTTGGCCTTTCGGCTCTATGAAAAATAAAAACGAAAACCTCTTGTTGACATTTTAAGGTAATAGGACAAGTTACTGTTTACTATCTGCCCTTGAAGTGCTATTGGTACAATATTCAGTGATTCTTCAAAAAGACATTTTTCCACTGCTTACAAAACCTTGATGGTAAATTTAGCAGGTCTGTCATTGCTGTTTTTGTGTATGAGAGATTGTATCCAGGGGTGCTCTATTCCTGAGTTGCAACTCCAGGCCATTTTTTTTATAATTCTAAAATGGGGCTTCACTAAGTTGTCAACACAATCCTCCAACCTAGTATCCTCCTGTCTCATCTTCCAAAGTACTGGGACTACCTAGCAATTTTGAAAGGTTTTTATTTTTTATTTTTTATTTTTTTTGGTGGTGGTACTGGGGTTCCTGGAAGCCTTTCTACAGAACTCCAGGCTACACTCCCAGACCTATTTTATACTTTCTATTTGGAAACAGGGTCTCTTAAGCCAGAGCAACTGACTTCGAACCTGCGTGATCCTCCTGTCTCCGCATCCTAAGCGTGGGGATTATAAGCGTGCCCCACCACGCCCGGCTTGAAAGTATTTTTAAAAGGGCATTTTCACAGTTTTTCTCAGGTGAGTCATTGAACACAAAGTAATCCTAAAAGTGAATTCATCCAAACATTATATAGAGAGATAGACCTCAAGATTTCTAGCAAGAAGGCTCCAAAGCCTATGATCTTTTCTTCAATTACCTTAAACCTACCAGAAAATAGTTTCTGTAAGGAAATATTTTATGTCTTTTTACTGGTGCATTATAGTCTCACATCATAATGTAAATCATGTTGACAATGACATATATACATACACACCCCTGCCTCTCCATTCCCCCCTTCCCAATACAGAGTACTGAAATTTATTTGTATGTTCATATCTATACGCATAGTCTTTCTCCTCCACTTCCTGTAGATCTCCTCCTTGGCTCCACTGAGGTTTTTCCTCCATTATCTGGAAGCCCTCTTTTTTCTTATCAGAGGAAACATATGACCTTCACTTTCTGTGATTGGCTAACTAACTTAACATAATATTCTCCAGGTCCTTCCATTTTCTTTAAAATGACATAATTATCTTCTTTATTGCTGAGTAGAATTTCATTGTGTGTATTTTGCATAATTTTGTAATTTATTCATCTGTTGATGGACATGTGGGTTGGTTCTATAACTTGGCTATTGTGAATTGTGCTGCTATGAACATAGATGTGCATATATTACTGTAGTTCTCTGATTTCAACCTCTTTGGAAAGATTAACCCAATCAATAAGCAGATGACTGAATTGAACAGACACTTTACAAAAGAAGAGATACAAATGGCCATTAGATACATTAAAAATGTTCAACATCATTAGCAATCAGGGAGATGCAAATCAAAACCATACTGATATTCCATCTAACCCCAATCAGAATGGCAACCATCAAGAAGTCAAATAACAATAAATGTTGATGAGGTTATGGAGAAATAGGAATTCTCCTACACTATTAGTGGTATTGAAAACTAGTTCAACTGCTATGGTGATCAGTGTGGAGAGTCCTTAGAAAACTGTGAATGGATCCATCAAATGATCCAGCTATTTCACTTCTGGGTATCTTTGCAAGGAAATATTTGAGCCTAGATAAAGTTAAGTCTATTGTTTACTTCATTATAAGATATAGAAGAGTGAGTTCAATGATAAATTAAATTTTAAAGTGCTATAGGTAGACTATTTTCTTGAAGCTTAAGAGAAACATATTTAAAACTATATCAAATTATAGTTCTTTCGTGGTACTGGGGTTCCTGGAAACACTTCTACCTCTGGGATACATCCCCAGTCCTATTATATGTATATATTTTTAAATTTGGAAACAGGTCCTCTTAAGCCAGTGAGGCTGGCTTTGGACCTGCGCAATACTCCTGTCTCCGCCTCCCAAGCACGGGATTACAAGTGTGCGCCACCACACCCAGCTCAAATTATGGTTTTACATAGCAGTTAAACATCTCTCCTCAATATTCTTTCAATATCGCTGTGCCAAGCAGTATTCTATATAGAGCACTGGATGAACAGCAGTAATCAAAATGGACAAAGTCCCTGTCCTAGTCAAGGTTACAGTGGGGAGGAAAGTGTTAAAGAAATCTCCTGTAACTCCTTCACCTGTCTGTAGTTTGGAAATGTGGGCATTATTACTCCTTGGAGAAACAGAATAAAATGGGTAACCCAGTTTATTATCTTAGTCTTCTTGAAGTATTAAGTAGACACATGTTACTTATAAGAGATTTTTCTCTGTTCAAAGTGCTAGGCAGATGTCTCTGCTACAAGGTCAGTAAATGTAAATGTAAATGGTCAGTAAATGCAGAAACCATGGATTTTCAACATAACCATTCTTTAAACAATTTTTCTTTGGGGGAGAGTATGCGTTAGTGTGCTGGGACTGCCATAAAAGATATCATAGACTGGGTGGCTTAAACAACCAGTCTATGTAGTTCTAGAAACACTACATCTGAGATCAGCATGATAAAATTCTGGTGAGGATACTTTTCCAGCCTTGCATATGTGTCTTTTCTTGCTGTGTCCTCAGGTGGTAAAGAAAAAACTCAGTGAGCTCTCTGGTTTCTCCTTGTATAAAGGAAGTAATCCTACTGCAGGGACCTCAGGTTCATGACCTCATTTAAATCAAGGCCTCACCTCCAAATACTATCACACTGGGATTTCATCCCATGAATTCAGAAGGTGGGGTAGCAATTAGAGGCACAGCAGGCATAGAATGGAAGTACTGGGTAATTTAAATGTTCTAGCAGATAATCCTGTGGACCTCCCACAGAGATAACAGTGATCATTCTGGAACTGAAATAGCCTGTGGAGAGGAAGGACCTGGCAACATCTTTGAAGTCAACATCTCTCTGACCTTTGCTCAAGATTTCGGGTTTCTTGAACCTTTGTAATTCTTAGTAAAGCTATGTGCTTGGTTGGTATAATCTGTGATCAATGAATTTGATTTCACAATCTCATCCATTTACAAAGGCTATGCTGCCCAAATAAACACATAGATGACTCCTAATTATAAAGAACATAAGGGTGTGTCATGAGAATATAGACAGAGGACTGAATTTAGATGTGGGTGTCAAGGCAGGTTCCTTTGAGAAGGCAATTTCAGGATGAGGGCATGAATGTTAGACTGAGATTATTAATGAGGGCCATGCTATTCTTTGTGTGGTTACCTTTTTATTAAATTTGTTTTATTTCTTTATTTACCCAGCATTTGATAAAATGTTGAGAGTTCATCATAACTGGTGAGTAAGTTGTAGAATATTACTCTTTGACTCTTAGCTCAAAGGCTTTCTGTTCTGTGAACCTCGATTGTCCCCTTGGGGGCAGGGAGGCAGATGCTCCCACATTACAGGTCCCTTCTGTCCTGCCCTTTCATGTGCTCACAAGTTAGAGCATTTCTTACACTGAGCATTTGTGATATTCCTCATCTATGAGAGAGCCTGGATGGCAGATGCAATCTTTTACTTATCTTTGGTTTTTTTTATACGATAACATATGATATGATATATCTTATAATTACTCATTAAAATGTGCAGTAACCAGTTTACTGATTATGGTGAGAAACAGTTCTGTGATTACATGACATGAAAGGCCAAATATCTGAGACTGTCCCTCCTTTCTAGAGTCATATACTAAATCATAAAAGCCAATGCATTGTGGGGAGCCATTAAGGCTTTCCCCTAGATTAATGTTTCTGACTCAGCTGACTGTCCTTTGCCCAGAGTCACCAAGGTTTGGGGTCATGGAAAGTTCAGAGTAAAAGGTCTGGGAGAAGATCAGATGGTGATGGCATGAGGGTATTGATTAACCTATTTGCAATATATGTGCTTTGGATTGGTCTTTACTGTATTCTGGTGGTGGTAGCACAAGGATGTTGATTGACGTGTAACTGTATAAATACCTCTGAAAAAACAAACCCAGCGTCGGCGCAATAGAGAATACTGACCCAGGAGTAGTCATCAACCAGTAGAAAATATTGACCCAGGAGCAGGGGTCGGCCAGTAGAGATAGTGGGCTGGTGGTCCCTCCACATTAGAATAAATTAAATATTCTGAGAATCAAATTCTTAGAGTTGAATTCTTTATCCTCATGCCTCTCTTCAGAACCCATACTTTTGCTGGCTGGCTCCGGCAATGCATCAATTTAAAACTGGAGTTATGCATAACATGCAATCTTTAATGCAGTTAAAATAGTCAAGGCAAGCCGGGCGTGGTGGTGCACGCTTGTAATCCCAGCATTTGGGAGGCTGAGACAGGAGGATCGCAGTTCGCAGACAGCCTCAGCTACTGAGTGAGGCCCTCTGCAAATTAGTGAGACCCTGTTTCAAAATAAAGAATAAAAACATAGGGCAGGGGTGTAGCTCGGAGGTCGAATGCCCCTGGGTTCCATCCCCAGACCCGCAAAATAGGGCGAAGACTAGAGCCAGAGTCTGGGCCCTAGAGAGAGATCATCAATAGTGGGAAAAAGAAAGGTGAAGAGACTGAGGGAGCAGTTGGAATACAACCTGTTGCTGAGAAGCCAAATTTAAAAACTTGCCTTCAACTTCTTTTCTTCACATACCCACTCAAATATATTTCTGGAAAATTTAATGAAAATTAGTTATAAGTCCTATTCAAGTTAGCTAACACTCAGATTTACTCTGAAATTAGTTGAGAAATCCTCAAGACTGTGTATAGAAAATATTCATGAGAAGCCAGAAGAAAAAAAATATGGAGTGTTGGCCATGTGAAAGCATCTTCCCCGTACCTTGTCTGGTTAAATTCTCAAGGCAGATGATACAAGCAGGCAGAGGCCATGCTGATGTGGTGGAGCTCTCATCTCGGGCTAAGGCGTGTGCACTCACACTTGTCCGGGTCAGGTCTTGGTGGTTTGTTTTTCGTTGTTTTTTCTTACTGAGTGTAAGTCCTGAGTAAATTTCAGAAATGACATACTCAGCTACACATTCAGGACTTGCCAACAGAGGCCTTCTCTAATCCCTATCCAGGTCTTTGCCAAGTTTATTCCCACATATTACTTTGTCTGTGAAATAAAAATTAAAAGCAATAATTTTTGATAATAAAAAATTTTGGCAACCAATCTTCAACTTTCCCCAAAGTGGTAAAGAAAGGTGAATGTTGACATCGCCACTTCTTGAATTCTGTATTTTTGCATCCCTTGTACACATTTTAGTTTTGAAGCTTTTAATCCCCAGTCCTCTCTCCCTTCTTTGGCAAAGAGGCTGGCAGCCCAGCCTTGTCTCATTAGTCTGTCTGCTTAACTGGGCACTTGGATCTGGGTTGTCATGTGTAAGTCTAGTGTCATGGCCAAGGTCCCAGTTAAAGTCAGCTTGACATTCTACCTTTGAGCCAAAAATTAAAGTAGAATTGGAAAACAATGCTTGAGTTTATTGGTTGCAATATACTCTACTGCTTTTTATTAGTCACGGTGATAAAGTAAAAATATTAGAAATGTGGATAATTTGGACATCTGATAATGTTTTATTTTGTCAAATCTAAGATGGCTAAAAATAGTCTTATTTTATATACCATTAAGGAAGAAAAAACAAATTTCCAAAGTATATTCTTGACTCTAATGTTTGTTTCAGATATATTAAGATGAGAAAAAATGTACACCTGGAAATGTGAAAAAAAAAAAGCTGTAGTTGGATTGGGTATATTTACTTAATATATTTAAAGTGCACTGAACACAATGACAGGTCAAAGTTTCTGCAATTTCCTTCTTTGTAAAGTTGAAAATATTTTTTGTTAGCATTTAGGTTTCTTAAACCTTTGAAAGACACTTTAAGTAGTATCAACAGTAAAGGAACTAGAAGTTTAAAGGATATTCAATGCATTTTCATTGTTTTAATTTTGTAATATTAAAAAATGATTGGACTATTGTTAATATGTCAATAATATTAACATCAATACTGTTATTATGACAAAAGGGATTTTTGAAAAGTATGCTGAGCTCTTGGTCAATATTTATAAGACTTTTCTGAGAAAAAAATAAATGACAAAATTGACTATAATATACATATTGATCTTATCACCCATTTAGAAGTTGGAATCCCACTATAATTCTGGGGACCAATCCTAGTCACTCTACCACGGAGCTCAATTTCTAGTGTCCTGTATTTTCATGAATGTAATTAATGTGCTTACATAAAAATATACATATTGTGATCAATAAATTTAGCTATAGTTTCTTAATAACTTTCTTAAATCTCAGTGATAACATAATTACATTAACAATGATTCTTTAATGACAAATACAAAAAAAATTATTTAGGTATTCAAAATATGCCATATAGAACAACTTAACACTTTATTACATAATAGTCTATAGCAGTTTCCAAGGATGATCTTACACATAATAAGCCATAAACATATTCTAAGTGCAACTAGAGTTAATAAGTCATTACTCTAAGATATTTGTATGCTAATAAAACAAGGCTGGCTTTATAAATAAGGCCACTTTAATCATGATTTGGAGATTGGCTTGTAGACCTTATTAACTGTAAGTCTCTTCCTTATTCTCTATGTGTCTCAAAAGCTTTAAATAACTTCAAATGTATTAATACTGTGATAACACATAAAGGCTGTAGTCTGACAAGAGGAAATCTGAAATCAGCTGCCATTTCTGCCCTGAGAAAACCCCAGCCTTATTTTCCTCAAAAGAGATGATTAGAATACTTGAAAAAAATGACTCATCATTGGGTATAACAAATATGTCTGAGAGATTCTATCTTCAGTGCCCTGTTAGGCAACTCACATTTGATAGAGATCAGAGACCACTGATTGACAACCAAATCCTTAAGAATTGTTCAAAGGGAGGAAGGTACAATGAAGATAGAACCCTAGACATGACTTGCATGTCAGTGACCTTTGGTGTATTGGAAACTAAAAGGCCTGTGGGGATGGGAGTCTCAAAGCCGTTTGTGCCATAATGGCCTTGTATTATTAAATACTGATTTTGTGGGGTTTTTTAGGCTATAGAAACAATATAATTTCTAAATGTTTTTGAATATTAGTTTTAGGTTCCATATTTTTATCTTTACAAACATAATAACCAAACTAAAGTCAAAATTTCATTGAAATATTAGGGTATAAACATCACACACAGCATACATAATTTATGTTGATCCTCATTTACACAGCAGTCACAATAAGACTATTGTGTTACAGCTTTTATATAAAATGTTCTTTCTTTTTTAATATGTCGATGGACTTACCAAAATACATGCTTCAAAGACAAAATGGACAGACTGTTTACATTAGATATCTGGGAATATCTATGAAATTACAGTCTGTGGAGCTATTATTGACATTGATATGAATGATGCCTGTAGCGGAGTCGTGGCAATTTGTTAGCAATGCTTTCTGGCCTGAGTGACATTTTTCACATTATCTACATTCTTTGTCCTCTAGTTTTTTCGAAGCTCTGGCTGTTGATTAAATTTTAGGCCAGGCAATTGCTAACATCTCCAAAAATGTAATATTTTTGAAATAGCTTTGAAAATGCTATTTCATTCACACATTCTGGAAAAGTTTCTTTTCCTATATAATACCATATGTTCAGCTTCCATCATACATTCCCAATTCCAAAATCCTTCTGTCATATGATGCATCACATCAATCAACAAGGTGTTTATTTGGAAGACATTTGGTCGTGAGCTATAACATTCCTCCTAGATACAAATTAAATGAAACCCCAGCATATAGTTCTCCATCATTCATCATTCATAGTAGTTGGACAAGACAGGCTTTAATGACTTGAAAAGCTCTTCCAAGGGCAAGAACAGTTCCAGCTATTTTGGTGTGAAAAATACCATGGATATGCTGAACTTGTGCCCAGTTTCTCTCCAATAAAATGCATCTCTAAAATTCTTTAAGAAAACCTATTGAAGAATCATAACACCCTTAAGCAAGTCTTTCAATTTTTTTGAATTAAAAAAAAATTCCCTCCTCTCCTCCCTCCTTTCTTATACCCTTTATTTGAACCTTTCTTTTTTCAAATGATCATGCTTCTGGATAGCAACCAGAGTTAGGCTGAAGGCTATACATGGACAGACACAAAACAGAAATGAAGAAACATTTGATAAATACCAATAATTTGATCTCTTATTTGTTGATAATATTTTAAATGGAAACAATTTTAACCTCAGACGTATTTCTGAGTTTCAGTTTTAGCCATTCTCTCTCTCCTCTGTGTGTGTGTGTGTGTGTATGTGTATATATATATATATATATATATATATATATATATGTATGCATATTACATAAAAAGACAACTTCAGCCTGCAAAAGTTACAGAAGGCTCCTGACAGATTTCCCCTGCACATGTAGTAACTCTGCATTAGAGTTTTCTTGTTAATGGATTTTAATGGTAGTGGCAATGAGGTCTAGGAGGAGTATATGAGTAAGTATCAGGGGATCTTTTACTAATCAGTTGTGTTCTGTGATCCCTGGACACAGCTCATTAATCACAGTGTTTTATTTTCTTTTTTCCAGAACACAGAGACACTGCCATTAGCTATAGCTGCCTAACTGTACACACACACATACACACAAACTAAATATCAGTGGCCTCAAAAATACCCACTCCTAAGGTAAAATAATTAATCAAATAAAGAGAACTATTTGGAGCTGAAAATGTTTTTGCCTAATTTTTGGAATATAATGACAAGAAAGATCCCCCCACTTTTTCCAATATTGTTATTTAAAACAAAATATGTGTTTAATCAGCATCTGAACTATGAGAGAGAAGGAGCCCAGGTAATGAAGTGAGCATGTAAATGTAATCACTTAGCACACTGGAGCTGATTAGCAGCACAGAGGATGAGCTTTGGTTGTTCTGATTCTGGTTCAATTTTTCTTTATCATAATTAAAGTGAAGAATATTCTCAAAAGCAAATTCCTTTTGGTTTAAAGGAATCTATTGTATTTTCATTTATTATGTTAATTCTTCTAGAAGCAAATGCAAAGATATCAGTTATTATGCCAAAGTCTTTAAAAGATGGGAATACCAAGGTTTCCTTCTCTTGGTTGTTGGGTTCAATATTCAATCCTTCTATGATGGTTTTGATCTGGAATGTTTTCCCCAAAACTCAGGTATCGAAAGCTAATCCCCAGTTCAGTAAATTTCAGAGATGGGACAGGCTGGAGGAGGAGTTCACTGGAGGTGTGTCCTTGAGGACTATCCATCCTTGGCCCACCTCTTTCTCTCTCTCTCTCCTTCCAGACTGACATGAACAGGAGAGCTATCCTTTACAATGTCCTGGGCCCTGATGTTTCTGCCATGGAGCTGGCCAGACCAGGTATTGAATCTCTAAAACTATGAGCCAAACAAATATTTTCTCCTCTAAGTTGTTCTTGCCAAGTTTTTCAGTTATAGCAACCAAAACCTAATACAGCTGCTCATTAAAAAGAAGTGTACCTGAAAATAAGTCTGATTTTCAAAGATATATATATATATATATATATATATATATATATATATATATATATATAATTTTTTTTGGTGGTACTGGGGTTCCTGGAAGCCCTTCTACCTCTGGGCTACACTCCCAGACCTATTTTTACATTTTTATTTGGAAACAGGGTCTCCTAAGCCTGCGCGCGCAGCTGGCTTTGAACCTGCGCAATCCTCCTGTCTCTGCCTCCCACACGCGGGGATTACAAGTGTGAGCGACCACGCCCAGCAAAGATAGTAATATTTTTTGATAAAATTTTAATGAATGAGTATCTTTTGTAAAAATGAAGAGTTTAACAGAAAAATAATAGCACTGTTTTGTTTTGTTACTAATCACTGGCATGTTAAAAGTTTGTTATTGCAATTTTCTTAAATTCTCTCTCTATGCATGATTTGTTGATAAAAGTTACATTAATTCATTTTCCCCTTCCTTGTCTCTTTGTTTTGTTAAAGGGGAATATTACAACATATCTAGTTTTACAGATCTTAATTGACTTTATTTGAAATTACAGAATGAAGCAGCAGTCTGTTATAAATGGTTCAGAATCCTTGCCTCCTTATATGGACAGCTTATATTTACAGCTAGAGAAAAGGAAGTCTCTTTTATGTAGAGAAAACATGAGAAGCAGAGATGGCATGCTGGGTTGCATCTTGAATCTATTTTATTTGAAGATGGTTTGAACAGTTGGCCACTTGTGACAGGCCAAACTCAGCTGCTTATTATGGAAGTAGGTTACAGTCTGTTCACACATTAAGGTAGGTTACAGTTCACTGTGTAAGGAGAATTCTTTAGGCCAAACTTAAAATATTTATGGAGACAGTTTCAAGCCAAACTCAGTCTCTCCCTCTCTTCCTCCTCCTTTCTTTCTCTCTCACTCTTTTGGTCACCTTTCCTCCTTTCTCTCAATCTTCCTTTCTTTCAAAGGCCCACAATAAACAAAGAAAGAGGCGTGTTGCCAGGCATTGTGGCACACACTTGTAATTCCAGCATTTGGGAGACTGAGACAGGAGAATCGATGATCATGGTTCGTGGACAACCTCAGCTACTTAGGCCCTTTGCAACTCAGTGAAACCCTGTTTCAAAAATAAAGAATAAAAAATCAGACTGGGGGTGTAGCTTGGAGATAGAATGCCCCTGGATTCAAACCCTAACCCTAGCAACACACACACACACACACACACACACACACACACACAGAGGAGTGCTAAATGCATCTAGTTAGGGTCTCTAAGTAGATTTTTTTCTTTTTTCTTTTTTTGCCAGAATGATGCCTTCACTTTTAAGATTTTACTTTCTTCAGGTTTTTAACTTTGCCAACTTGATTAGGAAACTTGGGGTTCATAGTTTGAATGAAGGAGATTGAAATCGGTAGATATGCGGTCCACATCCACTGCTGACATTTCCACTGATGCAGATGGAGATGACAACTTCAGAAGCTTCCATTGTAACAGTTACAGAAGGTTACTGAAAGACAGACCTCTCATACTTGCATTAGACTTTTTTTTAAATAATGTATTTTAACTGCAATGGTAGTGAGGTCTAGAAGGAATATATGAGTAAGTGTCAGGGGATATTTAATCAGTTGTGTTAATGTAATGCCTAGACACAGCTAATTAATCATTGTTTTATTTTCTTTCTTCCACAGCACAGAGACAATGTCATCAGCTATGGCTGCCTCACAGTACCACTGCCGAGATCCACTGAGATAATGGATAAGAAGCAGTTTGAACAGTACAAAGCACTGTTGAAAGGCAAGAACTTACTATTTCAACAAAGAATGTTCGCAGTGCTTTCTCAGACCCTGAGAGATTTGACTTATTCCCCTAGAATGGAACAGTATTTCATTGACATCCTTGACATAACATATATGTTCTAAGATAAACTTTAATAGGAAAATGAGAATGGATCCACCACATGATCCTTCTATATCACTACTGGGTATTTTTTCAAGGGGGTTGAAACCAGAGAACTACAGTAAAATATGCATACCTATGTTCATAGCAGCACGATTTACAATGGCCAAATTATGGAACCAACCTAGGTGTCCATCAACAAATGAATGGATTACAAAATTATGGGAAATAAAAACAATGGAATTCTACTCAGCAATAAAGAAAAACAAAATGATGTCATTTTAAGACAATGGATGGACCTTTAGAGAATATTATGTAAGTGAGATTAGCCAATCACAGAAAGTGAAGGGACCTATGTTTATTTCTAATATGTGTAGGACAGGGGATAATTGGGTTACAAGAGGGACCCCAGATAATGGAGGAGAAACCTTAGTGGAACCAGGGAAGAGATCTAAGGGTAGGAGAAAGAGGAAGACTGAGGTTCATTAATGGAAACACCACCATTGACTATGTGTACATATGTGAATATAGCAAGGTCAATCTTGGCACTCTGTATTGGGAGGGAAGGTGAAGGGGAGGAGGGGAGACACCAAGTGCTGTGTGCTTGTATGTCATTGTCAACATGAGTTACATTATGATGTGAGATGATAATGCACCAATGAAAGCACAAAAATTAAGTCAAAAACTTCAGTGGGAAAATTAAGGTAGTAACACAGTTAAGGAAAGGCTGCACTTATTACTGAATTAACCTGTTAGTTTCGTAAATCTGGTGATGATTGGTTATTTCCTCAGTGAAATGTACACATGGAGAACCCATTACTTTATTATTTTTAAACATGAAGGTATTTCCCAGGATGACAAATATTATGATCAAATTAACAAATTGCTCTTGCTTTCCTTCATTTTGAAAGTGATAGATCCATAGGTTCAAAAGGAATTGAGTGCTACACAGGGTCACCTCACTCTGAAAGGAAGGAGCTGGAATGGAAACACCTTCTGATCTTCTGTCTGGTTTTCCTTTCATTACCTACTGCATAAAATCAGAACTGCTTGGAGGAGGGGTTGTGATTATGGCCCAAACTATCAACTTATCGTTTCTCATCTTCGCTACCTTTTGAAATGAATTGGTTATTCGAATTACTTGGGGACTATCTTTTCTGAGTCTGTACCATTGGCCAATGCAGAAACCAATGGTACATATACTCCAAGTAGAGACTCAGGTCTAACTTATACACAGTCTTTATGTAAGGCAAGTTTCATATTTTCCCCAAATGAAAGATATATATATATATATATATATATACTGCTGTATGGATTTGAAAATCTGAAAAAATGACAGGAAGACCAGGCAGGCTATACCTTTTTGTAACTTTATGAAATTTTTCCTGTTTTATTACCTATCTACTCAGAGAAAATTAGGTGGGACACATTTTTAATGCTTCCAATAAATAAGAAAAATGTGCCTGCAGCATGAAAAATCTTTTGACTGCCTTTTGTTATTTGCAACAGATGAATCTAATTTGTATTCAGACACTGGTGCTATAACTAACTAGAGAAATAAAATGGATGTCTATGACCTCTCTTCAATTATTTAGTAAGGATGAAGTGTCAATTGGCTAAAAGTAATAACACCATGGCTAGACTTAGTTTTACACCTATTAAACAGAAATTCAAGACAGAATATAAGCACATATATACATATATACCACACATTAATAACACTGAAAGTTAAGCAATCCCAAATCACAGTATTACTTTAGGAGACGAAAGTATTTATATTTCAATTACTTGGTGTTGACAAGAGGCTTAAAATTCCATCATATTATGCAGATCGAATGATATTTTTCTTTAAGCATTTATATATTGGAAAATAAATTATCTAAAGTATAAGAATTTATCTATTGAGAAGTAGTAGCAGAATTTATTCATATATCAATGACAATCTTTCTAGACCAGTATATAAGGGTTCAGAAGGAAATCTTAAGGGTACAATAATGTTTACTAATAAAATGTTACTGCACCACCATTCATCCTAAATGATTTTAAACTAATACTATTTTAACTTTTACAAAACCAGAAGAACATAGTATTCACAAACCAGAGCATTTATCAATCCATCACTAACTGAGGACAAAGTGTCACTACTTGAGTGTCACAAAACTATCCAAAATGTACATTATTGTTCTAAGTATTAGCAGCTACTGAAATAATAGGGAGTGCCTGACACCTCATTTTAACACGTGGTTCTTCCTGCTTTTTTTCACCTATTATCACAAGGTTCTTTTATTTTTTATGTATACTTTTTTCTTGGTACATTGTAACCTCATATCACAATGTAGTTCAGGGTGATGTGACATGTAGGTACACAGCACTTGGTGGGTTTTCTTCTGGATCCTTCTCCACTCCCCCTCCCCCATACAGGATATTGAGATTGACATTGGTATTTTCACATATGTACATAACCTCAAAAGAACTGATTCCTTCATTCATTTTTCCCTTTCCCCCTTTTCCTCCCCTAGACCACTTCCATTGTTCCACCGGGATTTCTCCTTCATTATCTAAAGTCCCTCTTGTAACCCAATTACTCTCAAACTACTGAATGTAAGCGAGAACATGTGATCCTTCACTTTCTGTGACTGACTAATCTCACTTAACATAATGTTCTCAAGATCCATCCACTTTTTTGCAAATGACATAATTTTGTTCTTTATTGGTGAGTAGAATCCCACTGTGTGTATATCCCATAATTTTGAAATCCATTCATCTGTGGATGGGCAGTTAGGTTGAGTCCATAATCTGGCTATTGTGAATTGTGCTGCTCTAAGCATGGGTATGCATGTACCACTATAATATTCTGACTTCAATCCCACAAAACTCTTACTCTGGAGATGGTTCCTTCCTTAAACACCAGCGGCTACATGAGTCAGTTATTGTTTAGGTGGACAAAGGATCCCAAATAAACATTAAATCAAAGGCAATAGTTATACATGATGAAGCAAAAAAGTAGGCAGGCCTTACTATAACAGAGAAAATCGAAATGTTTGCTTTCAGGCTAAGTAATTCTGCCCCATTTTTACTTCTTCCAGTTATGAGGGTAGGAATTGGTGGCAGAAAGTGGCTGGATTAACTGGGACAGCCCTAGACTCAAAGACTGTAAGGGTCAAAAGGGCACTGCCATTCTTCACCAGTGCTGGGGATCATGTGGAGAAGGTGCCAGTAGCAGCACTCGTGTTTCTACCTGGTGCGATGAACACCAACAGCACACAGCTAACTGTTACCTCATGAATAGGGGCATCTATCCTGACCAACCTCTGTGAACCGCCCTATCCCACAGCTCAGGAAACCTTTAGCACCTGTCTGCCACCAACACTAAAAATAGGCAAAGAACTTGGAAAATAACAGGAGTGGTATAAAGCAGATGCCCCTTCAGTGGAACAAAGATGTGAAGAATGTAACTGAGAACTCCCATGAACCCTGTAAAACGGTTCATATTTTTGTCTTTTTGGTACAGGTGTGAGAGCCAAATAATTAAACAAAGTGAAATTTCTTTAGAGTTAAGAAAAAGGAAAGAGAACAATTCTGGAAAAGTATAAAGTAATCACACTTATTTGATTAAATTCTGTCTACCTTCACATAGATTTCTCCATAGGGGTTAATGAGAAATTGGCTTGGTTCAATGTTGATATAAAATACTTCTCACAGATATGGGTTACAAATGTCTCAAAATTAAAAGTTGTGAATGGATGTAATTATTACTCTTTTTGTTTTAGAGTTTAGCCAGGCATCAGAGCTCATAACTGTAATCTCAGTATTTGAGAATTTGAAACAGAAGTATTGCAGGTTCAAGGCCAGCCTTGGCAACTTAGTGAGACCCTCAGAAATTTAGCAATACCTTATTGCAAAATAAAAAAGTAAATAAATAAAACAGGGGTGGGGTGTAGCTTGGAGGCAAAATGCCCCTGGACACAATTCCCAGTACCCCTCAAAAGTTTATATTGCCAAATATTTTTTGTAAATCTTAATTTCTGAATTGTTCATACTAAAAATTTTCCTTAAATTACAAAAATGAAGGAAAACATAGTAGTTTTAAAATTATTATTAATATTATTTCATGTAATTTGGAAATCTATGTATAATTTGCTTAAAATATTTATATATACCGGTTTTATAATAAAAGAATGTAAATATTTTCTCTTGTAAGAAAGCAAAGCTCATTAACTCACATTACATTATTTATCCTGTATATATAAAAAAGACCTAAAGTCCATAATTTGTGATTTATCTAGATTTCAGTGATTATAAATAGAAATCCACTGGAATCCATCTATTTTTCTCCATTCACAGCAGCATCACAGCAGGTCCAGCTGCTAGCATCTGTCTCTCAGATGAACACCATGGATTTCTAGCTGGTCACTATTTCTTTACACACTTACCTCCAGTTTATTTTCTATGCTATACAATTTAAACAATATAAGCATATTCATATATTGCCTTGTCTTAAAAAGTTCAAATACTTGCTTTTGTATAATACTGAAAAATTTACATAAGCTATAAAATGCTAAATCTCTGCCAATGGACCCTGGGCCATTTCTCACCACAGGCCTGCAGGATCACAAAGCTCCAGGAAGTCTAGCTCGTTTTAATAGTCCAACACTTTCCTTCTTCAGAGATTTTGCAGATATATTTTCTTTGTCTGGAATGTTATTCTTCTATAGTAATTGTTCACAATATCTAAATCTCTTTTTAAAGAGGTGGGGGCAATACACATGCAGCAAAAATACTTCTCTCTTGAAGAAAAGCTTCTTTGATTCTTCAGTCTAAAATAATTGGTCATCCTATATTATCTCATGGCAGTATTTACTTTTCTTACAGTGTAGTTGGTCTAAAATTTTATAATTATAAATTATCTGATTTCTAATCAAATTATGCATTGATTTCTGATGATCTGCATAATCTTTCTGTCACCTCACTGGATTCTGTGACTATGTCTAAGTGTTTTACATTGTGCCTAGCAAGGGTATGGCTAGCAACAAACCAGTAAATAAAATATATTTTGCAGCCAAGTGTGGTGGTACATGCTTGTAATCCCAGCACTTGGGAGGCTGAGACAAGAGGATCTCAAGCTTTCAGCCAGCCTCAGCTACTAAGAGAGGCCCTCCACAACTTAGTGAGACCCTGTTTCAGAATAAAGAATAAATAATAGGGCTGGGGATGTAGCTTGGAAGTAAAATGCTCCTGGGTTCAACCCCAGTACTGCAAAAAAATAAAAAAAATGTTTTTTGAGAGTGAATAAATGATTGAAACAAGTAAGTAAGAGACCAGCGGAGAGTCCAGGGTTGGTTAAATTCAGCCTTGTTCCTTGTATTCTGTGTGAAGCTAAACAGTAAATAAACATTCTGACATAAACATTCTGACTTCCCTCCTCCTTCACCTCCTACCCCTCCTCTTCCTTCTTCTTAATCTTCTGTCTCATGTTTTTTGTCTTACTCTAGTAGCAAAATTGAAATTATTTTCAAGAGAAGTCACCAAAAGAAAAGAGAGAAGAGAGTATAGGGAAACTGATGTCTTAATAAGTTACTGAAAGCCTGTGATAGATCAGGACCACAGTGTTTTGCTATCTTATGTTCAAGTTTAAGAATAAATGAAACCTTTGAAGAAATGAAGCAAAAATACTGTCCAAATGGAAAAGAATATTGCATAGATACTGAAAGAAAAGAAATAAGAATGGATGATAAAGAAAGATGGAGGAGAAAATTGGAAATGCAGATCATAACTGGCTTCTTGATTTTGTTTTTCCCCCCACCACAGTGAATATTTACCTTAGAATGAAAATATCCACATATTGCTTGGACATTCATAATTAAGTAACATGTCTTCAGTGAAATCGCCTATCCAGGTTTTGTTACTTTGATCAAATAATATTTGTCTTCAGTTATTAGGGCACACAATATTTTGCATGAATGAAAAGAAGGGTTATGTTCAAAGAGTTGTACATCATTTTCAGTTCAAAATGGGAGAGACTTGAACAGAAAGAAAGTACTGAAATTTGCATTATACACTGATATTAACATTATTTATATTTAAAAATATATAATTTTTCCTTTGTCAAACTAGTAGCAAATGATTTTATATTAATAAAATAATGACTTTGAACATGAAAAAGACAGATAATATAGATATGACTGATTCCTTGCAACATCTTGGTTCAAAAACTTCAAAATGTAGTATATTAAGTAATAGCGATTAATGATGAACATAATATAACTAATAGTTAAAGCTACTTACATTCTTTGGACAGGTGGTTTTTAAAAGAGACAAAATAAACAAACATAAAGACTTCCCCACTCCCTCAAAATAAATAAATATAAAAACTTGAGAAAATGTGAAGTTTCAAATCCTCTGCAATCAAGATGCCTGGAGATAATAGGACTCAGTAATTCTAACAGGCATATGCCTAGCTGGCTTTCTGCAGACAAAACCCACAAGTGCTTCCTGAGACACGGGCAGTTACCTTTCTCCTCCAGAGGTCTGAACCAAGGAGAAATAAAATTTTTCTGTGCTTCTATGGGGGAGGAGAAAAAAAATCTCTCTAGCCTGACTGAGCTCCCATCTTTCATTTGCTAATTACACAGAAAATGATCTCGACAATCTGAAATGGAGACAGGCCGCCCAAACAACAGGCCTCAGTGACCACTGGGAACCATCTGTTTCATGCATATTTACCATATTCTGGAATTAAAATTGAGTGTTAAATTCTTTATCAAAGTAAATCTGAATTTGTAGTCTTAAAGTGGCTTTTAAAACAAAGTTCTGTAATCTCAGGGCATTTTTGTTCTGCTGGTACCAATCAAATAAAAGAAGTTTTCTTATTTTAAGGTAAACCAAGCGTCTAACGAGTATAACTGGAACCAATCAACCTCACTTTAAACTTTCCTTTTCAGCTTACTCTCTCTTAACTGCTATTTAAATACTCTAAGAGCAGGTAGTATAATAAATGCAGGAGGCTTTGTTTTGCCTGGTCTAATAGACACTAAACCCTTTGAACACAGGCTTGGTGTCTGTAAATTTACCTTTTGTCCAACAACCATGCTTTCCATGTGTGAAATGACCAGCAAATATTTCTTGAACATTTTTATAAATAAAGAATTTAACCCTTTAAATTTTCACCACTATCTTAAAATAAAGAAAAAAAGTAGAGTTGGAAAGTAAGCAGGATCCAGAAAATAGTGTGGCTTTGCAAAGATTAATGTTACACTCTGGTTTTTATTAAAAACCTCGTTAATTAATATGCACTGGATCCTTACTGATCGCACGACCCTGGCCTGGGTACTGTGGATTAAACTCTTGTTAATTCCATGCTCTCTACTAAGACAGGATTGATTGTACCTTCCCAAATGAGTCTCACTTTGTATCTTTCTGGAAATGGTATGAATCATTTACAGCAGTTAATATTGAAAGCAAAGTTGATATGGTAGCGTTTATTACAATACATACTCATTTGAAGCAGTGATTGTTCTGCTTCCAGGGCACAATCCTATATAACATTCCATAAAGAGCTTGTCTTTTGAAGATGGAACTTCGATATTTTTAGTAGCTACTACCAAGCTCAATGTTTGAGTACCTTTCCTCACTTTTTTAAATTATGTATCACTACCCAGAGGCAATCATTAGCTAATTTACTGATTTATGGTTGGAGTTTATGAGCTTTAAACAATGTTAAACCATTTTGTTCCTCAGCACATTGACATATGAAGAATGTCTAGCCTTTATCGTCTTAACTGTGTTAAAAAAAATACACCTCACTCTAGGTGTTCTTGGCTTCTATAATACTAAAATTGCTGCCTTAGGATCCTGCTGGATTCTAACTAAAAGCAATGTTTACCAAGCTGCCTGATCTAAAAGCTGCTAAGTTTCTTTGTGCTGCTACCTATGACAAAACAAGGTTAAAAAACCAGTTTAACAGGGGAATCTAATAGCTATTACTTATGCAATATTTGGTGACACACATACTGAAGAGTAAAATTGGTTACTGCTGTGCAGGCTGAGGAGGGCTGGCATCCTGGCTGTGTGGGGCGTGTTTTCATTATTCCATGGGATGCAGACATTCACATTCAAAAGTCGTTCTGAATAATGACAGTCTATATTACCTTTGCATGTGCCACCCAAAGTTTACACTGTAGAGGGGAGGGATTTCAAATGCCTCCTGGGACTGACCTGGTAGCTGTGTTGTGATTGTAAAAATAGATGAAATGTTTACAGCATGAAAGAGCATTGCTATGCTTCTAAATTTGCTAACAAAATACATATATCAGAGAGGCAATAACAAGGGCTGGCAAGGAAGCAAAGTAATTGGAATCTCCCTACCATTGCTTTTGGGAATATAAAATGGTGCATCTATTTTGAAAAAAAGTCTCAGCTTGGAGTGGAAGCACACCCCTGTAATGTTAACACTTGGGAGGTTGAAAAGGAAGATCACAGGTTTGAGACCGGTCTCAACACTCAACAAATTAGCAAGACCCTCACCAACTCACACCAACTCAGCAAGACCCTATTTCAAAATACCAAATAAAATAATATAGGGGTGGAAGTATAACTGGGAAGTAGAACACCCCTGGGTTCAATCCCCATTTAGAGATAAATATAAATAAATAAATAAATATAAATATATATATATGGAGAGAGAGACAAAGGAAGGCAGAGGAAGAGAGAAAGAGAAAGGAAAAGAGAGACAGAAAAGAGGCTTAGTAGTTCCTTAAATAGTTAAATAAAGACAGGATATAACCTATAATAGCCCCAAAGTAAACAAAACTCAATTGTGCATCAACTGATGAACATATAAACAGATGATGGTATATCCATGCAACAGAACCTTATTTGGATATCCATAAAATGGAATATTATTTGGATATAACGGAATGAAATTCTGATGCTGACTACAGCATGGGTAAACCTTGAAAATATCAGGCTAAGTGAAAGAAGCAAGGTAATTCTATTTCATTCTGCTTACACAAAATGTCCACAGTAGGCAAGTCCAGGGAGAACAGTGTTGACCAGAGACAGGGTGGAGGTAAGAACAGGGGGTGACAGCTAATGAGCACGGAGTTTCCTTTTGTAGTGAAAAAATAGTCTAGAATTAGATTGTGGTGATGGTTACACAGCTTTGTGAATACACTAAAATCTACTGAATTTATACTTTAAAAGAGTGGGGAGAGAGCTGGGGGGAAAGTCAGCAAGTGCTGTGAGCATGTATGTCACTACCACTATGAATTACACCATGATGTAAGACTATATTTCACCAGTAAAAGTATAAAAAAAGACTGAATAACATGACGTGTGAATTATATCTAAGAAAATTCATATTATTGTTGATGTCTTGATGTGATATGCTTATTTCTATTAGTCATTACAGTTTTGCATGCATTTAGAAAGATTATTCAGACTAATTTAAGACTCACTTTAATTATATTAATCATTCTGTTTTTAGCAAATAGACTGAGATTTTATTTTAAAATATAGTTGTTAGCTTGTCAATGTGTCTTATTATCATTCAATCTATAATATTTGATATTCTACCTTTCAATCCAATGAACCCCTAATTCTCTGTGTTTAAATTTTTAAACATGCTTAATGTGGCAATATTTTCTATTCAGATCATGAGAATTAGGCCATGTCTAATATTCACAGCAATTTAAAATCTTAGCTGTGTTTTTATTATTTTATTGCCTTTGGCATTGCAGAATGACAAAGTAGGAGGAAAAGACTGTTTCTACTTGGTGATTTTGATTCTAGACATTGAATGGAAATAAAATTAAATGTCTCAGGAAAAAATAAATACACTTTAAAGGCTTCAAATTACCATGTATTTCAAGACCTATTATTCCTTTTCCTGGAAATATATGATCTCTTAACCATCATCACCTAACCTCTGGCCCTGCCTATCTAACTTATCTTTTACTTTTAATATTCACTAAAAAATATTTTGTTAGAGTGCTTCTTTCCTCAAAAACTTTCAGAAAATACCACCTTCTCACTGATCTTGGTATAATTTTCAACATGGTTTTTGACTTCTCTTACTTTCCCACATCATATTTTACTAATTTATATTTACCTTATACTATAGCCACCTGGGTGTCTGATTTTACTTATTTCCACACACATCACTGCCATGATCCTTGTTAAATCTCACTGCTACAATGGTTTCATTTCTATTACCCCTGTTAATATTCTATTCATTGTCTGTAGCTCATTTTAATAGCAGATAATGCACAAACCTCATGAAAGCAGGAATTTCATCTTGTTTACCAGCTTAATTCCAGTAAACAGAACCGTATCTGGGACAAAGTTGAAAATCAACCAATTAAAAAAATGAGGAAATAAATATTAATTGATAATTAATTGAAGGAATATTTCTGATGCCCTGAACCTCTCCCCTTTGAAATCATGTAACCTTGCCTGCTCATAGTACATGTGTACTGCTATGCATTTTAATTAGTTAATTAATCTGTTTATTTATACAGTGTTAGAGATCAAAATAGAGATGGGCCAAGAGCCGGGCGTGGTGGCGCATGCTTGTAATCCCCGCACTTGGGAGGCAGAGACAGGAGGATCACGCAGGTTCAGAGCCAGTCATGCTGGCTTAAGAGACCCTGTTTCCAAATTAAAAAAAAAAAAAAGTATAAAATAGGTCTGGAAGTGTAGCTCGGAGGTAGAAGGGCTTCCAGGAACCCCAGTACCACAAAACAAACAAACAAATGAATAAAAAAACAAACAAAAACAAAATAGAGATGGGGTCTGGTAGAACTTTGCTGGGCTTAATCCCCAGTAACCTAGTACCAAACATACACATAGTTTAGTTTTCCTCTAGTTAAATTACCAGCTAACAAGTGGTCACCAAAACTAATAAATAAAGTCTGCTGAACTATGACAAATGGTTACATTAAGTCCTCTGACTGGAGACTAGCATGTATGTAACAGGTCTTTTCTGCTTTGGTATGCTAAATGATGAATTTTCTTCTTGCCTTTCAATTATCTTAGTGATTGCATGTAATGCCTGTCACATTCTTGCTTAATGCTCATTCAATAATACAACAACATTTTTTGTTTGAGGAAGTTTCTATTCATTTGGAATTGTCCATTTTTAATTGGGTTATTATTTGGGGTGTTAATTTTAAATTCCCTATACATTATAAATATTAATCCTTTATCAGAAGAGTAGATGGCAAAGATTTTCTCCCATTCTGTAATTAATAATTCTCTTTATACCCTTGATTGTTTCCTTTGCTGTGCACAAGCTTTTAAATTTTATGCCATTTATTGATACATGCATACCCATGGTACAATTCAAAACAGCCAAAATATGGAATCATTTGCCAACATAGGCATCCCTCCAAGGATGAATGGATAAAGAAAATGTGGTCTCTACACATAATAGAGTTTTACTCAGTCAAAAAGAACAAAATTATGTCATTTGCAGGAAAATGGGTAGAACTAGAGAACATTATGCTAAGTGAAATTAGCCAGTCTTAGAAAGTCAAAAGTCATATGTTTTCTCTCGTATATAGAAGCTAGAGAGAAAATAGGAAAGAAAAAGCACTTCTGATAATGAGGAGTGAGACAAGCATAACAGTGGGAAGGGAGCAGGGGACGGAAAAGGAAGTTTGAGGAAGAAAACTGTTAATGTTATGTCCACACGGGAAGGAATTACTGAAATTTTTCTAGTATATTCAGGGAAGGCACAAGGCTTAGTGGGATGGAGCCAGGAGATACCCACAGCAAGAGCTGCTCTGTGCATATTTCAATATATTACTTTGAACCTCACTGTGATGTATAATCATATTCCACCAATGAAATTTTAAAACAAAATAAAAATGTTTTCTTTCACTGCTGCTTTTGTGAAGACTTCTGGTATACAAGAATTTATTTTTAATTATATTCCCCAACAATCTGTGAGTTACTAGGATGGATGCATAGATAGATGACAGATAGATAATTAGATATAGATACAGATATATAAATAAAGATACAGAAAAATGAACAAAAATCAATTATTTTTGACATGGCATAATTTATTTGTTTATATGTTTATTTAATTTTTGTTACTGGAGATTGAACTCAGAGGCATTCTACCTTCAAGCTACACCCCCAGTCTGATTGTATTTCTTATTTGAAAACAGGGTCTTGCTAGATTGATGAGAATCTTACTACTTGATGAGGCTGTTCTTGAACCTGAGAACCTCCTTCCTCTCTCAGCCTTCCAAGTACTGAGATTACAGGTGTGTGCTACCATGTTTAGCTCAGAAAATAGTTCTAAAATCTTTTAAAATGATTGCTTCTGCTTATGTTTATAGCTGATTTCACTTTTGTTACATGGAGAAATCACTGCTCTTCTGTAACTGGGATCTCCTGGATACTTTTTCGCCAGGAATATCCTTGGGCTATTGACTAGCACACTCATGATAATTACTAAAACTCTGTCCAAATTATCTGATACCATACTAGCTCTATAGCTCAGTAGAAAGTAGCCACTTTCAGTATCATTATGCAGGAGGCTATGTTGGATGGGGTGATGGTATTGCTGTATACAAGGTGAGAGAGTCATGGGAATGTGGTTTCATGAATATGCCTTTGTATCATGCTTCCTACTCTGGATTCAGGTGGCTTGCAGCCCAGACTTTTATGAAAAGCCATTTATAAAGTTGACTACCCTGCCTCAGTTTCTTTCTATATCATAAACCCTACAGCGTAACATATCTGTAGAAAATTGTTTAACATATAAACAAGTGAATAAGCAGTTTCCAATGTTATATGTCTAATACTAATGTGTATAAAAATTCTCATTTAGAAATGAAGATAGAAGAAATTGAACCACAAAATTTTAAGAGGAATGAAGGTATATCTTTCTTTGTACTTAATTCAGAGATCCAGTTCTTTAATGTACTACACTTATGTTTTTTTCTTTAAGGCATTTTTCCTGGTCACCAAAACCTAAAATCTCTGGTCCACCTCAAAATCCTACGAATACACATTCATATTTCTTTAAGAATTTTTATCATATTTCTTGGCATAAATATTATTTCTCTTTTAAACAGTTAGCTGTTTGAAGTCAAGGTAGATTTCTTATTTACATTTTGAGCATACATTAAGTTGAACAGAAGATAGAAATTATTTGATGTGCAATTTTAAAAAGTTAAGTTGGAGAACAAAGCTAGAAGATGTATATTTTCTGATTTCAAACCATATAAAGCTACAATAATTGAAACAGTGTAATACTGTTCTAAAGGCAGGTATATAAACCATTTGAGTTAAATAAAAGCCTAGAGATAAATTCTTCCATATATTGTCTTCTAGCTTTGTTCTTCTTCGAGATTGTTTTGGGTATCTAGAGTCCATATTCCATATCAGGATAGATTTTTTTCTGAAAAATAAATAAATAAATGTATGATAGTTTCACCTAAAAAAAAAGAAAAAAATATTTTCTGGTAAGAAAGAAAGCAAAAAGAAATATTGAAATTTTATCTTTAAGTCATCAAAAGCTTGGTATCAGACAAATGAAACTGTTATGTGAGATTATCATCGTTAATATTGGATCAATTGCTATAAAACTAGATGTCAACAACTAAGCCAAGCATGGGAAGGAGGGATGGGGAGGGAACGGGGTGGGGATCGGGTAGGGGCTAACTGGGCGATGTGTGCATGTATGTCTCCAAAAGTATTTTCTTTATACCATTATGATGTATGAATACATTGCACCAATAAAAATAAATTTAAAAAAAGTTAAGTTGGTGTGTTTTATTACAAACTTGAATCTAAGCATTTTTTTTTTGCCAGAAAACAAAAATCTTTAAAAGAAAGCAAAAAAGATGAACAGCACAGTTTTTATATATCATATAGGAACAACAGCTCACCAAGTGCTTTTATTTGTTTGTTTTTATCCCTGCCAATGTCCTGTCTCAGCTTCTCAAGCATTAGGATTTCAGTTGTGTATCACCACACTCAGTTCCCAAGGAATTTCTATGTATGAGTTTGATTCATTTCACTGTTTTCTTTTGATTAAAGGTTGCACAATTTTCTTGCTACTTTATAGATTCTTTTGAGCAAACAAGCAAATAATTCCTGCTTAGTGGAACAGATAACCATAAAGACTGACAGCTTGTTAGAAATTAACCAATTGGTATCTATTTAACTAGTTTGTATCTTATCCTAACGTTCTTTGATAAATTGCCTATAAGTACCTAGTTTTTTAATGAATCTATCATAATACAATTAATTTTTTAATGAGTTAAATAGTATTTTTGATATATTTCTGAAAGTAAGAATTTTACCTTGTTTAAAATTATACTTTACCATAGGTATTTGATTTACTAAAATTATTTCTGTTTTCAAATATCATTAGAAGTTGTTTACATATACCAAAACCATTGTTTTGAAATACATCTTTTATACAAAAAAACAACTACAAATTACACAGATTCAAGCGCTATTCCAAATATGAGCTCTAAAATAGAATTTAACAGCTTTCTTTCTAATGAGCTCTAAAATAGAACTTAGCATCTTCAGATTATCAAAAAAGAATCTATTTTAACCATTAGCTTGTTAAGTCAAAGAAAATGTATCTGTTATTAATAATGACTTTGGGTTTCAATGAACTAAAAATTAATGTCACTCAGAGAAATTAGTAATTTTTTCTTTTTTTTTTCTTTCTTTCTGAACTAAATCTTTCCCAAAGACAGAGAAGGAGCTTTCAATGAGATTCATAAAGCACTGTTAATATGAATCATAGGCGATGATTAAGCCCCCTTCAAATTTTATAGTGGATACAGAACTCTTAAGATCTCCCCTGTGCTTTAAGGTTTATTAGAATTAATCTTAACCTTATGGTAGAAAGAGGAAATAGTGCGCTGCCCAGCTGGTGTGTGGATGAAATCTAAGACTCACTGAAAGGGACAGAGGCCAGTATCTACTGACTGTCTTCATTTAAATTACCTTACTAGCGTCTTAGTTAGTCTGATCTCTTTGATCTTGGAAAAACACCAAGATTTTTAAGTAAGCAGACTGGGTCCCTGAATGCTTTCCCCAATCCATGTTTTTTTTTTTTTTTTTTTTTTTTTTTTATGTAGAAGACCAGGCTTTGTCACTCTGAAACTTGGGTCTAAATCCTAGTTTGAAACTTACTATTGCTCCACCCTTCGGTAGCCTCTCAGAGCCTCAATCTTCTACTGGTTAGAATGGAATCTGTATTTGTGCATTAATGGTTCATTGAGAGGATGTAATGAGAAAACAAATAATATAAATACCTCGCCAGAAACCTGGAGCCATGCTATATTTTAACCACAAGTCATACTTTCAACATATCAGTTATTATTTAGTTCCTTAGGTACCTGGATGTTCTATCTCTGAGCTATACTCCAGCAGAATTTTATTTTATTTTATTTTATTTTATTTTATTTTATTTTATTTATTTTATTTTATTTTAAACTCAGTTGCCCTAACTTATGGTGTATTGGCCTTGAACCTGAACCCCAAATCCTCCTGTCTCAGTCCCATAAGTACTGCAATTACAGGTTTTAACCACCTCATCTAACACTACCTGCCTTTTTGTTGTTGTTGTTGTTACCCACCTGAAGCCACTATTATTAATCTCAACTAAGTGCAGATACTAGTATTTAGGAAAAATACAGTCAGTTTTACAGTACCACTGAGAAATACACTTGTATTTATCATAACTAAGCAATTAACAGGAAGAAAATTACTCCTGCAAGATTACTGTGTTTGATTTTAAAGGCTTCTCTTGATATTCCTAGCTTTATCAAGTCATGTGATGTTGATTTAGTATCTGAGGAGATAATTTAAAACAATTTATTTACAATTCATATCAATCACATTTCCAGGAAGGGATGTAGACAGCTGCTCTCTGAAAAGTTCGGAGTCAATCACTGAGGTCATTTGACACAAAATTTATTTTAAGTACACAGAGGCTCTTTTCTAGTAAGAATGAATTATTGCAATTTCAAGTACTAGTCTGATTTCAGATTGTCAGCTACCTAGCAGGGGGGCACTTGTCAATCTAGCTGAGACAAGTATGGAGGAAAACCTGAGGCAATGACTCTGAGAGGCATTGTTGTGGGCTCCACCAACTCAGCCTTGGAGACCAACAGGGCCACAGAGAGGCTTTAGAACCATGAATCCTATCCCAGATCATCATGGTCAGGATTTTGTTCTATCTTCTAGGTTTGCTCTGGTTAAAAAACAAGGCTGTATATCACTTGTCTAAGAAACAGAAAACGCCTGCTGAATACTTTCTTTCTGTGTTGGCTAAAGAATGTCCCCCAGACAAGCTTATCTGTTAGCAATGCAGAAATGTTCAGAGGTGAAATAACCGAATCAGAGTTCTAACATCATCAGCAGATGTATTCATTGATGCATTAATAATTTGAGTGTACTTATTGGGTAGTAACTGTAGGCACGTGGGTGGGTATGGCTGGAGGAGACAAGTCACTGAGGGTGTTACCTTGGGATATATCCCTAAACCCTTCTCTACCAGTATTGGGGATGGCTTAGGAAGATTTGAGAAAGCTCGGGATATATCCCTAAACCCTTCTCTACCAGTATTGGGGATGGCTTAGGAAGATTTGAGAAAGCTCGGGATATATCCCTAAACCCTTCTCTACCAGTATTGGGGATGGCTTAGGAAGATTTGAGAAAGCTCTGATTATTAATAGATATATTTCAAAAATAATTGTGTCAAAATGGCAGACCTGGAGAGAGAAAGGCTTGGCTTGGTCAGGAAGCAAACAGCCATTGAAACTTAGATTGACTTAGTTAAATGTAATTAGCAAGTCCATAGGAGAGGGGAGCTAGGGCTTCTACATAATAATCTAGCTGGGTTAGACCTTCAACCTTCATGAAAGGAGACACCTTGCCACACCTTGCTGGGGGAGGTACCTTACAGGGTAAGGGGAGTTACCTTTCCGGGATGTTTACTATGTCAGAATTACGTAAACAAAATGGAGGTCACGGGTATAAAATTTCCAGTCCACGTGCTGTATCTTTGGGTGGTAAATTGGCTCAGACACCCCCTCCCCATGCCATTTGCATGGGACTCTAACTATCTTCTGTATTTCTATCTTTTTTTTATTTATTATTTTTTTTTGCGGGTCTGGGGATGGAACCCAGAGGCATTTGATCTCCGAGCTACACCCCCTGCCCAATTTTTTATTCTTTATTTTTGAAACAGGGTCTCACTGAGTTGCAAAGGGCCTCACTAAGTAGCTGAGGCTGTCTGAGAACCGCGATCCTCCGATCTCAGCCTCCCAAATGCTGGGATTACAAGTGTGCACCACCACACCCGGCCTGTATTCCTATCTTTTTAATAAACTTCTTTAAATCTTCAGCAAGTGTCTGAGCTATGTATACTTACTCTTAGCTCAGGACAAGAACCTGCGCTTTTTATATTTGTGTGGTTTTGTTGGGGGAATTATTTCTCCCCTCACACACACCACAACATATTTAACCCTAACACCTTCCTCTCTCTTTCTCTGCTTCTCTGTTATCATAAGCTAGGTAGCTTTCTTCTGCCACAATCTGCCATCATGATGTTTCTGTCTTGGAGATGGACAACCATGCACTGACCCTCTAAAACCTTGAGCCAAATAAATCTTTCTTCCTCTGGGTGTTCTTACCAGGGGTTTTGGTCACAGTGGCAAAGAGAGAACTAATGCGCCCTTTCACCCAAGCAAGATGGAGGACCTCAATTTTTCTTTCCTAGGCAATGCAACTGCCTCCCAAGTGATCACTCTTCTCCATTTTTTTCTGTGTTCTGGTCAGCTGCCTTCTACAGTGTTCAGATGAACTATTCCCAAACAAATATGATTGTTTTATTTCTTATTTCAGAATCTGCTGGAAAGATGAGCAAAAAAAAATACTCTATGCTAATGCAGTATAAATTCTGGATTTTGGAGTTGTGATGCTATTATGGCCTGCATTGCATTTCCTCAAAATTCAGAGGCTGAGTTCCTAACCACTAGTACTTCAGAATGTTACTGTATTTGGAAATAGGGGTTTTGTGACTTTATTTGGAGACAGGGTTTTTAAAGAGGTGATTAAGACAAAATGAGGTCATTCAGGTGGGTCTTAATCTAATATCACTAGTGTCATAAGAAGAAGATAAGCTGGGTGTGGTCCATGCCTGTAATCCCAGAATTTGAGAAGCAGAAAGGGATAGTAGACATGAGCCCAGCCTCAGCAACTTAGTGAGACCCTGAGCAATTTAGTGAGACCCTGTGTTTTTTTTAATTAAATTTTTATTTTTTATTTTATTTTATTTCTTTAATTTTTTTGGAGTACTAATGATAAAACCAGGAGCATTCTACTCTTGAGCTATACCCTCAGCCCTATTTTTTATTCTTTATTTTGAAACAGGGTCTCACTGAGTTGCAAAAGGCCTTACTAAGTAGCTGAGGCTGGCCATGAACCGCGAACCTCCCGCCTCAGCCTCCCAAATGCTGGGATTACAAGCGTGCACCACCACACCTGGCTAATTTTTTTAATTAAAAAAATTAAAAATCAAAACAACTGAGGGCATAGCTTGAAGGCAGAATGCCTTGGAGGGTGGGAGTGAGAAAGGAAAAAGAAGGAAAAAAACAAGAAGAGGCGATAAGGACACAAACAGTGCTTAGATGATAGAATGGGAGGACACAATTTGAGCACAGCAAGGAGGCTGACTTTGGCAAGATAAAAAGAGAGGTCTCAGAAGAAATGAAACTTCTTGGGGAGTGGTGAGTCAGCCCGGGCCACCCTCCCCTGCCCCCATGCCATTTTGGCATCGGGTTGTAAGTACTTTCAGTATTTCTATTTTCTGTATTTCTATCTTTTAATAAACTTCTTTAAATCTTCAAAAAAAAAAAAAACAAGAAATGAAACCTCTTGGATTTCTAGCCTCAAGGACTTTGAGACAATAAATAAATAAATAAATAAATATAATTTGGGGGGGAGTGGTACTATGGGTGGAACCCAGAGGTTTTCTACCTCCGGGCTATACTCCCAAACCAATTTTCTATTTTATTTGGAAACAGGGTCTCACTAAGTTGATGAGAGCCTCGCTAAGTAGCCGAGACGGGCTTTGAACCTGTATAATCCTCCTGTCTCAGTCTCCCAAGCATAGGGATTACAAGCGTGCACCACCATGCCTGCCTAATTTTGTATTTTTTTAAACCACCTAGTATTTTGTTAAGGTAGCTCTAGAAAACTCAAACAAGTGCATTAAACAAAGAACTTATGTTTAATTAGCTTTATTTCCATATATAATACTATATCAGTGAATATGAGTTAGCATGTATTTTGCCTGATAGGTGAAGGATACAAATATATAATTTATTTATTCATTATTAGAATAACTAATTAGTATATAATTATGAAAATATCTGTCCTTGGTATTAATCAAAGAAATGTAAAGCTTTATAACATTAACTTTACCACCTATGAAATAAAGATTTTTTCATTTTAACTATTTCTGATAATACCCAGTATGATTAATGAAGGTCAAGTCCATTTCTGGTGGTAACTCTGTTTGCCACAATTTAATGGAAAATGAGGAGGAATATTTTATAAAGAGACTTCATAAGAAAATAAAATATACCATGACCAAGCAACTTCATTTTTCTTAAATGGTTTATAATCTTAGCAATTGAGTGTGTGTGTGTGTGTGTGTGTGTGTGTGTGTGTGTGAGAGAGAGAGAGAGAGAGAGAGAGAGAGAGAGAGAGAGAGAGAAAGAGAGAGAAGAGTTTGCTTTCTTTTTAAATTATTATTTATAATGATGAAAAAGTAAAAGCCACCTAGATATGTAGCAATAGTGTATCAAGGATCACTTCAATCTTTTCAGTTGTTGTTGCTTTGTTGTTTTCAATACTAGGGATTGAACAGAGGGGCCTTCTACTTCCAAGCTATTCTACCCTCAGCCTTATTCTATTTTTTAGCTAGAAACAGGGTCTTGCTAAGGTACTGAGTATCTCGCTAGGTTGCTGAGACTGTCCTTGAACCTGAGATCCTCTTGTCTTAGCCTCTACTGGGGCTACAGGGATGAGCCACCACACCCCCCTAAGGAGCACTACAGTCTTAACTCTGCCCCCCACACCGGACTATGTAAGCCAGGCAGCTTACTGAATGCCACGGCCCTGTTCCCTTTATCTTTACACATGTGCATGCACGCAAACATTTGTTTTTTCTTGCAGTAGTGTGGACAGAACTCAGGGGTATTCTACCTCCGAGCTATACCCCCAGCTCTTTTTTTTGTTTTTTGTTGGTCTTTTCATTTTTGAAACAGGGTCTTACTGAATTGCAAAGGGCCTCACTAAGGAGCTGAGGCTGTCCATGAATTGCGATCCTCCAGTCTCAGCCTCCCAAATGCTGGGATTACAAGTGTGTGCGCACACACATTTTTTTAGATACTGACCTGTTGGCTTTGACCTAAGCCAATGAGGATCTTGAGCTATTCATGTGACTATAGATTCCCCTGCCTTTGACCTTTATATATTTGGAATTTACTATATATCCCTTGACCTTTTTTCCCCTTGACCTTGTTTTAAATCCCCTTTTATGGATTCAGTTTTAGAGTACTATTTCTTGGTCCTTATGTTGATTCAGTGTGTTCTTGAATTAAGTTGAAACTTTCTAGAGTCCATCTGTGCCCAAATTTATTCACTAAGCTTATGCCTAACAAGGCTATTTTTAGTTGCCAACTTCACACTTTATGGCCATTAAATGTATTTACCACACAATTTCCCTATTTGTAGGCAGTAAAAAATTTAAGATTATAGCATCCTGTAGAAAAGTAATTACAATAAAGTGTCATAAATATATGACAGTAATGTCACCAAAAATCTAGTCACAGAAAAAAAAAAAGACTTGAAGGAAATGCACCAAAAGATTAAAAAGGGTTTTGTCCCTCCTTTCTTTCATCCTGCTGACATTGCAGAAATTACTGAATGTAAAAATGTATTGAAAATCAACTTAAACATTTTTTTTTATTTTATGCTTCATCTCTGGCAGGAGTCAATGCTGGATTGTGTTTCTATATCCAGTAAGATTAGGTTCAGGGACAAGAACCCTAAACCCCAAGTAAGGTAACTTAGCAAAAATGAAATTCTATTGCTTTTTTTTATAAACATGAAGTAGGGTGGTGGTTTGGGATCAAAGCCAATGAGGTTCCCAAGTATCACCTCCTTCTCTTACTGTCATTCTATGCTACATGACTTTGACCTCAAAATCCATGACAGTATAATCTGTTTTTCAGGACGTGAAGTGAAGGAAGGAGAATAAAAGATAAAGGATATTTGTCCTGTTTAAAGAAAGTTTTATTATTTATTTATTTATTTATTTATTTATTTACTTACTTATTTATTTTGGTACTGGGGGTGGGACCCAGAACCTTTTCTACCTCTGGGCTACACTCCCAGACCTATTTCATATTTTATTTGGAAACAGGGTCTCACTAAGTGGCTGAGGCTGGCTTTGAACCTGTGAGATCCTTATGTCTCAGCCTCACAATTCTTAAGTCTCAGCCCATGCCTAGCTTAAGAAGGTATTATAGAAACTTCTATTGAACTCTTTACATTGGCCGGATCTTAGTTCCATGTTGCTACCTACTGAACCCCACCGAAGCCTAGGAATTCTGGTCTCTGTTCTAGATTCTCATGGTCATGGTTCTATATCGATTCCTATCACAGGTAAAGAGAAAAGTTATGAAAAAGAAAGTTTTAAAATCATTATGGAGCTGGGCATGGTGGTGCATGCTTGTAATTCCAGCATTTGGGAGGCTGAGACAGGAGGAATGCAGTTTGCAGACAGCCTTACCTACTACTTAATGAGGTCTTTTGCAACTCAGTGAGACCCTGTTTCAAAATAAAGAATAAAGCCGGGCGTGGTGACGCACGCTTGTAATCCCCGAGCTTGGGAGGCTGAGACAGGAGGATGGCATGGGTTCGAAGCCAGCCTCAGCTACTTAGTGAGGCTTTCAGCAACTTAGTGAGACCCTGTTTCCAATAAAATATAAAAAAGGTCTGGGAGTATAGCCCGGAGGTAGAAAGCCTCTGGGTTCCACCCCTAGTACCACCAAAAAATAAACAAAATAAACAAAATAAACAAAATAAAGAATAAAAAAATAGGGCTGGGGATGTAGCTTAGAGGTAGAATGCCCCTTGCATTCCATCCCCAGTACCACAAAACAAACAAACAAACAAATCAATCAATAAATATAGTTATGGATTTAACTTAAATTTAAATTTTAAGTTTACTTAAGTTTTACTTTCTGCATGGCAATTCTACCATATATTTTAAATATTTCTTATGACTCCTTGTTTTGTCGAATATCTCTTAACATATAATTTTACTTTAAATTTCTTAATCATTTCAGTTTATTCATTTTCTTCTCTTCACGGAGCGTATGCCTTTTATAACGTAAATATTGGCTTAAAACTAGAGTACAATCCTTTTAATAGATTCATTTATTTAAAAGAAGTAAATATATCCAGGTGTAGTGGCGTACTTTGGTAATCTCAGTACTTTGGAGACTGAGAGAGGAGAATCACAGGTTCATGACCAGCCTCAAATACTTCATGCGGCCCTCTGAAACTTAGTGAGACCCTGTTTCAAAGTAAAACAAATAAAAAACAGAGCTGGCGGTGTAGCTTAGAGGTAGAATGTCCATGGGTTCAACCCCCAGTACTTTAAAAAAAATAGAGAGAGAGAAAGAGAAAGAACGAGAGAGAGAGAGAGTGTGTAAATACATAAACACACTCTAGAAAATGTGACATAGAATGGACTCCAGACGAAGGAGGAGAAACTAACTGACGGAGATGGGAGGGAGAAGAGGGAAACACCTCTTTATGGCATGATGCACATACACAAACCGGATGGAAGGGAGAGGAGGAACGGGCAGGAACCAAAGGGGAGGCTAATTGAGCTGTGTGTGCATGCCTGCCTCCACCACTCTGAGCTTCATCAAGACGTATGATTATAATGCACCAATAAAAAAAGAATTCCACTTGAATAATTTTTATAATACTCTAATTATTATATTACCAGTAATCCTGAAACCAGTAACCTTGAATGAGAAATAGCACCGGTCCTTAATACTTTGGCATTGGTAACAAAATGTTAAAAAAAAAACAAAAAACAAAACACTGAGCACAACTTGAACTTGATAAAAGAAAATAATTTCCTTAAAAAAAAAACCATTCACATTTCATTGTTTAGCAACTTGTTTTAATCCAAGCTCAATCTTTTCTCTTAAGAACATTAAGTCTTAGATGTTTAAATAGCCAAATACAAAGTTATTTAGAGAATTAGTTGCTTTTTAAGATGAACCTAGAGTAAACGGAGCTCTGAGGTAATTTTTAGAGGGGAAAGAAATTTTATCTTGATAAAAGAAAAAGGTAAGAGACATCCACCGAACTTTGAAGATCATTATTAACTTAGGAAAATTTGAATTAGTTGAAAAAGCCTCTTGAGGTGCATGTTCAGTTTTGACTTTAATGATTCAAGAGACATTGAAAGGACACATTATTTTCTGTGCTGCAAATCTGAAAGGGAAAAAAATTACAGAAGAAATGGCTTTTCATATCAATTAACCTGCATGCCCATGCAGGCCTGACAAAAATCCCCAAAGCAATGACAAGGAATCCCATCTCCACTCATAGTCAAGCTATTTAAGAATCAAAAAGGCTAATATTTATTAACAAGCTTGATCGAACAAAATACTCCATTTTCTTGCACACTGACTGTCTAAATGTGTGTGGGGGGAGTTACTCTTCTTCTCTTCCATCTTGACTCCATCTGCAGGTGTCAAAGACCAGTCCCATTAGTGGTCCCATACTCTAAATTTTAAACAGGCCCAATCTGCTAAATTATTAAGATTGTTTTTTTCTCAATGTTTGAAGCAAAATTGACGTGTAAGATTGAAGTACAGAAGATTGAAGAAACAGTAGTGCAATGCTATAATCTCAGTACTTGGTAGGCTAACCCAGGAGGAACACAGGTTTTGAGGTCAGCCTCAGGAACCTAGCAAAATCCTCAGCAATTTATTTGCAACAGAACTCTGTTTCAAAATAAAACAGGACTAGCGGGTTATAGCTTATAGGTACCATGACCCTGGGGGTGTCAATCCTCAGTACCAAATTAACGAATTAATAAATACAGACATAAATACAAAGATTCTGGAATCAGAACATTCAGTTCAAATTACAGCTGTGCCAGCTGCTGGCTGTTTTACCTTTTGTACTTATGTGCCTAGCTTCTCCATCTGTAGAAGAGTAACAATGAGGCTATTTATAATAATTTGTACCTCGCAGGGTTTCTTAGTGATTTTATGTGTGTGTCAATGTATAGTTGGCAAACATGGTATATAAAACTGTATAACGTCTTAGTCCCAGTGAGTCCCCAGTTTCAGCCCGGCTGAAATGATTGCAGACACACTGTCAACAACAAGGATGCGCCTTTTTTCTTGTCTCTTTACCCTGAAGACTGGGAAAGATGCTTATTCCAAGAAGATACGACTCAGAGGAACATGAGACTCAATATCCTGGGGCCAGGAGTCCCTAGAGAAATGCCACGACCTTTCTTTGGTCAGAAATTCCGAGGTGTCCCCAGGCGGTTCCTTAGTGGGTCCCCGGGGAGCCGAGTCTTCATTGCCCAGGATAGTGGCCGCCTCACCCGCACACCCTGAAAAATTCCGCCTTCTCCCATTTCTCAATTTCACTCCTTCAAGTTTGTTTCTCTTAAATGAACAACCCACACGCAGATCCTTGCCCCCGGCTCTGCTTTTATGAGAACCAAAGCTAAGCCAGCCGCTCCACGTGTCCTGGCCTTCTAGCCTGCTGCCTTCCCTCTCTGTTACTATGCAAAGTTTTACAAATGTATTTACCCCCTCAGATATTTAGCGTTAAAATTTCAGTATGTGCTTTCATTCTCCATTCAGGGTTTTGATTTGACTGCCCCCGTCTGTGATCCCGGTATTACGCCCCGAGTTCACTTGGGATATCGGTGGTGGGATGAAACCCGCTTTGTCTGAAGCCTGCCGGCTAATACAGCACCTAAGTCATAGTACAAACAAACGCTCCTTTATTTTTACTTTTTTGCAATAGTCACTTATTTTTACTGGAAGCAGATGGCTGAGACTGAAGGAAATCCCCAAATCTTTGTACACTTTTTAAATGTCTTAAGCCTTATGTTTCTCATTTGCCTGAAAATAGAAAAAGAACTTTTGGATTTTTTTTTTTTTTATCATCCCATAGTAGAGTTGCTTTATTTTGAAAGACCATTAGGAAGTTGCTTTGTTTTAAAAGATAATTGTGAGGGAGTTCTTTTCAGTCGTTCGCTCATTTATTTAGTGGTACTGGGGATGGCACCCGGGGGGCAGGCCACTTCAGGGCTATACCTCAGCTGTTTTGTTTTGTTTCTTAGGGCCTCTTAGGTTGCTGAGAGTCACACTTCTTGCTGAGGCTGTCCTCGAACCTGTGATCCTCCTGTCTCAGTTCCCTGAGTACTGAGATTACAGGCTTGCACCACCATACCAGCAGCTCTTATTTTTTAGGTTCGTTTTAGGAATTTCTTTTGCATTATGGTTTTGAAAAACAATGCAAGCTTTAGAAGGCCAGTTTAGAGGGTGTCTTTCAAGGTAACTGAGTTAGTATGCTATTTTGTGAAACCACTATGTTTATATTTTGTCCTCTTTTTTTTCTTTAGGTGTACACGTGTATTTTTCTGCTAGATTCCAATGGTAGTGACTTTTATGACCTGCACACACATCAAAAGGTCAAGGCATCCTCTTGGTATTGCTGGAGGTAGAGCAGGACCCAGTAATATAATGCAGTCGCTTTACTAATCCTTCTGCTTTGACACATAGTGCTGGTGGAATGTTTTAAGAAGAAACAGTTCCTCAGTCAAGAATATGAGAACAATTATAAATGTCAAGTCCCTGACCTTCCTCCAATATTGCACTGATGAGCCCAACACCAATGTGAGGAAGCCATCTAGAGAAAGTATTCTTTTGCTTTGGGGTACACTTAATCTGCGATCATATAGTAATTCCAGTAATGATAATTGAGTCAGATAGACTTGCAGTAAGTAGCTAGCCTTCCTGGAGGTCCTTTTCTTTTTTCCTTTAAGACTCACGGTTTTCAGTAATTTTCTGAATTACATATTTCAGAAATAAATGAGGAAATTATGTGTTGAATACATCTTGAATATAATTACATACCATATGACTAACATATTTCAAAATAAAACTTTTAGTACAAAAATTGAAAGAATGCTTACACATTTCTCTTAAATTTAGTAAAGTAAGATGCAACTGTCATTTCTAAAGTAAGATATCTTAACATACTAGCTGCAGTATATTAAATAGTGTAAGTACTTTTTTTCTATAAAATTTGATGTCAGTACATTTTTATAAGGGTAAAAATAAAAATTTTAGCTTTATTATGATTTTCCATTATAAAAGTCATCCACTTAACTATAAATATTGCTTAAAATAGTAACAAATGATCAGCCTCACTCATAATAAAGAATAGACAAGTATGAAAGAGAATTTTTTTAAAAAAGGCTAATTATATAGGTTTATTTGCTTCCCATGCCACCTCAAATAAATATTCTCTGTAATCTGATAGAACCAACAAACAATCTTTTTAAGTATAGTACAAATGTGATTATTTAATACATATTCAAAATTAGTATTTAAAATTGTGTTACTATCTATCACCACCAGAGCAAACCTACAGACTTGTTATACGCACAGCTTCCCTTTGTAGCTTTTGGAATTGACTGAGCAGTACGATCTCATGCACACGGCAGTGCAGATACAACCATAAATCACTGGTGGCAACTCTTGTTCTCTGTAATACCTTGAAACTCGTGGTATCCACTAATATCTTTTATTAAAAGATATAGTACAACACAGGGTTTTCTTTCAGTGGCAAATGGTACACTTCTAGGTTTATGATAAATCTATTTGACTTGCTAAATGTACTATTTAAAATTTATTCTGTAGTGTGATATGTCGTATCATGGTACACTGTGTTTAAATATGTCATATTATGCTGCATTTGAATAGCATCAAAATGTTGTAGCTGAAGTAACATGGATTAAACATGAAGAATGGCAGGTATTCAAGTTTGACACCATGACAGGGATTTTAGCAATTCTACCAGTTAATTGAGCTTCTTTCGTTGGTTATCCTATCTTTGACACACTTCAATGAGCTTTTTAGAGTACTTATTCCCATGTTCCATTCTACATCCCTCTTAATAGCTATATAAATGTGAGACTTAATATTTAACTTCCCAGACTCTCTAATTTTTAAAAATTAAAACAATATAATGTAATTTAACATTTTTATTTCTACATAACCTGAAAAGGTTAAACTCACTCAAAAAGGTGTATAGTACTACATATTGAATACCATTGTTCTATTTTATATTGTTTTCAACTAATCACTGACTTATTGCATATTTTTGTTTTTCAATATTAGTTTTTATGTTTAGCATTATAAGCATGTACCCTATAACACTGAATTTAGCTAAAATTTTTATTTTTACCCTTATAAAAATGTACTGACATCAAATTTTATAGAAAAAAGGTACTTACACTATTTAATATACTGCAGCTACTATGTTAAGATATCTTACTTTAGAAATGACAGTTGCATCTTACTTTACTAAGTCAATTTTATAACATAGTCTATGCTATAGGAACTTCATAAAAGTCAAGATTTGGTTTTATTTTTTATTGAAGCCTCCAAAGAATTCAAAATATCTATTTCTTCTATAAGAAAATAATTTTATATGAAATTTAAAATTAAGTTTTCACATTCAAACATGTATCTTCTCATAATTTTTATACCTTATAATGTATATAATGGTTTCAACAAAAGAGATATATTTTCCAGATTCTCTAGGCATCTATCTAAATAAGCATTTGATGAATTATATAGCTGCATATATCCTGAAATTTATAAATTTGAAGTTATGTATACACATAGAAGAACACTAGAAAAATATGGAAAAATGGTTCCAGCCATACTGTGGATAAGAAATTCGGTGAAAGCACTTTTAAGTCTTGGATCTAAAAATAAGGAACAAAATATATGAAGATATTTACATTTAAATTATATAGATGAGCCATTGAATAAAAGAATTACAGATAAAATAATTCATCAGGAGCTTCAAATGATTAAAAAGTGTGATTTTGGTGTTAACAACTCCAAGATCTCCTTGAAATATCTTCTTACACATGCTGCCTATTGAAGAAACTTACTACTAACAATGATATTATGTAATTTAGTAAGGAAAAAAATTACCCAAAGAAGCTTGGTGAATAAGAAGATAAAATGAATAATGCTATTTCTAATGCATATAAGAGACTTAACTTCCCAGAATCTTAGAGTAATTTTTAAAAATTAAAACAATATAATGTAATTTAACATTTTTATTTCTTCATAACCTGAAAAGGTTAAACTTATTCAAAAAGGTGTATAGTACTATATGTCGAATACTATTGTTCTATTTTATGTTGAAATAGTAATAAAAAGGTAGAGCTAAAAGAAGTCATGTAGAACAAATAATTCAATATCTAAATTTGGTAATAAACTGAAAATTACTGAATAATAGCATATGTTTTAGAGAAACATTAGAATCAAAGCAAACTGAGTCCTTTGTGCTATTCAGAAGATAGCTGGCATGTCTTGTTAACTGTAATGCAGTAAGGTCCAAATTTATAAGCCTCAAGAATCTTTAAATTGTTTAAATTAGTAAAGAGCTTTCTGGAGAGTATATTAATACACACAATTTAATTAAGTTGCTATATAATTAAAATAAACATTCAGATTGTTATGTTAATAATTTTTAAGTTACCATGTATTAAAAAATAAAAAATTAAGACATCTAGGAATTAAAGAAAAGCTAAGTAGAGAGATAAGCTATACATACAACGACAAAGAACTCAGTATCATAAAGATATTATTTCCAAAATAATATGTAAGTTTAATTTACATGAAGCAAACAGGACTGAGGAATTTAATATGGTTCTGAGAAGAAAGAAAAACCAAGATGCCTTGTATGCTGAGATATCATGAGTCAATAAAAAGCCAGAAAAATTAAATTTGTCTATACTGGCTTAAAGAAAAACAAACACTAGAAAACTGATACACATCTATATAAAAGTCTGGCTACATCAAAGGACTGGTTTTATGTGTTCCTGGGGAAAGAATAGATAACTAAGTACTGGTGTAGTCTGTGGGTTTGAGGAGGGGGACTAAAACCTACATTTTCACATACCATACATAAAATCTTTTCCTGGAAAATTCACATGGAAGATAAAACAATACCATTTTTAATATAAAAACTTAGAAAAATACTTTTATAGCCTCAGAATGGGAAATGATTTTTATAGCCTCAGAATGGGAAATGCAATGCAAAAATCATATTCTGTAAAAGAAAAAAAGAAAAAGTTCTAATAATGTAAATAACTATCTCTGTTCATTAAGTATCCAAAAAGAGACTAAAAAGATGGGGCCACAAATACACTGGATGGTTTTTCAAACAAATGTTAAATGATGAAATGTTAGTATCTGGAATACATAAAGAAATCTTATAAATAAATGCCCAGAGACTTTGAGGCTCCTTGAAGAGGGCATAGGTCCAACACTGCAACATATAGGCACAGATAAAAACTTTCTCAACAAGACCCCAAAGACACAAGAAACTAAAAGGCGAATCAATATGTGGGATTGCATGAAATAGAAGAGCTTCTGTACAGCAAAGGAGACTGTCAAGAACCTCAACCAAGAGCCAACAGAATGGAAGATTTTTGCCAGTTGCTCTTCTGATAGAGGACTAATATCTAGAATATACAGAGCACTCAAGAAACTCAGCACTAAGAAAACAAATAACCCAATCAAAAAACGGGCAAGTGAATTAAATAGACACTTCACAAAAGAAGAAATTCAAATGGATGATAAATGCATGAAAAAATGCTCAACATCACTGGCAATCAAAGAGATGCAAATCAAAACTACCCTGAGATTTCACCTAACTCCAACTAGAATGGCAATCATTCAAAACACAACAACAAATGCTGACAAGGAAGTGGAGAAGTGGGAACTCTAAAACATTGTTGGTGGGGCTGCAAATTAGTACAACCACTCTGGAAAACTGTATGGAGGATCCTCAGGAGAATGGGAACAAACTTACCATATGATCCAGCAATATTGCTTCTGGGTATCTACCCAAAAGAAAGGAAACCAAACTACCAAACTAACACATGTGTGTCTATGTTCATAGCTGCACAATTCACCATAGCCAAACTATGGAACTAGCAAAGATGTCTATCAATAGATGAATGGATTACAAAACTGGGATATGTACACAGTGTAATTTTACTCGGCCATAAAGAAAAACACAATTACATCATTTACAGGGAAATGCATGGAACTGGAGGACATTCTGCTAAGTGAGATTAGTCAGTCACAAAAAAATAAGAAATCAGATGCTTTCTCTAATATGCAAAAGCTAGGGGAAAATGCGCAACAGGAGGAACAATAGATGAAGAAGGAGATTCTATAGAGGAGCAAATAAGGTGAACTAACTGATGGGATGGGAGGGGGAAGAGGGAAACTCTCCAAAGCACATGATATAATTAAACCTATCAAAGTCAATTGCTAAGCCAAGCATGGGAAGGAGGGAAGGGGAGGGAATGGGGTGGACATTGGTTAAGGGCTAATTGGGTGATGTGTGCATGTATGTCTCCACCATCTTTTATCATCTTAAGATTTATGACTATAATGCACCAATTAAAAAATTATTTTAAATGCCAAAGACAATGAACTCCATAGAAAAGAGGTAAAAACCAAGTGGCATTTCACAGGAGGGGACATAGCAGCATCAATAAATGTATGAGAACACAATAAACTGCATTAGTAATAACAAAATAAAAATTAAAAACCACAGTACAGAATTCATATTTTATTTTTTGGCAAAAATGTGGAACAATTAGGATTATAATAACACAGTGGGTAATTTAGTGTCCTGGTTTAGAATAACAACTTTTTTTTTTAAGTTGAATATTTCTGATGATCCAGTACCAGCAAGCAAGCAAGAAAATGTTCATAAAAGTAAAGAGAGAGACAGAGACAGAGACAGAAAGAGACAGAGAGAACCTACACCAATTTTTTTTTGTGTGTGTGGTACTGGGGTTCCTGGAAACCCTTCTACTTCCGGGCTACACTCACAGATCTATTTTTATGCTTTTTTATTTGGAAACAGGGTCTCTTAAACCAGTGCAGCTGGCTTCAAACCTGAGCGATCCTCCTGCCTCCGCCTCCCAAGCACAGGGATTACAAGCGTGTGCCACCACACCCAGCTACACCAATTTTTATATACAAGAAAAATCAATAAATAAGCTATTGATATATACATCAATGTAATTAAATCTTAAAATTAACATGACATATCCTAAGCCATTCTTTATAAAGGCTAATAAACAAACTGTGTGTGTGTGTGTGTGTGTGTGTGTGTGTGTGTGTGTGTGTACACAGGCATAAAGCAAAAGAGAAAAGATGATGGTTATTATTCAGTTTAGTATATTGTATCGGGATGATGTGGATATGGATTGAGAAGGATACTCTGGGGGATTTCAGATTTATAGGGTTTCATTTCAATCTTTGTTTTATTATATGAATATTACATTTTAATCTGTATACTTTAATGATATAAGCACTTATATGCATGCCATTTTATAGTAATAAAGAATAATAAAAACAGTTGTTAAGCTAATGAGATTATGTGCTTTAATTTTAGAAGACTGTTTTTAATTATACAATATTATTTTTATAATAAATGCCAGAGAAATTGATTCATTTGTATGGCACATTTAGATAAGAAATAGTAAGTAGCATTTGTTACACATGCACACACAAAATGTGTTTATTTTTATGTGTGTGTGCTTGTGTGTGATACTGGGAATTGAACCCTGTGGTATTCTACGTCTGAGTTATACCCCCAGCTCTTTCTTATCTTTAAAACAGGGTCTTTCTAGGTTGCCGAGAATCTTGCTAATTTGCTGAGGCTGGCGTTGAACCTGCCATCCTCCTGTCTTAGCCTTCCAAGTACTAGAATTACAGGTGTGTAACACTACTTCTGGCTCACAAAAACCTTACCCAAAATAAATCCTGAGAATTAAATTAATTAATTAATTAATTAATTAATTTGTTTGGTACTGGGAATTGAACCCAGAGGCATTCTACCTCTAAGCTATACCCCCAGCCCTGCTTTGTTATTTTTTGTTTTTAAACAGTCTCACTAGGTTGTTGAGAGTCTCACTACACTGCTGAGGTTGTCCTCTATCGTCTGATCCTCCTGTCTCAGCTTCCCAAGTACTGGGGTTACAGGTGTGCACTACCACACTCAGCTGTGAGAATTAACATTTTGGACAAAATATAATATTCAACACCTTTCTTTCAGGTTAATTGTATACAGATTTATAAAAATTAAACAGAAGAGCTAGCAGAACATACGCAATGGTCGTTTCTAATTTAAGACAGGAATTAGCTAATGCTATTTGGCTCCCTCCCACTTAATGTGTAAACATTTTCCCCCTTCTCCACCAAAACCAGTCCTCCCTCCTCTACATGTAACATGATTTACCCAATCAGTAACTAATCGAATACTGATTAGTTACTGATCCTCTGTGTCCCCACAGCTCATTGATATCTGTGTTAGGAGACTATGGAGCTCAGCGAGGTAATGAGAGTAACAGCTCATCAAACTCTTCTAAAATCTTTAAGTGATGAGAGTCAAAAACTCTGAACAACCAAATCTAGACAACAGGGAAAGTGGGTGGGGTTACGTAGACACACTCTGCACAGGCCCTCCCTGCTAACACCCTTCCGCAGGTCAGTCTGCGTGTCCAATCACAGTCAGTGCCCTGATTTAAAGCATTCTGGGATTTCGTACACCCTTCCATCACTTGGCAGGCATTCACATCTCTTTTGAACTGGCTAGCAAGAGTGATAATGGTGATTCATTTCATTAGTCTTTTATTAACTATTTATTTGCAAAGCACTAGAAAGAATAAACAGAATAGGACTAGACTGTACTCAGGAAAGTTTATAATCTCGTAAAAGAGAGGCACACAGGTAACTAATTCCACTGAAGGGCACATGAACTATCCATTGCTTTGTAAGTTGTTAATTAAAGAAGGGAGGTGTGAATTCTGGGAAGTGAAAGTTTGAATAGATGTGTGTGTATGTGTGTGTGTGTGTGTGTGTGTGTGTGTGTGTGTGTGTTTGGAAAGGAGAAATTGCAGGCATAGTAAAATAAGTGAAGAATGGAAACACATATAATATTTTAGGAATAATGAACACATTGGGACAAAGCTAGGGTTTATAGAATCAGGATGCAAGGGGGAGAGATGGAGTGGGAAGTCAGTCTTGGCCATGAAAGCCCAGTAGCAGAACAAACAAGGAAACACTTAGAATATAAGCATTATATGGGTGCTAGTAAGTGTTCTTTCTATCTCTTCTCTTTTCTTTCTTTCTTTCTCTCTTTCTTTCTTTCTTTCTTTCTTCTTCCTCCCTTCCTCCCTCCCTCTTTCTCTTTTCCAGAATGACAGATCAAACCCAGGGGCATTTTAACTCTGAGCTTCACCCCCAGTCCTATTTTTTATAATTTATTTTGAAACAGGGTCTCACTAAGTTGTGGAAGGCCTCATTAAGTAGCTGAGGCTGGCTGCGAACCTGTGATCCTCCTGTCTCAGCCTCCCAAGTACTAAGATTACAAGCGTGCACCACCATGCCCAGCTACATGAGATCATTTCAATAGGCTTCACTCGGACCTCACTCTTGTCTGAAGATGATGCTCTTCAAAAATTTTACAACTTTCCCCTTCAGGACAAGCTCATTCTTAAAGACATTAAGAAATTGGTCACAATCACATCTATTCAACCAACTGCCTGTCCTTTGCAAAGCATGGAACCACTGAATAAGGAATTCTCCACATTTTCATAAAGCTTGATATCTGTCTTTCTATTGATTTGTTTCATGACTATACCATGTTATTAAAATAAACCTTATAACCACTGTTAAGTACAAATAAGACTCTTCACCCTTTCATCTTAATTAGTCTTAATTATTCTAATTAACCACGTCCTTAATAATTAATTGTGTATTACTCTATATCTGAAGTCAAACTAGCACATTTGGTTATAACTCTCCAAGTTATATTTAACACATAACCTTATTATGTTTAAGTATTATATTATTTTTGTTATTTGTTGGATAGTTTAATTTCTTTCTGTTGATCTTTTATGAAGTTGAGGCAATCAAACTCAAATGTCTTCCCCTAAGATTAAAAAAAGTGCCAGTAGGGGGGGCCTTATTTATTTATTTGTTTGTGTATGTGGAGTATCTTGAAGAAAGAGTGGCTTACAAATAAATGACCAACTTAAAAGATGAGGTTCTGCAATGTCTCCCAATTCCTCACTTTATGGCCCCCAAGACATTACCTTGAAATTCAGTTGTTCCTTCTCTGCCTTAATGATTGCTGAAGTCTCTAAGTGGCCTTAATGTCAAATCTAAGGTGCTAAATTTTATAACAAAACCAATTTCCTCAACATCTTTACTGCCAAATACATTTTTTAAAGGATGCATTCAATTTGGGTCTGTCTACAGCATGATGGCTAACAGGTTCTTTCGGAAGAAAACAAGTAGTGTGCTTGTGTGAATATTTATCTGACAGTAGCTTACAATACTAGATTATTACAAATGGCAGGGACATAGCACTCCCAGTGAGGTGACACAGGAGAATTTATCATCCCAAGTAGGTCGCTTTATAGAATATCGGTATTACTGTACCTACATTCTTCTGAAAAATATGAGGATCCACTCTCATCCATCATTTAGCAAGACACTCACCTCGCTGTGGCTCCATCACTAGCCTTCAGAAGCTTGTCCGAAAAGGAGAATTTTTTTTCTTTAATGGTATTCCGTTGTTGCAGTGGGCAATTTGGCAGTGTGCTACATAACATATGTATATTTAAATTAAAAGGGCGAGAGGGGCTTGAAAAGAAAATAATTCTATGCCACCTGCCATCTCTGAAAACTGATAATGTGAATTTGCCATGGTTTTATGCAATATTTTGTCCCAATTGGGCATGCACCACCTGAGACAAGGAAACGCAGGGACCCAAGGAAGCCATGCAGGTTAAAATCCCAGGACTTCATTTTGCTACCATTGCATGCATATGTTTCTTTTACTCTGTCATAAACAAAATTATGTTCTTTGAAGGAGAGTGGATGGAACTACAAAATACTGTGATAAGCGGGATTGCCCAGTCCCAGACAGTGAAGGGCCATATGTTTTCACTAATATATGGAAGCTAGAAAGAAACTGGGAAACAAAAGAGGCTTTAGGTAAATAAGGGGAAAGACTAGTAGGATAGCAGAAGGAGGTTTGGGGAGGTGGGAGGAGAGAAGAGTGGGGAGACTTTACAAAGTAGATGGTTCAAATAATGTTATGCTCATAAATGAATTTATCAATACCGGTTTCGATATTATGTACCAGGCAATGGAGGGTGTGGGGCGGGATCTGGAGGGAAAGACAACAATTGCTGTGAGCTGGTACGTTTCTATCACTGTGATTCTCATTAGGATGTATACCTGTAATGCATCAATAAAAATAAAAGGACAAATATATATGCCTTTTAAATTTAATGTTGATAACTGTCATGGGAACAAAGTACACAAAGACCGGGGGCTAGCAAAATATGGCCTATGGGCCAAATCTGGTCCTACCACCTGTTTTTTAAAATAAAGTTTTATTAGGGTCGTAGACACTCTTGGCATTTGCATATTGTACTGACTACTTGTGTGCTACAACTGCAGAGCTGAGTAGTCAGGAGAGACTGCACTGCTCACAGAGCCCTCAATGTTGACTCTCTGGCTCTTTACAGGCAGCGATTGCTGCCCCCTGCACTGGATCACCAGTCTTTCATATTCTCTAATATCTTGGTTCTGGTCCAGCTGCAGGACTCAAAGAAACAGTAAGATAAGAAGCCACATGGGATGGAAATCCTAGACAATGCATTGGAGGAAAGGAATTGCATGATTCCTACCGAGTGTCTCTTAAATTCTTTCTTGGGAGTAGACAATTTGGTAGAGGACTTATAGTAGTGGAGCTTAATAAGCAGAGTGCTATGGTTTCTCTTCCCTCTGCCATTGTCATCTGGACCTTCTGCTTTAGCTCCCATTGCGCCTTGGGGGTCGGACACACAGACCTACACTGCTCCTTGAAGAGCTGCAGAATCTCTGCAAACACAGCAGCTACATCTAACAAATAATAAAGATATAAACCACTTTAAAAAACTGTTCTTCACAATTATGCAACTGGAGCAAGGGCTAAAATTGCCTTTGACAGATGGGTGCCTTTTAAAAAAAATGGTGCAAAAACCACTGTGCTATAGTGATATTATGTTTAAAATATCTCTTTAGAAAGTGGTTCAAACATTTGGCTGAAAAAAAATCTTTAGTCATTATGGATTACACTATATGATTTTACTTTTAATAAAAAGGAATATAACTTTTATTTAAAAATCTCTTGTTTTCATTTAAATATTTTCATTTTCATAAACAATTCTATTACATGTTTTCTAACTGAAACTTTTTGTCATAATGAGGAAGAACCAAGGAACACAATTTACAATAAAAAGATACAATGTATGACCGAGATAATATTGAATGTGTTTTATTTTTAGATTACACAAAATGTCCTGCAAAAGGACCAACATCTTATAATTAATTCCAGAGTTTGGTCCATTTAATTACTGTATCTTCCATCATGTTTTTTGTTATTTTCTCTTTTCTATCCTCTAATGTATTAGACTGTTACTTAAATTTCTAATGGTGTTTTCTGTCTCTGGTGTCCATCTGCTCTAGGCCCTGCACAGCCACATTAATCTCCATGGATAGCTTTTTTTTAGATGTCTCGGAAACATTCATCCAGTCCCTAATAAGTATCATTTTAATTACCTAACATTCTTGCAGGCATTTTTTTCAATAACTCATTTTATTACTCTTGCCCCAACGTAACCTCCCATAAGGCCTTATTTTTATTTGTTCACTACTATCTGGGTGGATTTGCTGGGTGGTTCCTTAGAGGATTTTACTTATTTCCTTTGCTATCATCTGCAACTGACTGTCTACGTGATACTTTTCCTGGCTTCTCCAGAGACAGCAGAGCAGCATGGACTAGAGCTAGACTGGACAGGAGCTAGACTACGTGCTTTGAAATCCCAGCCCTGCTGCTGGCTTCCTGGATGATGTTGGCTGTGCTACTCAATCTCTCTCTGTCTGCAAGCTCCCATACCTAAGACACTATTAGCACTGTGTTAGTCAGCTCTGCATTGGATAGAGGAGGAAAAGTTTATTTTGGCTCATGGTTTCAGATCCATGGTTGGCTGGATCCAAGACAGAAGCACCATAGTGGAAGAGTGTGACAGAGGAAAGGTGCTCCGCTCATGGCAGCCCAGAAGCAGGGGAACTGGGAGTGGGGAGAAGATAAACCTTCCAGAGTATGCACCAAGTGACCTATTTTCTTAAAGGAGGTCCTTGTCCTCATCATTCCATTGAGCCAGCAACTGATTAATCCATGATAAGGTCACAGCCTTCAAGATCTAGTCATTGACCAAAAGCCTCATCTCTGAAATGTCCTGCACTGGTGACCATGCTATCACACATAAGCTTCTGGGGACATTCCAGGTCCAAGTCATAAGAAGCACTCAGCACACACAGACATCAAGAAGATAACTTGAGTCTGTATCTGTAAAGCACTTAGACAAGTACCTGTCATGTATTAAGTACTGTAGTGTTATAGCTTAGAGGCTATAAGCACTGCCCTTGATACTTAGAAATTCTGGCAAAATTATGTTATCTGCAGGAAAATAGATGGAACTATTATGCTAGGTGAGATCAGTCAGTCTCAGAATTCCAAGGGACACATGTTTTCTTTCAAATGTGAAAGCTAGAGCAAAAATAGGAAGCAAAAGGGACTTTAGTCAAATAAAGAGAGAAATCAGTAGAAAAATGGAAGGGGACCAGGGGAGGGCAGCAGAGAGGGGAAAGTGAGGACTGAGGAAGGCAACAGCTCAAGTCAGCGTATGTCTATACAAGGTTTCACTACCAATTTCACTACCATGTATGGGGAGGAAGAGGGAGAATGGGGGGGAGTTTGTTGGTATACGGAGGAAATACACAAGTGCTGTGTGTATGTTTGTATCTCTTGGATCTCATTATGATGTGTGATTACACTGCACCAATAGATGTACATAAAAAGAGGCATTTGGATTCTGCTGGTTACTTGCTAGGTAAACTGGCCACCTTACTTAACAGCATTAAACCCCAGTTTCCAGAATTTTAAAATGATAATAATACCAACGGAGTCAGATTATTGTAAAGCTAAATGCTGAAGGTTAAGAACTTTTCATGGTGTGTGGATCATAATAGGTACCCAATTACACTAGTTGCTTGTATTATCGGTAACATTATTGCCAATATTATTTTGGTTGCTACTTTTAATATTCTAAACTTTTAAAGAACTTACTTGCACATCTAACTGCACCAGTCTTTTCTTATCCTGAGCACTATAAAGCTGAAAATTATTGGCTCCTTTTTTCTCAAATACCTATATATTACACAGTACCAAATAGGTAGCAATTAGACCTAATGATTACTTTGGCCTTTGTGAATGGGGAAAAGGCAAAACAAAAACAGTCACATATATTTAAAGAGATTTCCAGTTGCTAACACATAATTATTTTGTACTCAGTTTAATAGGTAGATTAGACAATTTTTTATCATATATCTATCAATGAAGTCTGGAGTTTACCTCACAAATTATATTCTGCCCATACCTGTGAGTTTTGGATTTTGCCATGGTGCCTTACCTGGTGTTTGTGTATGCCACAGCCTTTGCTTTTTATACATTTATGTCCAGTAAGGTGACAGCTTTGAAGACATACTAGTCCAGAATTGCTGTCAGGCACATTTCTGATATATACTTATTATTTAATCCTAAAAATTATTTAACCCTAAAACTCTTAATGGAAAACCAAAAGATGATACTTCTTAATTTTATTAATGTTTTGAGATTGTCCGTCTAAAAGTCCTAACATACAATAGGTACATAATAAAGGTGACCACCATTTTTACCTCTCATTGCCTCTTCCTGTGAAAATTAGCATATAGAATGGATATTCAATAAATATTGAATTGAACTGAATCAAATTGCACAGAACCATTTAATATTCTAAAACCTACTAAGTTGCTACTAACTATATTTACTGCAAAAAAATAGGAGCTTTTTTCTCTTGCTTGTTCATTTACTTCATTTTTATTCTTGAGTCAATATCTCACTTTCAGGTGAAAAACATTATCTAAGAGTAAGCATGTGCAAAAAATTGAAGCATTTATTTTCATTTTGTCACAATAGTATTCATGCAGAAGTAAGAAGCTGGAATTTCATCCTTGAGGCAACAAAAGGAGGCTGATGTTTATTAAACAAATAAGTGATTGATGAATTTAGTATTTTAGGAAAACAAAACTGAATTTAGTGTTTGAGACAAGGCAAAAAGAGAACCAAAAGATGGCTCTAGATTCCCAAAGTTTAACTAAATAAAAATGGGCAAATCTGGAGCAATCTTAAGTTGGGATATGTTTAATGAAACCAGATTCAGATGTTTGGGTATTAAGAGGTGAGGTACTTTTGAACAGAAAAGTTTACAAATAATTGGAAATTCTTGAATAATGACCAACATGGGGAGTCAAGATTTAAAGTAGTTTGGGAGATGAAAGCTGAAATCACAGTGCTATGGTAGCCCTGTCAGGAGCTTAAAATAGAACAATGGGGAATAGAGCTGGATGTAACGTGCTAGTTTGAAAGAAATTTTAGTGGAGTTTGTGTTCCAGTTGGAGGGGATTAGATAGATTTATTTTAAGGTAATACTTGCTACATAAAGTTGTATATGAAAACTTTCATGCCCTATCATCTAAATCTGAATAATATAATGTTTATGTAAAAGAAAATCTTGAGATCTAGCTATGAAGTAAAATATATTTTTAATTGTATTTAGAGCTCTATGTCCATCCTTCTGTTCTCTAGCAGGTATATTGCTTAAAATGCTTTAACTTACATTTGAAATACTAACAGGATAGATGCAATTGCTACAGGTTTGGTTTCGAACACAGTTCCTGCTAAAGAGGAGAGTTAGGAGCTTTCTCTCTCTCTCTTTTTTTAAGTACTAGCCCCTCCCCTCCTCCCAGAGATGTCTTCTTTAGCCTTGTACTACCTCTGGATATGTTTGTCTTCCTATAGTAAACTACACTTCTATTTTACAACAATAACTTCTTACTTCTGGGTGCACTTTAGAAAGAATCAGGTGACTGAGTATGTGGGGAAAGTATCTTCTTCCATGATTTCTACAAACTGTACTTCTACAAAAAGACCTATTCTGACAAGTAAAAAGTAGAATATCCCCCTTTGTTTATACCCTGAACAAACAACAAACATTTATTGTTTTAGGAGTGTCAGTAATTAAAAAAATATAGAAAGTGTGTGTGTGCGCGTGTGTGTGCGTGCGTGCATGTGTGTGTGTGAGTGTGTGTGTGTGTGTGTGTTTTCTAGAATGCTTTCTGATTTCTGAGGAAAGAAGAGAAGAGAAAATTGGTCTACACAAGTACCACTGTTAGATCTTCTTGTGGTGAGCGCTCAGACACTACCAGGTGTCATATTTTCAGCCTATTCCCTATATATTTTAGAAAATCTTGGACCCCACTCTACATGGACACTGTGGAAGTCCCACAAGCTAGTGACTTTGTGTTTTCCCTTCTCCCTGTTAGAAAAAGTGTCACAGAGAAAATTGGGAAACAAATGACTGGCACTTCCAGTTATATGACTTCAGTTATTCTCTGAAACTTGATTTTTTAAATATTAAAATAAAGTAGTGGACTGAATAAGACCTTTTATAGCTTTCAGAAGTACATGATGGGAGCCGGGCATAGTTGCACATACCTGTAATCCCAGTACTTGGGAGGCTAAGACAGGAGCATTATAGATTCAAAGCCAGCCTTAGTAACTAAGTGAGGCCCTAAGCAACTTAGCAAGAACCTGCTTCCTAATAAAAATAAAATAGTACTGGAGGTGTATCCAGGAGGGTTCAATTCCCTGCAACACACACACACACACACACACACACACATACACGACCGTGTTCTGCATTCAGGAGCTTTAGAAAAATTGATGGCAAGAGAGAGAAAGATGGAGTACAGTAGATTGTGTTCCACTCTTTATAGATGTGGGACACATTGGATGATCAAGAAAGAGACTGTGGGGAAGTTTGACCCAGGAGGGGCAGAACACCAGGATTTCTGAAGTTGCCAATGCTTTAGCTCTGACCACAGGGCTTTGAGTACAGTGCAACCATCTGCCTAGACACTGCCCCAGTGGCTTGGCGAAGAGATCCTCCTGGTCTGTCTCTAATTTAATTGACTTCATTTGTCTACTTAAGAAACTCTGTTACAATATATGTATACTACTACAATTTCACCACTATAGAAGTGGTACAATATTTCATAGCCACATGGCTCAGGCACCAACAAATCTGATATGAAGTTAGACCAATTAGAAATAGCACCAACTGGTCCTCTGTACATGTGCAGACCAGCCCAATATATCAGCTGTGGGCACCACTTACCCACTTACTATTTTGGCTGATTATTTTTCTTCAAAGACATAAATCCAAACTATATTATTTAATCAAAACATTGTCTTATATGTGGCCACCAGAAATTACAACAAAAGGCATCAAAATGTTTAGAGTAGCTTACAATGTAATATTGCTACAATAGATGAGAAAGCAAGAACATTCAAAGCAAAGTTCCTCTTATTCTCCATGATACACAAATCCTGTGATTCATATCATATGAGGTTTCTCCTCTCCAACACCAAGAACAGAAAAAGCAATGAAGGTTTCAGGTTTATTTGTAGATGTTCAGGAGAAACTCTCATCTAAAAGAACAAATGGCTCCTCCTCCAGCATCCTAAAACTTCTGGCAGTATTCACACCACTTGTACTTGCAGCTGACCAGCTTTGCTGGTAACCATGACAGTGAAATAGAGAACAATTCCCTTTATGTGAATGTTGTAAGTCAGAGTACTGAAGAAGAATGAATGTAAACACTTGAAGAAAGATGGAAAAAATTAAAAGCCCATCAGTTGTATATTCTCTCTGTGGTTTCTAAGAAACACAAGACAAAAAGGTCAGGGGATTCTTCTGCTAAATTGACCTATAATAAGGTTTTATAGAGAAGAAGAATTGAATTTTACATTTTCAACATGAAGAGAAATAGTCTTCATTTAAATCTTGAGATTATTAAAAGTTATTGCAAAGAACATTCACAGCTTTCATAGCAAGAGCCTTTGTCTCGAAAGATATTATAGAAAAGAATCACAAAGATCTGTGTGCCTACCAGAAAGACAGAACAGCCCCTCTTCTCCACTGAAGAGAGAATCCATAATGGAAGAGGGACAACATGTGGAAAATGACTCGATCCTATCTAACCATTCCTACTCAGTTGTCTGCAAAAGTCAGTGACAATCGAACTAACTAATCAACTTGTCTTTAATTATTCAAGTTTCCCTTGCCAAAAGATTGTAAGGGTGCTGTTGTCAAAACACATCGAGCAATGTTTTTTAACCAACAAAAGAGAAAGTGAATTTTAGGACTCTGAGGTATGAGTTGTCATCTCATTTAGGCTGTTAATTTTTTCAGTGGGGAGATGATTGTCAAAATTATGATCAAGTCAGAAGAAAAAATGGCATTAAAACCACTAATATGTACCCAGCATAACCTTTTAGGAAGATGATTGTAGAAATAAATTAAGGCTCAATTCTGTGTGTGTGTGTGTGTGTGTGTGTGTGTGTGTGTGTGTGTATTACTGGGGATTGAACACAGTGGAATTTTACATCTGAGCTACATCCCAGCCTTTTTTCTTCTTTATTTTGAAACAAGATCTTCCTAGGTTGTTCAGAGTCTCACTACCTTGCTGAGGCTGGCCTCAAATCTGCAATCCCCCTGTTTCAGTCTCCCAAGTACTTGGATGTAGACATGTGCCACAACACCTGGCTTCAATTCACTTTCATTTTTGTTCCTCAGGCCATGTGTGTGAACTGGGGATAGAATATAAGATCACCTAAATTGTACTAATAAGGTTACTTTTTAAAAAGGAAGAAAAAAGAAAGAGACAGTGGACCTCTAGGAGGCCCACATGGTAGTTCGGTATTTTTGCCACCTATCTCCAGTCTCCTGCCCCTCCCCATCTGTAGCAGACACTCAAAGAAATCATAGCATTTTTTTTTAATAGAAGATAGAAGAAACTTTAAAATATCCTATGATATAATACTTTTCAGCAGCTATCACCCATCTCAAAAAGGCACAGATATAAAACCTATTTTCATCATTGTGAGTGTTAAAAAAAAACATTAGTCATCTTCGTAATTATCAGGTACGGGTTTGGATACAATCCTGAGTGATGTCATCAACGGGAGAAGCCGCATCTGTTGTGTATCGACTTAAAAGTCTAAAATACAGTGTTAGAAGAAGGATGGGGCATTCAAACTTAAACTGCAGGGCAACCATAATTTTAAAGGATGACATATTCAATTGTTGGCAGAAATAATTGAGTATGTAAATAGTACTTAAATATGGCTCATTTTCTGTGATGATATAACCACAATTAACATTAGGCCATTCCAACAGTTTGACAAGATTTTCATTAAGTTCCCATGTTTTGGTTATTTTAAATATTAGTTACATTTCAACAAACAAAGGCCTACAGTACAATTTGGCAAACAAGTCTCTAATAAGAGGAGACTAGAGCATGAAACACCAACAAGAATATTTAATGGAATACAAATATTCAGTCTAGAAACCCTAATAAAAATCTTCTTTCTTTGGATAAAGGCTCTTGGTTATTTCACAGAAACCATCACACATGGCTCTTCTTGAAATGCATTGCATCAGACTCAATCTTCCCTTCCACAAAAATGGCACAACAATTGATTTCAATTGTCATTTAATGCTGATTTTCCTCTCCTGTAAAAAAAAAATGTTTTATACACATGAAACTGAAGATTGTCAGCCTGAGCTCATTTACGGAACTTTTAAGAACTATTGATTTACAAGGAATTTTCTATTTCTCTCATCATTACTGGAAGGATGGCTCAGAGTCGGAATCAGCTGATATGAGAGCTAGAATGGTGATCATCTTTGTTAAGACTGATGGAAAGAGGAACCTCTCAAAAACTTTTCAGAATGCATTTTATAAATTAGGTTAACATGATTGATTATACCAGGCCCATATTTCTCATGTAACATTGAACTGAGTTTTAATTATATCTTCTCTTGCTTTGTTGTGCCTTGATACACCTCTTTTATGTCTGGATATTAGCCTTCAGGGAAAATATAAGGTAATTTAAAAATAAATTGGCACTATGTCTTTGAAAAATAGAAACTGATTTTTGTTTCCTTTTTTGTATGTGTGTGTGAGATCCCAGGGATTGAATCCAGTGGCATTCTACCTCTGAGCTACACTTCCAGCCCTATTTTATTCTTTATTTTGAAACAGGGTCTTAGCCGGGCGTGGTGGTGCACACTTGTAATCCCCGCACTTGGGAGGCAGAGACAGGAGGATCACGCAGGTTCGAAGCCAGCCGCACGCTGGCTTAGGAGACCCTGTTTTCAAATAAAAATGTAAAAATCGGTCTGGGAGTGTAGCCCAGAAGTAGAAGGGCTTCCAGCAACCCCAGTACCACCAAAAAAAAAAAAAAAAGAAAAAAAAAAAAAGAAGAAACAGGGTTTCACTAAATTGCAAAGGACATCACTAAGTAGCTGAGGCTGGCCGCAAACTTGTGATCCTCCTGTCTCAGCCTCTCAAGTACTGGGATTATAAGTGTGTGCCACCATGCCTGGCTCTGATTTTGTTTTTGTTTTTACATGTTATCATCATTTTAAAAAGCTACACCAATATATGAGTTACAAGAAAGTATTTATTTGAGCACTATATGTGTTGTCAGTATGTTTTTGTAGGGTGTGATGCCTTGAGCCCTCCAGAAGCCTTATACCTTTATCTGCACAATTAATTCTCTTACACAACCTTTGTTCAAAGAACAGTGTTTTCATAAGTGAAAGCACATTTATCAACAGCACCAAGAGGATTCTAATTAACCACAGAAGAGTAGCCTTTCAGTACTATACAGAAATTAAGGCGACACAGTCTTTTGTTTAAACAATCCCTCCCTTCCCCTCTTCTTCCATACATTTTCCAGAAAATGTTGGCTCTATTTTTCTCCATAGGGGAAAATACAGAGATTGTAGGGCCTGAATATTATACAATTTTGTATTCTCCCTTTATTAAAAAGAATAAGAAGACTATGAATAAAAGTTGACACAAAAGTGAATGCTTATTTTGAGTGAGAAAAGCTATAATTACCAAATGTAAACTTTTAAAAGCTAAGACTGCAAATATCACAAAATTCAGAAAACAATATAATATTTTTGTTTTCTTAGTTTACAAACCCTTGTACTTTTCTCCTGATGTTTTTGGAGGCATAATCTCTTACCTCATTCTAATATGACAATTATTTTATTAACACTTTTATTTTGACTTATTTTTATTTTGTGTGTGTATGTGTGGTACTGGGGATGGAACTCAGGGGCTTTCTACCTCTGGGCTACACTCTCAGATCTATTTTTATATTTTATTTGAAAACACAATCTCAATAAGTTGTTGAGAGCCTCACTAAGTACCTGAGGCTGTCTTCAAACCTGCATGATCCTCCTGTCTCAGCCTCCCAAGCACTGGGATTACAATCATGAGCCAATTTGCCAGGCTTCTTATTAATGGTTTTATAGTGAGGAGATAAAATTCAGGGTTTTTCTCCAAAGCTTGGGAAATTAAAGCAAGAATAAACAAGTGGGATAGCATCAAACTAAAAAGTTTCTTCTCATCAAAGGAAACTATCAATAACCTAAAGAGGAAGCCGACAGAATGGGAAAGGATCTTTACCAGCCACCATTCTGATAGGGGGCTAATATCCAGAATATACAAAGAGCTCAAAAGACTCTACACTAGCAAAACAAACAACCCAATCAAGAAATGGGCAAATGAACTAAATAGATACTTCACAAAAGAAGAGATACCAAGGGCCAATAGATACATGAAAAGATGTTCTTCATCACTGGCCATCGGGGAGATGCAAATCAAAACTACACTGAGATTCCATCTAACCCCAGTCAGAGTGGCAAGCATAAAGAAATCAAACAATAACAAATGCTGGTGAGGATGTGGGGAAAGAGGAACTCTTTTACACTGTTGGTGGGAATGCAAACTAGTTCAACCACTATGGGGATCTGTGTGGAGATTCCTAAGAAAGGTGGGAATAGATCCACCATATGATCCAGCTATACCACTCCTGGGTATCTTTCCAAAGGGGTTGAATTCAGAGAAATACAGCAACATATGCATACCTATGTTCATAGCAGCACAATTTGTAATAGCCAAAATATGGAACCAACCCAGATCTCCATCAACAGATGAATGGATAGCAAAACTGTGGGAAATACACACAATGGAATTCTATTCAGCCATAAAGAAGAACAAAATTATATCATTTGCAAGAAGATGGAAAGCCCTGGAGAACATTATGTTAAGTGAGATCAGCCAAGCACAGAAGGAGAAGGTACATATGTTTCCTCTAATATGCCCAAACTAGGAAACACAGAGGATACCAGTGGGACTCCAGATAATGGAGGGGAAATATCAGCAAAGTTCGAATGGAAAGATAGGAGAGGAGGAAGGCTGATCTTGATTAATGAGGGTCTACATCTGAACATGTGTAAAATTATGAATAAGACATGGTTAACCTGGACAACCATTGGTGGGAGGGGGGAAGGGAAAACAGGGGTGGGGGGGAGAGGGCACCAAATATAGTTTAAATGTATACTATTTATGTTCAACAAAAAATTGTTAAAAGGAAAAAAATAAAAAATAAATAAATAAAATAAAATTCAGGGTTTTTTTCTCTAGGCTTGTTGATAAGAAAAATATATTTGTCGTATTTTATAGTTTTGAAAAATTTCTTTCTACTTCTTACTGGTTATGTTAGAGACTCTCAGTTGCTGTCAAATTTGAGGGAACCTCTATTTAATCTCTCCCATAGCTGGGCTGAAAGACATGGGAGAGCTATCAGAGAGCAGGTTCTACACAATTCAACTCAAATATTGTCTCTCCTCCAGTCACCAACCCTCCCTGCCTTGGTGCTATAATTCACAATTAGAGAGCAACAAGACCTCGTGTGAATGCTTGGGTGACAGATACCAAGTGCAATGCTAAGAAATTCCTGGAAAGCAAGGTATCGATATCTAAATCATTACATAAATCATACAGATGGCAATACTCAACTAAATACAAACTCCACTAGCTTGTCCCACATAGAGCGGCACCACCTCTCCCTCCTGTCCATGGTATTCACATAAGATTGCGTGAGCCCGGCTGTTTCTTTCTTACTCCTCCTATATCCACATATAATCCCAGCCTGTTTTTTTCATCCTTATATTTACTTCTGGCCTCCCTACTTTTATCTCATTCCTGTTCTCATAGCTAAAGCCACATCTCAGGAAGCCAAATGATTGCTAAAGCTCTAATTAAGGACTTAAAAATTTCCCCACTCTTTAGTTTACCTTCTACTCAGAAACCTACAGGTGGCTTTTTATTATAATAAGTGAAGTAATAATCACTTATATAATAAGTGAAGTGATAATGCGAGGTTATTTGTAACCTTGCGTTATTTCCTGTGTGCTCTTAAATGCTCTTACACCCTCTAAACTGTCTGCCCAGATTTTTTTTAGACTTGCTTGGAAGGTCTCTTTTCTTGACTTTGTCTTTAACCTTCTTTTGCATGGTACAACTTTCTCTCAACTTTCCAAACTTGTACCTATTATCCTGCTCTTCTATGGCTGTTTTTCTTACCTTCTTTGAAGTTTGCTAATCTATATTGGCATTTGGTTCTAATAACAAAATTTAACAAACACTTTCTGCATTTAGGTTATATGAAATCTTGTAAGTTGGAGAATATAAGATCAAGAATGCCTGCTAACAGAAGAGAGGGTAAGAAGCAGGAAGCTTTTTGCTTCTGAGTTCCTGAGATTAGAGGGCTGCAGTATAGCCTTATATAGCAAACACATGTTAGTTATTGGACCACCTGGTCTCTTCTCAATCATATACATTTTAAACAGTATCTCTCTAACCACAATCCAGAGCCAGATATACAGTGCCCAGTTTCTGGAGGCACTGGTTCTCCTAGTTGGATGCATCCATCAAGGGAGCTTGATGGTGTCCTAAATATCACCTGAACACTGCCAGGTGGTCTGGATGGAGTATGAAGTACACATGACCTGCGTAGACATGTTGCAGTTTCTGTGAGACAAACACTATGTCCTATATTTTTGGTTCTTTACTGGGGGGAAGCACAGCGTCAGGTAGATACAGAAGCTGTGGAGGCAGAAACTGACTGCACTTCCAACCCGTGTGTGTGTGTGTGTGTGTGTGTGTGTTGTGTGTTACTGTGGATCAAACCCAGGGACATTCTACCTTTGAGCTATGCCCCCAGTCCTATTTTAATTTTTGTTTTCAAACAGGGTTTCACTAAGTTGCTGAGGCTGGCCTTGGACCTGTGATCCTCTTGTTTCAGCCCCGCAGGTACTAAGATTAGGTTATACACTGTTAATTCTAAGCTTCACTTTTCTCGTCTAGTAAAATAGTCAAAGCAAAATAGCTGATGGTATCATGAAATCAAGTGAACTAATATACTGCGACTGGGACCTAGAAGGTATTTAAAATGTTTAGGTTTAAATCTCTTTTAATGTATGGTAGGTCTGATAAGTGTCATTTTTTTTCTTTTAATATTTTTTTTATTGAACATAAATAGTATACATTTAAACTATATTTGATGCCCTCTCCCCCCCACCCCCGTTTTCCCTTCCCCCCTCCCACCAATGGTTGTCCAGGTTAACCATGTCTTATTCATAATTTTACACATGTTCAGATGTAGACCCTCATTAATCAAGATCAGCCTTCCTAGCCGGGCGTGGTGGCGCACGCTTGTAATCCCCGCGCTTGGGAGGCGGAGACAGGAGGATTGTGCAGGTTCGAAGCCAGCATTGCTGGCTTAAGAGACCCTGTTTCAAAAATATAAAATAGGTCTGGGAGTGTAACCCGGAGGAAGGAGGGCTTCCAGGAACCCCAGTACCACCAAAAAAAAAAAAAAAAAAAAAAAAAAAAAAAGATCAGCCTTCCTCCTCTCCTATCTTTCCATTCGAACTTTGCTGGTATTTCCCCTCCATTATCTGGAGTCCCACTGGTATCCTCTGTGTTTCCTAGTTTGGGCATATTAGAGGAAACATATGTACCTTCTCCTTCTGTGCTTGGCTGATCTCACTTAACATAATGTTCTCCAGGGCTTTCCATCTTCTTGCAAATGATATAATTTTGTTCTTCTTTATGGCTGAATAGAATTCCATTGTGTGTATTTCCCACAGTTTTGCTATCCATTCATCTGTTGATGGAGATCTGGGTTGGTTCCATATTTTGGCTATTACAAATTGTGCTGCTATGAACATAGGTATTTTTAATTCTAGGGAAGTTATTGTTGAAATCTACTTTTCAGTTCTCTAGACTTATTTAAATCACAGATCTATAACATGTAAATGTATTGTTCTTAGTAGAAGGTCAGTGCAAAGAAGATTTATAATATTTAAAGTCTATGTTAGGATACGTAACAAGTAAACTAAAATTGAAAACAAAATTGGCTACAGCTAACACTAATGATGGTTTTAAAAGAGAAATAGCAATTACTGTAAGCATTTACTTGTGAAGCCAGCTGCATGGAGTATATGTGATAAGCCGTATACATTCTGTGTGGTCAGAAACTTAATGCTGAGACGCAGCAGGAGAGGACGGAGCCTAGAGAGTGAATTGACTCTTGGTGTGATTTATAATAAAGGGAACCTTTTCTAAGAAATCTTATCTGAGAGTTAAGAACTCCTTTGAGATTTTCCCCATCAACTCAGCATGGTGCTATTATTTTGTTATTGAGACACTTAAACTTTTGTTTTTCTTACCCCTTACAATCGATAGTCTAAAATTAGAGCAGAGTAGCAGCTCTTGAGTGTTATCTGAGCTTGGTACCAAGCTCTTCTAAGAGTGCTGCCAATGTCTTCTTGGCCATGTGTTAAACATGCACTCATTGTTTTTAAGGAAAAATAATTAAAATATAATAGGTTTCAGGTTTCTATGAAAAAATTCATAATAATATCTATATACTTTTTCTTGTTATCGATGTAAGTTACTGCAGAGAAATTTGGGGATGTCTGCCAACCACAAAATTTTTTCTTCTCTGGAAACCAGTGTGTCCCCAGATTATCATTTGAGTTGGGCCCTACTAGCCATGTTATACTGTGTGACTCTGGTGTCTCTCCCCTGGCCACTGGCTTCTGAGTGATAGATCCCATACCTAACTTCCAATGACTTCCTCACTATTGTTAGAGATCACCAGCGAAAGATACCACACAAGCCTGGGTAAGTAAGATTCTTCAGCCCAGGATGTGGATGGATTGGGACTGAGATGGCCAGCTAGCCAATACCTATTGGTGACTGAAGTTGGAATAGCCAGTGTGGCTATCCAAGAGTGACCTTGTCCTACCAGGTGTGGAATGACACTGGTCAGGAAAGCCCTGCTGATAAAATAGAATAAAACACAAAGTCCCAGAAAACAGAGATGAGATGAGATGAGATGAGATGAGATGAGATGAGATGAGATGAGATGAGATGGGGGAGATTCCTGATAATTTTTAGATCCCTGTCTCATACCTTTCTGAAGGACTGATTACACTGCTTTTGCAACATCCTCCCACACCTATTTTTTTAAATTTTATTAAAAGAAGCTAAAAGTGGCTCTGCTATTTACAATGAATAATGCTTAATTAATTCACAAAAGTGGCAATTAACAATCATTTTAATCATCCCATAGCTTTAGAATATTAAAGACTATCATATATTCTTACATATTAACATTTTATATAATATATAAATGTAATATTAAATATATGTATATGAATTTATATTTTGTATAACAGTAACCTTTTATTGAATGTCTACAATATTCGTGTGTGTGTGTGTGTGTGTGTGTGTGTATGTGTGTGTGTGTGTGTGTGTGTGTATACATGTGGTACTGGGGACTGAACCCAAGGGCATTCTACCTCAGAGCTATACCTACAGCACTTTTTATTTTTATTTTGAAACAGAGTCTTGCTAGGTTACCGTTAATCTTGATAACGGCTTGCTGTTAGCAATTGCTGAGGCTGACCTCAAATCTGCAATCCTCCTGTCTCTACCACTCAAGTACTAGAATTACAGGTGTGTGCCACTACCTAGCTTGAATGTCTACAATATTCTAAGATGCATAGATTTACAAATTTATGGAATTACCACCCCCATTAAAAATTACTCAGAGTCTCCCTAAAAGCTTCTATGGCCCTCTTACTTTTAGTCATTGTCCCCAAATTGTTCTGGAGGCTACTATCTTTTTCCTGGATTGTTCCAGTGTCTCGTGCCTGACTTTGGGAGTCTATACAGATACTTTTACATGCACACAAGTGCTTATCAATATTTATTTCTAATCTTCAATATACTCTTGAGGGGTTGAAATGATTTTTCCATTACGTAGAAGAGATATCTAAATCTCAAAATATTCACACAATTACATTTAGTGACAGAGCTGGAAATCAAATCTTAGGATTCCACTTCTGTTTCAAAAGTCCACATCCTGTCCATCTAAAAACACTATAGATTTCTGTAGGCCAAACTCCTTCATTTAACAGGATTTCAAAGTGAACTCCCAACTTCTCCTATGGAACCCTTCATTCCAATAATGACCCCTCAGTTTAACCCGGTTGCTCCATCCAGAAACCCTTACTTCATGAAAACATCATAAAACAAAACAATAACAACAAAATCCATCCTTTAATGCATTTTCTTCACACATGCCACATATGACCTATCACTGAAATATAATAGATTTTCTTCCCAGGACACAGAGTATCTGAGCCAGTCTCATCCCCTCCAAGCCATTGTTTTGTCAGTGGGGGGCACTGCCAGTGGGATGGGGCCCCTTTCCTGGGTACCCACCTCCATTGTCATGATCCATTCTCCAAGACGTACGTAGGGTAAACCTTCAAAGATATGAATCTGATCATGTTACTTCCTGCTGAAAGCCCTCTGCCAGCACCACAAGTTGGCCCCATCCATCTGTCCCCACACATTCAGTTTTTTCTTGCTGATTTCCAAATATTTCAAGTTGTTTCTATGTCAGGATATTTACAATTGGTGTTTCCTCTACCAGGGAAGGAAGTGTTTTACAAAGACAGCTCCTAAGCTTAGACCCTGCTGCAGTTAGGCATTTACTGTAAACGTCCCCACTGGAGACGTTTGCGAACAGTTCATTTTATGGTAGTGAGCTGCCCTGGCACTTATCTCTGCCAGACTGCTTTTTTCATTTAGTTATGTGTTTGTTTCTTGTCTTCTTCTACTAAAAATGTAAGCTTTATGAAAGCACATGTTGGATTTGATTTGTTCACAGGACCGAAGAACAGTGCCTAAAATGAGACAGAGGGTCCTTAAATAACTAAGAAAAAGAATGGAAAGGATCAAGTACTTTAAATTGTAAGTCTAAAAATTTTATATTACATAGCTTCATATTTTATTTTCCTTTTCTAATAAATACCCCTCTTCTTAGATTTTCCCATTCAGAATAAAACCTTCTTCACCAGGTTCCCATAAATCTTTATACTTTTGTAGTTAATGTCATTTGCCTCAGAATCCAGTGATTTATTCATTATAAATTATATTGCACATGAAAGACTATAATTCTGTTTTGTCAATTTTGTTCTCTCTTAAATTGCCACATACACCATGTATATTCTTTGATTAATAACAATGTTGACTGCTATTATCTGAAAAATTTTCCTCTCATTATTAATTTTTGAAAAAGATGTATTTAAACCCATATTTAGGGGACAAAAATACACCAGCAGCAATATACATAAAGACTGTAGAGCTAAAGGGATCCTCAGAGATTAAAAGTGGTATCCCAACATACCAATGTGAATTTTTAATTCTTCATTTAACAAGTACTTAATTTGCAAATACTATGTCTCAGATGCGAGGTGGCAAGACCATGGCCAGCCCTGTGGTTTCTGACTATGAGCATATTTATAGGAAGATTACATTTTCTGCTTTTGATTTTGCAATTTTAAGATTATCGAAGGTTTTAAATATTGATGCCTGATGTGTAAAAGATACTACAGATGGATGCGTTTCATCTGTTCCAGTAGCAGCAGGCTTCTATAATTTATGTCCATTTTTGCAGATATTAGCCAATGTTTCTTATTTAAACAATAACATAGTTCTTAAAAATCAACACACACTAAGCAATAATATATTAGGAATGCTTATTACCACCTATGTTCACTTTACTTCAGGATTAAATTTTGATTATTATCCAGATCGTAAAAAATTTATATATTTTGTGTGCCTGGCACATGACAATAACTGTGCTTGAAGATTTTACATTTAAGGAGAAATAATTCACAAAAGACGCTTAAAAGGACAGCATGTTTGTGAGTGGTTAAATGAAATATGTACCTCAGGATGGGCATCCTTGGAGAGGTTAAAGGATGGATAAGTCTCTTTGGCGATGATATGACTTGGATTAATTCAATTTAATATTGACCAGCAAATTTCCTACGATCATAGAAAGGAAACAGAAAACTCCCTTTTTCAAATTTTATAATCCAGTGGGAGACGTGGATACAAATATTCTACTACAGGTGTGACTGGTGAAATGCTGACAACATGAAGGAAGGCTAAAGGTGTTCAGTTATATAACAGGACCTGGCGATCCAGGGAATGGGAAAGGAGGGAATAATTCAAGACACTGCACTTCTTCTTCCCATTCTCTAACTCTCAGTTCTGTCAGTTGCCACATCTTTCAAATATGGAAGAAAAAGAAATGATAGGTATGTGAAGGACCCGTTCCATGCTCTTACGTTATTACCCAAATCTGTATAACAGCATTCTACTTATCAAATGCTTCTGAGGTTTACACTATTCTTTATCATGTCCCAAGAGAGCTATCTGAAAGTATGATGATTCAGATTATGCCCCTAATCATTTCACACGTGAAACCTTACCAAACCGTCTCAAGAAGACCTCAGGATAGTCTAATTCTTAAAACACAAGCTGACACCTGTAAAATGAAAGATTTTATTTCCAAATGTTCTCATTTAAATGCGTGGTTTAAATTCTATTTTAAATGGCATTTGTTTTCTGCAACGAACATTACCTACGAGAGTCATGATACATAAGTGTTTTGGGGGTCAGCTTGTTGCTCAATCAACTCTCCCCACAGCCGAGTTCTCGGGGGTACTTACGTATTCTTCGTAAGCCTCATGGGCTGGCGGAGGGGGTGCTCTGTATCCTGGCACTGCTGGTGTCCCCCGGGCTCGAGGGGTAGGGACACCTCTCGCTACAGGGGGCACTGGAAGAGCTCCACGGGTCACAGTGGTCCCTCGAGGGGTGAGAACGCCTCGTCCCGGTGGTGGGGGAGGAGGAATGGCACCCCCACGGCCCCTAGGAGAAGTAACCATGTATGGATGAGAAAACAGAGATGAACAAAAGAACAATAACAATCCTACAGAGGAGCAAACAAGACAACCTAAAGGAGGAGAAAGGAGGGGGAAGAAGGAAAATATCTAAAACACACAATGTACTTAAACATATCTAAGTCAACCACTAAGCCGAGCAAGGGAAGGAGGGATGGGGAGGGAATGGGGTGGGAATTGGGTAGGGGTTAAATCAGTGATGTGTACAGGTATGTACACACAAGATTTTTGCCCCAATATGATGTATGAATATAATGCACCAATAAAAATTAAAAAAAAGAAAAAAAGATTTAAAAAAAGAATAAAACAAAAGAACTATAACAGATAACCGTTCCCATCACAGAGCCAGCACACAATGGGAAAAAATAATTTGTCTGTGTGTGTGTGTGTGTGTGTGTGTGTGTGTGTGTGTGTAATAGATATAATCATTTTGACTTCCATAGTAAAATATATTACATAAATACTGACTATAGCTTTGTTCTCATGAAAACCATTTAAAATACTTTGATATTTCCTATTATATAATTAAAAATCCAATGCCAAATTTTTTAAAAAATGAAACCACTCTGATTATATTTCCAAATTTCCAAGAACACCCAAATCAGAGTATCGTCTGATACATGACTCCATGAACTCTATGTGACTCTGACCTTCTGTATGTCTGTTTCTTCTAGGCTGTAAGTTATTGATAATAATGGGTAATGTTATCTTTTGCAAAAGAAATAAACAATCTGCACTCTAATAAAATATGGACTCTAACCATACTGAAATCATTCTGCTTATTATAGCAGGCTAAGTTTGAGATGACTTGAAATCACAACTTGTTGTTCCTAATTTATCACCATGCACATCACTCCCGGGGTTGGTGCAACTACTGACATGAATGATTTCCATAGGTAACTGTGGTGCTAGGGAAAGTCTTTGGTACTCTGTAATAAAGAAAGCAGATTGAATACTCTGTACTGCAGTTCACACAAAAGCAACCCTTGCTGAAAGTGTGAGCTAGAATGGCTACAGCCTACTTTTAGGCTATTCTGAGGCCTTTAGAAAGGCCGAGTGTTTGTGTGAAATCTTTGGGCAAATGCACGGTTATTTCACTTCTTATTATGTCTGAAAGGTTGGCCTCAGAAAGCACTGCTTTCAGCGGCAACACTAAAGCTTTGAGAGAAATGATGATCACTGGAATGTCAACAATCACACCGTTTGTCTATACCTACATGTGAGGACAGAGGTTACGCTTTCTGCTGTGAACAGCAGTCAGCTGACTCTTGCTTGCAGAAAATGAGCTTTTAGGAAGGAAGTGTCAGGATGCTGAAGAAGCTTTTAAAAATGTTATATGTATTATAGAGCTGATGAATAGGGGACTTATCAGGTAATTTACTGGAAGATAATGCAAATAGGATACTCTCCTGAATTGGGGAAAAGTGAATAGGATAGGCCCAGAGGCCCAGTGCTGGCTTCAAGTACAAGAGCTGAGAACAAAATATTATATGTTATCCTAATAATATTAAAAAAAACCATCTACAATAAGGATGTAAATGTCAAATTTACCTCCACAAGGCCTCCAAACACCTATTTCCTTAGCAAGATGAGCCTACCTCTGGGTTTTATAACTGTCATCCTAGCTAATGTTGTTTAACATTTTAATACTCTCACAAGGGTCTATATGTTGGTAACAAATTATATGGTCCTGGTCATGCTGATGAGTAGTTATGGGTAAGTATAATAATTACGTAGGCCTGGAGTATATTTTTAAGGAAAAAAATGCAAATTTCCAAATCTGTAACAATTTTTCCTGCTCTAAAATAATATGATGTGCACATCATGTCTAAAGCTTTATTTCATACCTTTATCAATGGACTCCCGGATACAGCCCTAGAAAAGCTTTCTCCCGAATATGACTCATTGCCTCTTAGACACTATGTCCTTTACCTGGGCCGTTAACCTCCTCTCTCCCTTCTATTCAGTACAAGATTCACATCACCTTTTTTTTTTTTTTTTTAGCATACTTCCCTGGGTGAAGTCCACAGCATAAGAATCTTTATTTTTCTGACTTCTTTAAAGAACACTTTCCGAGTTTAATTCTTTACCTCCTGCCCATTCCTGAACCAGAGGCAATCAATCTAGCTCTTGCTCTCACTACTCTTGGCTGAGACCACACAATCTCAGCCTCCTAATTTCCAACTCCACTGGAAACTTTAATAGTTCCCATGACACTGTGTATTTTATTTAAGACTGTGGAACATTATTTGGAAAATGTTTCTTCGGGCTTTTATTTCTCTACTTTTCCTCCTTCCTATTTCTTACCCCGCGCCCTCCTCACTAGTTTCTATTCCTGGAGCCCTCTTGGAATAGGGATGATCCCAAGTTTGTCCTCAATCTTCTTTTTTTCATTCACTTTTAGTTTTTTCTTTTTTGCATATAGTTTAACACTACAGACTATAATTCTAACAATGGTTATCCTCTTCCTACCATAATACTGTCCTGGCTTATGTGCTTTATATCAAAACTTATGTAATTTGCCTATTATAATTGCTTAAGGATCTTTTAAAATTTTATATTCCAGGTTATTTCCCAGGCCAATTAATTCCCAACTTCTAGAGGTAGGAAATGCGATTCCAATATACAGGCTAGTTTGGGGACCATTGTCCTGCATGTACCACCTACATTAACTATTTTGACAAACTTGTCATGTAAGCAGTTCTCAGCTATTTTAAAAGTAGAGAAAACAAGACACAAAATGCAATAACCACTTTCCAAGGCCACATTAGCAACCAGAAGGTTTGTATTAATTATAGGACTAATTATGTTCTTCATTTAACTTGATCTTTCCTCTAATCTCAGTTGATAATAACATAAAACTCTTAAGACACTAGACACTGGAGTTATTTTTGTCTAGGACTACCCTTTTTCTCAAACATCTAATTGGCATTAATTCCTATGAATTGAATCTCTAATCTGCTTCTGTTCCTTTATACCACAAGTGGTCATTTCTGTACCTGGTAATAAACTTGTCTTTCATTGACTTCTTTGCCACAAGCCAATCTCTCTTTGTCTGTCTGTCTGTCTGTCTGTCTGTCTGTCTGTCTGTCTCTCTCTCTCTCTCTCTCTTCCTATCACTACAATTCTCATTACCCCCAGTAAAGACTAAGTGGTTTCTTTAGGAAATAGATATTACTCCTCTTTTCATAAAACAACTTCAGTTCTACATGTTAGTACTGATTGTAGTAAACAGAAGCCTTCAAAACCTTCCCTAATGATCCATTTCCCTCTGTTTGCTGTCACTGCAACATGCATTGGTGATACGTGTGAAAGACTTCATACATTTTCATCGATTATATGTTGACAATATAATATGTAGATGTGATGCTTTGTACCCATTATTTATGTCATTGGAAGGTTGGATAGTTATAGAGATGGTTACTGAAATTCAAATTCCTTTTATGAAACATACATTCAACAAACTATGATTGAAGTTCTCTAATATTCTAGGCACTATTTTTAGTGAAGTGTAATTGAGGAACTTCATAAAGTAATAATTTCATAAATATATACAAATTAACATTCATTAATTAATGTTTTCAAAGCTTTCAGATCAATATGATTTTGTTGTGTAAAGCTATTTCCGTATTCATTTTTAATTGTTGATACATTTCATCATGTTATTTGAAACAGAAGACAACAGAACTCTCATTTTACTCTCATTAATGTTAGTGCCATTAATGATAACAATACAGCATGTGAAGTGAAGCTTAATCTTCAATGTTCATTTTCTTTTCTTTTCATGTATACAGTATTTGATCTGCATAATAAATGAAACATTGAAAAGCAAAATATTTTAATCAAAATTTTCTTCTAATAGGATATTAAAAATCTAGACTATAATGCATAATTTTATTCAATTATTACATAAAATTATAAAATATTTATTGAGATTAAAATTTTATAAGACAGACATGGTGAAACATGCTTGTAATTTTAGTACCTAGGAGAAGAGACAGAATGATCATAGGTTCATGGCCTAACTCAGCTACTTAGGGAGGCCCTCCACAACTTAGTGAGACTCTGTTTCAAAATAAAAAATGAAAATAGGGCTGAGATGTAGCTTGAAGGTAGAATGTCCCTGGTTTCAATTCCCAGTACCATATACACACATTTTAAAAATATTATATAGTCTACTTAAATATACTAAATGCAATATTAAATTAAACAACATCAATGATGAATCAAATTATGTTAATCTAATTATTTTAAAATATCAAAAGAAAGAAAATATATTTAAAAATAATTCCAATTTCAAGAAATATAGAAGAAATGTGTGCCATCTTTAGGTATTCGAAATTTCTAAATATATACTTAGGTTGAATTATGTGGACTGCTAAAATTGACAATTTAAACTACAAGAGTGACAATTTCATATGATTTAGTCCACATGATTAAACCCATTTAAGATGACTTGCAATGATGTCATTTCATAATCCATAAAAATGAGGTTAGAAATGCACAAGGCTTTATAAAAGACAAATCTCATAACAAGTATTACATTATATGACATTAATTTTTACCAATAAACACATGACCCAGATAGCATTAGAGTGCTCTATTTTTAGTTTCTAGAGATAAAATATAAAAAGCTTTAAAACAGCTTTTGCTTTAATTGAGCATAGTTTCTAGAATTTACCTGTTTATAGTTAGTTATTTCCTTGATATTTTACTTGGAAATTTATTTATTATTCTTAACTTGTTTTCTGACAAGTGTGAAACTTTAACATTTAAATTTATTATTTAAATGTTAAAATGGTGGTATTTTGTTGGTGGTGATTGAAATATTTAAGGTATGATTTCAGAAACAAATCCATAGAATACTTTAGTATCTCTTAAGATGATTTCTATGTGATATATGAAATATTATTTTAGATCTGTGTCCTTTAAAGACTTAAAGGCCAAGTATGACAGGGTGAAGAGAACAAATGAATCACACAGTGTGTGTGAAGGCTGTGAGTATTTCTTGTTTTACTTCTTTGCAAACCAAAGCTTTCTGTCGGAAGCTTGACAAATTCAAAATCATACGAAACAAATTCTAATACAAAAACATTCCAACTTCTTTGCGAAGTGAAAAAAATCAAATAAGACTCTCTGATTACCAAGAATCTTGCAAAGTCAAGTGCATTTGAACATTCTATATCCTTACCATCAATCATACGAGAAGTGAGATTCTGGTTTTCTTGTTTGATGACATATGTATTATCTATATCTATATTTCTGTATTGGTTTGTCTATCTATTTATCTCTCTTTACCTGGGAAAATTATATCAATTCAAGGACATTTAAGGCACAGAGAAAAATATAATTTCCCTTCATGCAAGGTCATACTGATTTAAGGAGAAAGTGGTTTGTATCACATGCATTCCCTAATCCTTGAGATAGAATAGAAACGAAAGTCTTAGATTCGCTGCCTTATTTTTTAAAGGTAGTTGTTAAGAACTCAAAAGGCGAATTTCAGAGTCAAACCGCCTGCAAGATAGTAGGTAAAATTTCATACACTTTTTAGTAGCTCAGTTTCTCACCTGTGTATAGAAGTCTCCTGGTACAAATTAGTGCTGTATTAATATGTGTAAAGCTTTTACATGCTATATAAGCATTTGCTATTACTGCTTTTCTGGTGGTGTTGATGATCATGACTGATATTGTTTATTTCTAACTGTGATCCTGAAAAGGCAAGACAGCAAGGGCCTGCCATTGTCCTTTTCTGTTACTTTATTTAAAATAAAAACTAATGTACCTTGAAGGAGCTGTGGGAGCTATTCTGATCCCTCTGCCTCTAATACCTCTGCCGCGACTGGAGTCTTCTGAGCCATTTAGGTAAGATAATTCACGTAGCTGTTCTTGACGAATCTCATCATTATAGTCCTAGAAGAAATAGACATGACTAGATGAGCTAAAGTGAAACATGGGGTTCTGAAAGCTGAAAATAATCTCACAGTAAGAAAATAAACTTTTCATGTGTTTTCTGGTGCCTTATTAAAAAATAACTAAGATGATATGAGAAAGGCATATATGCTTTAAACTTTTATTATTATATAGAGAAATTAAAGATGTTTCTTTTTTCAAGAAAGAACTATGCAGGACATCAGATTAGATTTTCTGAGGTATCACTTAAGGTTTCAGCTAGAAAAGGAAAGATAGCAAGATAGAACAAGAATTTGGACTATACCTTGGTTATGAGTGTCAACATGCGGATTACTGAAAAACAACTTCTCTCAGATAAATATCTATATGTTATGAATGATTGCACAAATTCAAATGGCTATGAATGCTTAAATCAAAAGGTGACAATCCTAAGGCCCAGAGTAGATGTTGTGTGTGCACATATTACGGCCATAGATGTGAACAATGATATGTTCCAGCTTCCAACAAGTGAGAAACTGTAAAATCTCACCAAACAACCTGATGTGCAACATTTTAAAAAGAGAAATTTCCTATGTATTTTAGAATTTTGCCAATGAAAAGTGAGAGCCATAGAAAGAGGCAAATTTCATAATAACAACTAGAGTCAGTCAAAGTAAAAGGGACTATCTTTATTTTTCATTGATGTGGAAATAGTAATAAAGAATAGATTTCAGTCTTTGTAGATGAATGCTACCTTTAAGTAAAAATGTCAGTCATCTATTTCTCAATTTACTAACACACACACATACACACACACACACACACACACACACACCCCTCTGGCAGAATAGTCCACAATTGAATAATTGGTTATTTGTGCCAAATGGCCAATTTGATTTATTATCTTTCTCTAAGTGATAGTAATCTAGTGGATTTTCTAATGGTAGAGAAGAGTGTAGGAGTTTACACTAGAAATATTTATAGAGGATGAACCAAGAGAGATGATGTTTGAGGGCTACCTATTGGACTGAAAGTCAATCATCTGCTGTAAACAATACCAATTAGCTGATATGTCCATGTAATATAGACTACTCATAGTCATTCACACACTTCTGTCTAGAAATTCACAGGGATGTACTCGGGTTCCAATATTTTTTTTTCTTTTTTGTGCATAATTATACATGATGGTGAGATTTACTGTGACAAATTCATATATGCACATAATTTGATTTGGTAGATTCCAGTACCCAGCACCTTTCTTTCCTCCTTTCCTTTCCCTCTTGAACCTCTTCCTCTATGCTACTGGACTCTCTGCTACTTTTATAAAATCTTTTTCTTTTGGGAGGCTGAGACCAAAGAATTGCGGTTCGCAGACAGCCTCAACTACTGAGTGATGCGCTCTGCAACTCAGGGAGACCTGGTTTCAAAATAAAGAATAAAGAAATAGGGCAGGGGAAATAGCTCAGAGGTCAAATGCTCCTGGGTTCCAGCCCTAGCCCTGAAAAAAAAAAAAAAAAAATATATATATATATATATATATATATATATATATATATATATACATGTATATATATATTCTTATTCCTTTTTTCTCTTTAGGTTTTTATATATAAGAGAAAATATACAACTATTGAATTTCTGACCTCAGCTACTTCACTTAGTATGGTGTTTCTCAGTTCTACCCTCTTTCCTTTAAATAATATAATTTTGTTCCTTATGGATGAGTAAAACTCCATTGTGTATATATACCAGTTTCTATATCCATTTACCTGTTAGTAGACACCAAGGTTGGTTTTATAACAGCTTTAGTGTGAATTGTGCTGCTTATAAACATGGACATGTGTGTATCACTACAGTATTCTGACTAATTCTTTTAGATATAGATCAAGGATTGGCACAGCTGGGTCATGTGATGGTTGCATTCCTTGTGTATTACGGATTCTCCACACTGATTTCCAGAGTGGTTTTACTAACTTACAATCCCACCAACAGTGTGTAAGTATTCATCTTTTCCCTAGCTTACAAGAATTCCTAATGCATAGCTATATTTCATGTTCCAGAGATTGTTCTTATTTTTTACATGTTCCTTTCATGTTTATCCTCTACAGCACCTGATTATAGTGATAATAGGCTCAACACAGTTAGCTGCTAGAAAAGCCATTCAGTAGAAACTTAATGTTTCTAAAAAGTCATAGATTATTCAATTGCTGCCTCCTAATTCTCACACATAAGCATCAACTAAGCTAAATAATAAACATGCCGATTATTTTATTAGGATTAAAATGTAATGAATTGCTACTACTGAGTGAACTGACCAGCTTGCTGTTAAAATGAAGCATCTAGCCCATAATTTTCATGTGTAATATTATTGATTTTTTTTGTGGTACTGGGGTTCCTTGAAGCCCTGCTACCTCTGGGCTACACTCCCAGACCTATTTTTACATTTTTATTTGGAAACAGGGTCTTCTAAGCCAGTGCGCACAGCTGGCTTTGAACCTGCGCGATCCTCCTGTCTCTGCCTCCCAAGTGCGGGGATTACAAGTGTGCGCCACCATGCCCGGCTAATATTATTGATTTTAAAGGAGACATTTGTAGTTTATTCACTTGGGAGGTCTTTATGGCTATCTCTAGATAGACTGACATTGACAACAATGGAGGCTGAGAAAGAGATGAACAAATTGCATATAAATGGAATATATGTAAAAATATACCTTAGAGTATGCATGTTTTTCATTCAAAAATCAGAATATAGTAAAATGTCATTACATAAATACAACCATAAAGTAGATGAAGAAAGAAGGAGGAAAAAAGGGAAGAGGAGAATAGGACAAAGGGCAGGGGGAGCCAGATGTGGTGCTGCATCCCTGTGATCCCAGTTCTTGGGAAACTGAGCCAGGGGGATTGATCACAGGTTCCAGTACAGACTCAGTAAATAGTGAGACTCAACAACATCATGGGAGCCATAGATGAGCAAATAAGGCGACCTACCTGAGGGACGTGGGTGGAGGCAAACTCCCTAGTATACATGATGTACATTCACAAGCATATCAAAGCCGATCCCTAAGCCAGACATGCACTATATTAAGATTTCAATGCATCAATAAAAATTAAAAATAAATAAGTAAAAAGTAAAAGGGCTGGGGGTGTGGCTCAGAGGTAGAATGCTCTCTGGATTCAATCCTCAGTAACACACACATACACTCACACAAAGAAAAAAGGAGTACTGAGAAAAATAGAGGACAGGATGAGAAAGAGGGAGAAAAATGTTGAGATGAAATAAAGTCCAATCTGTTCAGGCCTTCCTGCATCCCTACCCTCAGGTTGATTCTTGGATTGGCCACGTTGGTTTACTTTAGATATTAGGACAATTAAAAACACGACAAAATAATAGGCTGAAAAAATTCCTGTAAATTGAGGCTTGCCCTCTCTCCACACTGGAGACCCTTGTGCCAGCAGCTGAAGAAGCCCAGGCTAGCTTTCTAGAGGACAGGAGATCATATCATGGAGAGAGGTTCCCATCAATCCCATCCTCCCTTCCATCCCATTTGAGTCCCCAGACATGTGAGTAAGGACATTCTTGCCCATCCAGGCCCAGTCAGTTGATAGAGATGAGACAAACATGCAACAGTCCCCAAAACCAGAATAAAGAGATAGCTTGATGCCCTTAGGCATTAAGTGCTGCAGTGGTTTGTTCTGAGCAAAAGCTACAAGACACAGAGCAGGCTGCCAGAAGACAGCATGAGAGGCATTTGTAAGCAGCCTGTCTCTAGCCCTCTCCAGAGGGAGAGTCCTGGGATCTCGACATTGTCTCTGTGTCTCTTGGTCAGATGCATCCTTAGTTGGAAGTCAAAATGTGTGAATGTCATAGCCTCTTATTAACAATTTAGTTGTCCACTAAATCTTCTTGTTTGGAGTGCATGCTCACCAATCCAACTGTACTGGGATTCGGCTCCTAGTCAGAAATCTGCTAAGATAGAGAGACTTTGCCAGTCTTATTAATGTTAACATTTAGGACTGAAGGTTAATTTTCTTTTTGGTAGTACTGGGGTTCCTGGAAGCCCTTCTACCTCCGGGCTACACTCCCAGACCTATTTTTACATTTTTATTTGGAAACAGGGTCTCCTAAGCCAGCGTGCGGCTGGCTTCGAACCTACACGATCCTCCTGTCTCTGCCTCCAAGCACGGGGATTACAAGCGTGCGCCACCATGCCCGGCATTGAAGGTTAATTCTTAATATAATCAAGATCATTATTGCTAATTTATCATCAAGTTTCTCATAAGCTTAGTACAAAAACTCTGTTTTAAGAGATGAATCATCCCCCAATGTTATGGTGGCCATGAGGATGCAAAGAATTACAAGTGTCACTCACCAAGAACCCCAGTTGCTCTGTTCTAAAATCCTGCTACCCAAGAGTGTCTCTCAGGTGACGGCTAAATGTATTTGAGTGCAAAAATAGGTCCATTCCTGGGGACACGGGACTCTTCAATGCCTCAAGGATTCCTTTACAGAATTGCTGAACGACTTTCAACTCCATTGCTCAGTTACTAGAAGGCTCACACCTCTCTTTCCTTGGGGTCAGTTACTGGTGTGAGGGCTCTCCGGGCCTCCTTGGCTTCCTCTTTCTTTTGTCACAAAAGCATTTTTTCCTAATAAAATTTTGTCCTGTTTATCCCGTTTCAGCATCTGCTTCTTGGAAAACCTAAATTAACATGCATACACAAGTGAGTTCCTAAGTTTACAAAGTTGAGGGCTTTGATAACGTCATTTATGTTAATGCTGGTGAGGCCGATTCCATTCAATATTCCTGATACTATGACTAAATTGATCTACTTGCAGTCTCCTACTTAAAAATGATTATGAATACACTGAGTATTAAACTGGTAACATTATCAAAAAGCAATAATCAGTACTTTTCAAAAAATGCAAGTTGCTCAATTTTCTCACTTCACTCAGTAAGAAAATATGAAATAATCTTGGAGGTGGGCAAATACAACCAATATTTTAAGTAAGAGATTGGAGCAGTTTGACTGGAACAGAGAAAGTGTGGTAGCAATGAAAAAGCTACTGTCTAGCTGGGTGTGGGGGTACATGCCTGTAATACCAGTACTTGGGAGGCTGAGACAGGAGGGGCACAGGTTTGAGGACAGCCTCAATAAGCAGTGAGATCTCATCAACCTAATGAGACCCTGTTTCAAAATAAAAAATAAAATATGGGGGTGTAACTCAGAGTTAGAATGTGCCTGTGTTCAATCCCCATCACCACATGCACACACACACACACACACACACACACACACACACACACACAGAGCTATTCTCTGAATGTGTATGGTAGTGTATGAGAGACAAAATACGGACAGTCACAAGTAGTATAAGAGTTCTTCAGTACTTGTATTACAAGAATAATCCAAGAATTTAGGAGGTTGGGGCAGGAAGATTGCAGGTTCTAGGACAGCCTCAGAAACATAGTGAAACCCTTAGCAACCTAGAGAGACCCTGATTCAAAAAAATAAAAAAAAGCAAAAAAGGGTTTTGAGTATAGCCCAGAGATAGAATGCCCCTGGGTTCAATCCCAAGTACCACACACACACACACACACACACACACACACACACACACAAATAAAAAAAGTATGCTCTCTTGCTACCAAAATTAGTTTTTAAGTTTGCTACTTGAAATAATAACAAAGATATACACAATATTTTCATATGTTTATTTTGCCTGGTGTGAGGTTAATTTGCCCCATGAAACAACCTCCATGAAATTTCTGAGTGCTCCTTTTTGCCTTCCCACTGTGACAGCATATGGTATAAACAATATACACAAAAGCTCAGAGCAGACAGATGTTTGGATGTTCCTAGAAAGGACTGATGCTCACAGTCCACATATTTAATGTATATGCATACTTTCCCAGTTATGTACACTCCTGTCCATCTGTCATGGTGGCATTTTGCCCAAATACAAATTGGGAAGATTATTTCACTTGTGTTTAGATGCCAGGTAATGACAGGTGTAGAGAGGCTACCTGGGGCACAGTGAGGGACCATTTTCCTGCCAAGTCCCCTCTGCTGAGACTCTGGTGGGCACTGGAGCCACACATTTAATACTGCTATTAAAACCGCCAGAAACATGTGAATATAAACTTGGCTCTACCAATGCCAAGACTGCCACACAACATCAGGGAAAATGAAATGTAGCCTGTGATCCTTATGGGCCATGACAAAGAGACCCAAGAGATCTTCAGTCCCCACAAACTGTTAGGTCAGGATGCTTTAACCAGAGTAAGAAACCAGAAAGTGTAGGTCCTGCCAAGATCATACTTGTAACTGCATTGGAATGGGTAGGAAACTATTTCAGAAAACAACTAGTGCTATGTTGGACGTTATTTACCCAAACAGCTTAAGCTGTTAGATAACATCTGAGCCAACACAGGGTGAACTTTAATCAGCCCAGACTTGGGATCAGAAAAACTCATTAACAAAAGATAAAGAATAGTCAATTAAGATTTATTATGAATCTGCTTGGTGCATGACTCTGCATAAGGTTTACACAAAGGCTTTCTAAAACGTATGCATCAAAGGAAATTGAATCCTGCAAAGTCAAAATGTTGTAGACTTTGAATCTTAAACTGCTGGGGATGGTGATTCTGTTACTAAAGAATGTTCCCACCCCCATTATTAAAATCATACTGCTTGGTACAGAAACTCATCATAGAATATCAATACAGAATAGATGGAGATATTTTCCAGGATTGCTGGAAAGGCTTATTTTCTGTTTTGTTTTGTTTGACTTTATTAAACATTGGTCACTGACATATGAGGTGAGTTGTAGGAGCAGCAAAGGACTCACATATCTGTTATAATACTTGTGTGTCTCCTAATTTAGAAAATTAGCCACTGCCTCAATAGAGATTCAGGATACTAAAAGAATATTTAGGTAATATGAAATATGAAATGTCAAATTTGAGCTGTTATTCTAATAATATAAAGTTCCATTTATCAAAGTAAAGTCAAAATGACTAAATTGTCTTCAGCAAATTTTCTTGGCAAATTATTGAGTATATGACACAGGAGTTTTATTGCATTTTAAGTAAAATATTGGCATTAGTTTTATACTTTTGCTTAACATCTACCTTAATTTAAAAATATACAAATTGAATTTTTTGTTTCACACAAAATTTGTGCTTATTGATGTAAGGAGTCAATGAATTAAAATTCTTACGAGGAACTCATCACGCTAAGTAAACATTGAAAAGAGCGTGTGAATATTTTGAACATGAAAAGGGTTGGTAGTATATGGTGCACAGGGGTGATTTTTACCAATAATTTTGCAGTTCTAGTCCTTCTCATATAAATGGAAAATTTATAAATTTAAGTAGTGATATATCCAATAAAAATGATTTAAAGTACCTAAAAGGGTGTTACTAAAATGATTCATTCTTCCTCTATTCAGTGTATATCTGAGTGACATGTAAGTGTCAGACGCTCATGTAGGTGCCAGGACACACGGGAGGAAAGCCCCAACCTCCTGGAGCTCAGGCGCATATAGACAATCAGATTGGATTTCCCAACTTGTTTGTGGAGATCATAGCAAGCAGCACTTGAAGAAACACTTCAACAAGGATAAAAGCCTTAGTATTCTTAACAAAAGCAGCCACTACCTGCTCAATTCAATTTTGACCCTTGTGCTAAATTAAAAGACTTGATGTATTCCCAATATTACATTAGTGTTTTGTAACTGCTACTTTTTGTAATATTTTTAAAAGGCTGACTTCTACGGTTTTGTTTTAGAAAAGAAGGTATCTACTCTATTTCATCATAAGAAAACCCTTCTTAAGTTCTTCATTATTTTTCCTGCATGTGAAAATACTGTGATAATTCCTTCTAACTATATTATTTGTTGCTTATTTATTTTAGAATCTTATTGAGGAAACTTCATCATAGTGACATTCAAAGTGATATATTCAGATATACACACAACATCTCTTGATATGGTTCCTTTCTAACCCCATACAGACACCTATCTCTTCTCTTTCTATACATGCTAATAAGGTTATTAGTGATGGCCTCACATATGGTAATAATATAATTTGGTCTATTTTCTTCCTCAAGCCTCTTTCTCCCACTTCTGTCCTTCCTACTCTGGTCCCCATACCCTCTTCTATTGATCTCACTCCTAATTTTCATGAAGTTTATTTTCTTTCTAGTTTCCACATGTATGAGAAACATACTGACCCTTTACTTTCTGACTCTGGCTGATCGCACTTAGCATAATGTTTTCTGGTTCCATCCATTATCCTGCAGATGATATAGTTTTGTTCTTTTATATGGCTGGGTAAAACTGTATTATGTGTATATACCATATTTTCTTTATCTATTATCTGTTGAAGGACAACTAGGTTGGTTTCATAATTTGCCTATTGTGAGTTGTAGTGCTATAAACATGGTATTCATGTTTCACTAGAGAATTCTATCTTTAATTCTTTGGGAAAGATAATAAGGAGTGGTAGGGCTGGGTCATATGGTGGTTCCATTCCATGGACAGCAACTGAGGAGATGGACTGTGGGTGAGATATAATACAGTAATTACATATATATTAGAACAATACTGGAAAAAGTTTCAAAACATAATGTGAAAATTCCCAACATATACCAAGAAATAAATTAGAGTTGCAAAATGAGAAGGACTCAGAGCCCCTCATTTCTTTCCTTGCTTCCATTAATTTTTCTTCCATAGAAGCCATTTGTGAAGCTACTCAGCTGGGCTTCTCTTCCATAACTTACTGAGGTCTTTCAATGGATTGTGAATCATGTTTACCTTTCTGCGGTAGACTCAGTCAGCTACAAAATGGATCTTGTCTTGGATCTCCTCTGGCAGGAACAAACCTCTAGTTGGGGGAGACCTGGATTTTCTTCTCTGGTAAACCCATGGCAAAGCAGCTGACATTACTGGATTTCTCCTCTGAAGGGGACAGGACACCTCTAAGCTCCCAAACTTCTCCCCAAATGTCCTAATCCTATAGCCCATCCAAAAAGCTCTCCTCAAGATCAGTAGGGTCAGCTGAATTGGGCATTCTCTTTCCATCCTCCAATACATTCCCAAATTTATTGGCTCATTGCACCCTTTTCTAAAAAAAAAAAAAAAAAAAAAAAAGAATTACCTAGGTCCCTTGGCACTTTAACTCCCCCCCACACTTTTTTTGTTTTGGTGGTACTGTGGTTCCTGGAAGCCATTCTACCTCTGGGCTACACTCCCAGACCTATTTTTATATTTTTATTTGGAATCAGGGTCTCTTAAGCTAGCACGGCTGGCTTGGAACCTGCATGATCCTCCTGTTTCAGCCTCCCAAGCGTGGGGATTACAAGTGTACGCTACCACACCCGGCGTCTACTACCCCTTATTTTTATTCAACACTCTCAGTACCTGAGTCCACTATCCACCCACTGGTCCAGCCTTCCACCCCAGTAGAAGTCTCACTGATTTAGGAAATATATGCACTATACTATGAGCATATGTATCTGGTAGTCTGAATCAATTCCACTCTGCATGGCACAAGAAGCCACTAGATCTTCTCAGAAAACACTGGAGTAATGGGCCCTTTACCAAGATTCCTTTCAGTCCTTGGATCTCTTCCCTCTCTAGCCCTGCATATTGGAAAGCAATAATTGGAATGTTTGGATTCTCATGGAATCACTCCCAATATCAGGTACTTTAATCCCATTCAGCCTTTCTATTAAGCCTTTCTTATTTCTTTAAGCCTTTCTTGTATTTTTCAAGTCCATTCTTTAGAGATATGGTATCAAGAATTAGCATTAGCCCTGATTTCTCCCTAACCTCTTTCCCTATTCATTAAAAAATTTCTTTACACAAACTCTAATTAGAAGGAGGTAACTGCTTCTATGGTTAATATTAGACTTTGATTCTTTTCACCTCAATGAGAGAATTGATAAAAAGTGGAGATCAGCTAAATAACACCAGTTTCCCTCTATTTCCTATAAAATCAAACATTTATCCTTTGCCTGAAGGCAAGATTCTTTTATTGTTCTAAAGATTTAGAGTACTAGAATAGGCTCATATAATTTATTATTGGGGACAGAAAACAAGATTTCTATTGAAACTTTGTGAAAAAGAAGGGAACATTTGAGTCTCATTGCTGAAAAAGTGTAGTTACTTAATATATTAGCATTGTATATACATTAAATAAAACAAATATTCTTGTTTAACTGTGTGTGTGAGTGTGTGCATTTTATGTGCTAAAATTCCAGTAAACAAGGCAGCCCTCCTTAAACTTACATTCTAATGTGATAAAACATAAAAACAGTGAGCAAAAGAATAAGGCAGCTCAGTTAAGAGAGGAGTAATACCATGAGGGAGGTATATAACTAAAGGACTGGGAAAGATGGCTTACATGGGAAGTCAGCCATGACCCCCCTGCAGAGCTAACACTTGAATTGAGACCAGATGTCACATGGGGTCAATAGTTGCTTTGAGTCTCCACAAAATGTGACATTTATTTTGCATGTGTGTGTGTTTTCTTTTTCTTTCTTTCTTTTTTGCACCAGCATTGATGCTGGTGAAGAATATGAATTATGATTGGATCCTTAGGACTCTACTGGCAGTAAAGGATTTTTGTGGTAAGAATCTCAATGTTACTCAGGCATAAGCAAACCACAAAGCCATTAACTGGCTGTCTTCTCTACTATTGTGGATACTTTCTCCAAAGCATCAGTAAGTACAAAGTAGAGCTCTGATCTCGTTCATCTTTCATGTCCAGATAATTTATAGATTAGAAATATATACCTGGATTTTTACTTTATAATGGACAAGATTTTCCCAGGTGATTTGAGTTCTATAGTTTTCTAAAACACACTTAATTCTCCTGATGCCTGCAAATTAGCCATCCTGAGACCTAACATTTAGTTTGAGATTTCCATGTTGTCTTGTTTTGAAAAGCTCAAAAGACATTTATAAAATCTCACTGATTGCGCCTGGCATGGTGGCGCACACTTGTAATCCCCACACTTGGGAGGTGGAGACAGGAGGATCGTGCAGGTTTGAAGCCAGCCTCGCTGGCTTAAGAGACCCTGTTTCCAAATAAAAAAACATTAAAAAATAGGTCTGGGAGTGTAGCCCGGAGGTAGAAGGGTTTCCATGAACCCCCGTACCACCACCCCCCAAAAAAATCTCATTAATTTACAAACCTGTATTTTTAATTTATTGATTTGTATGTAGGCAAAATTGTTGATGTAAGGTAGAAAATCTAGTTCTAACAAAATTACTCATGTGTGTGTGTGTGTGTGTGTGTGTGTGTGTGTGTGTTGCTGGGGATTGAACACAGGGACACTGTGCCTCTGAGCTATATCCCAGCTCTATTTTATTTTCTTGACACAGGGTCTGACTGAGTTGTGGAGGGCCTGGCTAAGTTGCTAAAGCTGGCCACAAACCTGCGATCCTTTTGTCTCAGCCTCCCAAGTGTGCACCACTATGAACACTATGCCCAGCTTTTTTGCTATTCATCTATTTTTGTGCAATACAATGTGAGTTTTGAGGATTCACCCAAACTTTTTAGATATTCCACTTTTTGTTTTATCCCTACAGTATAATTATATATACAAATCAATATTAGAAGATTATTTGAGTCCTGACTAAGTATTAGCCTTTTGTTCATAATCACTAACAATATAAATACGGATCTGATAGCTAAAATACAGCTGAAAATTAATGAAGGATAAAAGTAAATGATCAGTCAAGATTTTTAGAAAATGAGAAGACCAAGTCATAGACTTGGAATAAAACCCTTAAAAGATGCATGTAATGGATCTAATGTACACACACAAACTTAGCAAAGCCAGTTACTGAGCTGAGCTGAAGGTGGGAAGGAAGAAGGAGTGGGGTGGGAGCTGGGGAGGGCTCAGCGAGGGCTGTGTGCATGTATGCCTCCATCACCTGGAATCTCATCATGATGTATGACTACAATGCACCAATAAAAATAAATAAATAAAAATGTATATTAAAAGCCTTGATTTGGAGTTGAAAATGTAAACATTCCTTTTTCCTATTTCTGCAATTACCTACAATTATAGAAATAAAAGAGATGATTTAAAAAAAAAGATGTATCTAATACAGGACTGTTAACTCCCAAACATTTTAAACATAATAGTGAGGAAAAGAACAAATCAATAAATGAACAAATCTGAGCAAAGAAGATAAACAAATGAAGAAATAAAGCATATGAAAAGATGTCTATCACTATATGCCATTAGGAACTGCAAAATTAAAACAATGAAAAACCACTATATTCATGTATTAGAATTTGAAATATCCAGAATGCTTATAACACCAACTATTAGTGAGGATATGGCACAACAGGAAATTCCATTTATTGTTGGTGAGAATTCAGAATGGTATAACCGCTTTGGATATTTGACAAAGGAGCCAAAAACATACACTGGAAGAAAGATCGTCTGTTCAACAAATGGTGTTAGCAAAACTGGTTAACCATATGCAGAAAAATGGAAATTAATCCCACTTTCTCACCCTGCACAAGAGTCAATTCAAGTTGAATCAAAGACTTGGAAATTAGACCATGGACCTTGAGGCTCCTTGAAGAGGGCATAGGTCCAGTACTGCAATGCATAGGCACAGATAAAAACTTTCTCAACAAGACCCCAAAGGCACAAGAAACTAAAAGGTGAATCAATACGTGGGCTTTCATGAAACTGAAGAGCTTCTATGGAGCAAATGAAACTGTCAAGAACCTCAACCGAGAGCCAACAGAATGGAAGAAAATTTTTGTCACCTACTCCTCTGATAGAGGATTAATATCTATTATATACAGAGAACTCAAGAAACTCAACACTAAAAAAAAACAAATCATCCAATCAAAAAATGGGCAAGTGAACTAAATAGACACTTCACGAAAGAAGAAATTCAAATGGTCAATAAATACATGAAAAAATGCTCAACATCATTGGCAATCAAAGAGTTGCAAATCAAAACTACCATGAGATTTCACCTAACTCCAACTAGAGATTTCACTTAACTCCAACTAGAATGGTAATCATTCAAAACACAAACAACAAATGCTAGCAAGGATTGAAGAAGGGGGAACCCTAAAACATTGTTGGCGGGATTGCAAATTAGTGCAATCACTTTGGAAAACAATATGAAGGATCCTCAGAAGAATGTGAACAAATTTACCATTTGACTCAGCAATACTACTTTTGGGTATATACCCCAAAGAAAGCAAACCAAACTACCAAACTAATGCATGCATACTATGTTCATAGCTCACAATTCACCATTACCAAATCATAAAACTAGCCAAGATGTCCATTAACAGATGAATGGATTACAAAACTGTGGGATATGTATACAATGGAATTTTACTCAGCCATAAAAAACACAATTACATCATTTTCATGGAAATGGATGGAACTGGAAGACATTCTGCTAAGCGAGATTAGTCAGTCACAAAAAATAAGAAATCAGATGCCTTCACTAATATGTGAAAGCTAAGGAGAAATGGGTCATAGGAGGAACTCTAGGTGAAAAAGGAAATCCTATAGAGGAGCAAATAAGTCAACCTAACTGATGGGATGGGAAGGGGAAAGAAGGAAACTCTCTAAAGCACATGATGTACTTAAACATATAGATGTCAACCACTAAGCCAAACATAGGAAGGAGAGATGGAAAGGAATGGGGTAGGGGTTGGGTAGAGGCTAACTGTGTGATGTGTGCATATATGTCTATACAAGATTTTTATCCCATTATGATGTATGAATACAATGTACCAATAAAAAAAAATGCACGAATGTGGTGTGGGATGCCAGTAGTGAGGAAGGGTATGCATGTGTGTGGAAGAGTTGTATGATAAGTCTCTTTAACTTTCCATCTGTTTTTCTGAAAAACTGAAACCACAGTAAGAACAAGGCATATTTAAAAATCACTGAAGGCACCAGATGCAGTGGCACATGGCTGTAATCTCAATACTTGGGAGGCTGAGACAGGAGGCTCACAGGTTCAAGACCAGTGTATAATAATTTAACAAGACCCTGCTTAAGAAAAGGGGGTCTGAGGGTATAGCTCAGTGGTAGAACTCCCCTGGGTTCAAATGCCAGTATCATGAGCACATGGAAAATCAATCAAAACATTGTTTCAATAGTATAATATTATAAATTCCTTTAGATGGAGGTGAAACAGCCTATATAAGCTCTTTTTATATTTTTTGTTTTAAAATAGGGTCTCACTAGGTCACTAGGAGTCTTCCTAAATTGTTGACTTGTTGTGAACCTCCAATCTTCCTGTCTCAGCCTCTAAAGTACTGGGATTACAGGCATGTACCACCACACCACACTAAGTGATTCTTAAGTTTTATTCTTGTTCCAATATTTTGTCATCCTAGACATATTTAGAAGCTAAGCATGCTGGAATCAAGCACTTAGACACCCGAATCAGAGCTCTGAGGCCCTGGCTCAGCATATACTCAGGAGCTAGATGATGGGCTGAACCCTGTCCCCAGTATTTATGTCAATGCTTGAATCCCATTCCTTAGTATTTGAAGAGGATACAGGGTCTTTGGGGAAAAAATTGAATCTAGATATGTTCATGAGGGTGGGATATACATGGTGGGATTAGTATCCTTTTAAGTAGAGATACCAGAAACCTGTGCACATGCCCCCATCCCTCTCCAAAATGTAAAAAGTGGCTATCTTCAAACTGAGCAAAGTCTCTCTAGAACCCCACTCTACTGGTACCACCACCATCTCAGACCTCTAGTCTCCAAAATCTTTGAGAAAATACATTTCTGTCTTTTAAGTGGGCCAGTTTTTGGTATTTGGTCATGACAGCCAGAGCTGACTAGGAGAAGCTATGGTGTTGCTGTCCTTCTGAATTTATGCACTCTTTCTGATAATAGAAAAGGCTCAAAATATCACATTGTCCTTGTTCCTAAACTGCTATTATTGCTGCTACTGTTGGTGGTGATATACTTGTATGTGTTTGACATGTGTGTAAAGTGTGTGTATTGTAGTTGCTTGACTAATGGATTAAGACTAAGTGAGCAAATGATACAGATAATTAGATAGGCTGCTTTTTGGGCCTGGAGACAGGAATTCTGAGCTGGACTCTGTCTATATTGCATTAGAAGAAAATCACTTTCCTCCATCTTAATAGAGTTAAATAAAACCTGACCCCAGTTCTGTAAATATGAAGACAATCCACACTCTGTAGTGAGACTCTAGCTAACCGCATACTATTTTCAGACATGCCCATTTATATGCCCAGGGTTCTATGTAGTACACCTCTATGGGCAAATGGCAGGCAAGGACCAGGTAAGTAGAAAGGCTGAATACACAAGCAAACTGGGGTGGTGGGGTTTATAGGAAGTATACAACTGAGCTAAATTTCTGAAAAATACAAAAGACATTTCAAGGAGTCAGAAAAGAGTTAGCAAGAGCAACAGAAATGTGACTAAGGGCATGAGAGAAATGAGATTGAGTAGCTCACATTATAACAAAACGAGCAATAAATGATAGCACGGTCATCCATCGGCACGTTGGAAATCGACTGTACAGAGCTTGATGAGGTCTAAATTCACAGTGCGATTAGATGAAACTGTAATGTCAAAATCACTCATGTAAACCAGCTGGCTCTTAAGACCCATTTTCTTTTAGGGCTAATGTATTGGCTACTTTTTGCATAATGTCTCTTTGTAGAAACATGGCTAAAACATGATCATTCATTTAGTGTCTGCCATCTCAAAGGTATTCCTTCATTGAATTTCTCTATTTCTATTTTGTTTGGTCATACTTACTGTAATATAAATCCTAAAAACAACAACAACAAAGTACCATCAAGCCATTACACCTTTTAAATTTTGCAGACCACTGGTATACTTAAGCAGTAATGGGGAGACCCTGCTCTCTCTCGGGAGCTGTAAGTTCTTGTCCTGTACATGTGGAGCCTGCAGAACTGGGTGTTTGAGGACACACAGGTGAAATACCACTTCAGTACCTTTTCCTCCTTTTTAAAATTCTAAGAGTGGTGTGAGAAAATCTATTTTTATGTATTTCAAGTCAGAACAAAAATCAATTTGTACTTAAAAAAATATGATACAAGACCCCAGAGCTTCAAGTACATAAAATACATGATTATGCCATTATTGTACAACAGTAACATTTAGGTTATTTAATTTCATGATAAAAAAATTAAGTCCCATGCCAGTTTCAGGAGAGTGAAGTTTTAAAATCATGATCTTAAATTGTCAATACTGGACTTCAACTTGGGGTGTGATGTATTAACTGTAGATATGATTGTCTGCTCCCACTGTCTGGATAACGCTAAAGCTTCCAGGGCCTAATGTTCATATTTACAAAGTATGATTAATAACAGTAATGGAAAAATAATATGACTATCAGGAGACTTAGAGCTGGGTGTAGTAGCACATGCTTGTAATCCCAGCATTTGGGAGACTGAGACAGGAGGACTGTGGTTCGAGGCCGCCATCAGCTACTTAGTGAGGCCTTTTGCAACTCAGTGAGACCCTGTTTTAAAAATAAAGACTAAAAAATAAGGTTGGAGTATATCTCAAAGGTAGAATGTCCCTGGGTTCCATCCCCAGTACCACACACAAAAATGTAAATTTCATATGATGGTATTTAGCACATACTGAATATGTGTAACATTAGCTATTATTTTTTCCATAGGGAACACAGGATACTAGATTCTGAGCTACCATCTATTCAAAATAATAAGGTAAGTCTCTTCCTTATTCTACTTCTCTGAAAATTTCAGCTAAAGAGCAATTCTGAAATGTCAAATATATGTGAATTTTTTTTTTGTGTGTGTGTGTGTATACATTACTAAGAATTGAACTCAGAAGCATTCTACCTCTTAGCTACAGCCCAACACTTTTTTTTTTTAAATGGTTGCTGAGAGGCTCACTAAGTTGCTAAGGCTGGTCTTGAACCTATGATCCTCCTTTTTCAGTCTCCCAAGTATGAGGATTATAGATGTGTGCCACCATAACTGGCACATATGAATACATTTTCGTCATTGTTCTTCTAAAGTGTTTGAGAATCTTTGGACCTTTTTTCACATCAAACCTCATCGTATTGTATAATTGCAATACACTAAAAAATAAAATACTGAAAAAATATGGCAATTTTGTTTAGGGATATTTACTCTTGGAAAGTTAAGGGTTAGAATAAGAACATGTTATAGGCAAACCCTGATTTGCTGAATCCAGATATATTCACAGTGCTGAGTCAGATTATAGTTGTTTCTTTAAACAACAGTCAAGTATGAAGCTATTCTTATCTGCAAAGCTGTGAAGGATCCAATCCTAAAAAGTTTGTATTAAAAACATATTTAGGCTTAGTGATAGTAATATCGTTGATATGAAATAAAGGCCCATGAAAGACCAATAAACACAAATGTCAACTTAAAAGAAGGTTTTGTAGAAATGCAGCTCAGGAGACAATGTGAAGCACTAGGTGGACAGGGGACTCCTGCAAGTTACCCCACAGCAGCGAAAATTAGTAAAACGTGAAAACAGTTATTCAAGGAGGCATCATCCTTTTTAAAATCACATTCTTTTAAATATCAGATACTAAAGGGTGATGCATTTTAGATGCATTAAGAAAAAGTGGAGCATTCAACCTCTAAGTTGCACCCTTTTTATTTTGAAATCAGGTCTAAGTTGCTGAGGCTGGCAGAGAACCTATCATCCTCCGGTCTTGGCATCCCAAGGACTGGAATTACAGACATACATCACCATGCCCAGACTCAAGAAAACTATTTTAAATTCAATTCATTTAGGAGACACAAATAAACAAGAAAAATGCAAAATATTCATTTAGTTAAAATCAGTACAAGCCAGGCATAGTGGCACATGCTTGTAATCCCAGTGCTTGGGAGGCTGAGACAGGAGGATCACACAGCTTCAAAGCCAGCCTCAGCTACTTAGTGAGGCTCTCAGAAACTTAGTGAGACCCTGTTTCCAAATAAAGTAAAAATAGGTCTGGGAGTATAGCCTGGAGGTAGGAAAGCACCTGGGTTCTACCCTCAGTACCACACACACACACACAAAACAATCAGTACAGAGTAATATCCTTGATTAATGAGTACTTGAAATTAAAGTTTTAGAATACAATCAAGGTATGTTTAAATGCTCTTGTCATGTCCAGTGTTTATTTATTTATAAAATAAATGTCTAAGACATCCCTCTATTATAATTATATAATTAATTACAATTAATACTCAATAGTATATTCTACTAACTTCCTGAGTTCCATTAGATACACCTTAAAGCAGCCCTCTGTTGATTTTCTTTCAATATGTGGGTGAGTATTTTAGGGGATTATATTGAGCTGTTTGGCAAGATTCCTGGGATTTAAAAATTTCAGTCATATTTTTAAAAATTTCTGAAACTGCTCAGTATAGCAAGTACTGTAAGACAAAGTTATTTTTTAAAATAGCTAGTCATCTTTCCTCTAGAAATTTTAATCATAATAATCATAATAATCATAATTTTATCGTTTTACTATCTATACTGTTAAATTATTTTTATTATTCCACTTTTAAAGCAAAAATAATTTGATTATTTTATTTTTATTTTTGGCAAGTTTCTCTTTTAACTGAGCAATATATTAGGTCCATTCCTCTTTTTCAGTAGATAACTAGTTTTTCATCACACATGTAATGCTAATATACTGGGAAATTTGTTTATGGATGTTTTAAAGTTTTCCAATGCTTTGTCACTGTAATTCTACTATTATATTATTCTACTACATGGTTCCTTTTTGATCTCGAAGTTTCATTTTCTGAATAGTAATTTTTATACCAAATGAGGTATTACTTTCTTAAATTATCATACACATCACTAGGCTTTCCAAAATAGCTGTAATATACTAGCATTAACATAATATTAAAGTGCTTATTTTCTCACAATTTTTTTAACAATGGTCAGACAATAACATTTCTATTTACCATTCTTATGGTTAATACTGTAGCTCAACAAGTGTGTCTACAGTACTAGGATCAAACTGAGGGTCACTCTACAGATGAGGTACACCCATCAACCCTTTTTATACTTTTAATTTTGAAACAGAGTCTAAGTTACCACATGCTGGCCTTATTAAACCTGTGATATTCTCATATTAGTCTATAAAGTATTGAGATTTCAAGCTTGTGTCATGGCACCTGGCTATGAATTTTTAAAAATATCTGTTAGCTCTGTTGAATTCTTCCTTCTGAATTGCATGCTTATTTTTCTATTGGGTTATTAGTAATTTTTAAAAAATTTAAAAAATTTTTAAAGACTTCTGCTTCTAATCAAAATGGAATAACTGGGAACAGATTGACTCACCCCCTTGAAATAAACAAAAACAAGTGGTCAAAACATAATTAGAAAAAACAATTTCAAAGCACTGACATTCAGGCAACTATGCATAAAGATGCCTGAGAAATGGAAACCAAATAATGTAATTCCTGGAATATACTGGCATGAGAAAGTCCCCAAAACATGACAGAGAGAGGAATAATATTCAAAGGCCCAGAAAACTGCCTGAATAGAAAAGACATTGTTGAGAGCCCAGGAAGACAAAAATGGCTAGTGTTTTCAGAGGAGATAAGCAAGGACTACAAATACAGACAACTCCAGAACTCTGAAGAGGACTTTTTGTGTATGTAGCACAATCTTCCTCAGTGCCCATGTGAAAGAAAATTACCTACAGCCAAAAAAGAAAAAGAAAAAGAAAGAAAAAAGAAAATGAAAAAAGACCACCAAAAAATACTACTGGGAATAGCCCATGGGGACAGCATTGGACCAGGCCAACTAGAATAGAAAAGTCCACAATTCCCAGGGACATTGAGTGAGCTGCTCAAAGAATCTTGATACGGTGTTGGAAATCTTTAAATTTACCAGCTTAATGAATCTTAGAAACTAAAACCAAGAGGAGTTTACAAGTATCATAATGGCATTTCAAAATACTATTAAAACATTTTATGAGAATTTTTAAAATATTCAGTATGTAGTAAGGTTCACAATGTGGAACAATTGGTCCAAAAGTACTAGTCATGCAAAGGTAGGATGTAATAAGTAACGATATGATCCATAAGGAGGAGAAAAGTCAGTGAACTCAAACTAACCAATATCTGACATCAATGTTAAAATTAGTTATCAAGTATTTAAAATAGTAATTGTATCTATATTCCATAAAATAAAACTGTTAAATAGACATGGAGGGAAAAATGCCTAGGTCAAGTTTCTACAGATGAAAACCACAATATGTGGAATTGGAAATATACAAAATGAGATTATAATCAATTTGACAAGGCAGCAAAAAAGATTAGTGAACTTGAAGACATGGCAAATGTTTATGGGACTATCCAAAATGTACACAAGAGATTAACAAGAATTATAAAAATGAACAGAATAGAAAACATAAATTTTTTATCAGAAATTGTGAGAGGTGATATCACTAGTTTCTACAGATTAAAAATCACATTTAGCAATATTATGAGAAAATTAAAATTTTAGAAGTGAAAGACAAAGTTATCAAAATTAATTTAAGAATATATAAATAACAGATTATTAAAATAACACTTTGTAGCCGGGAATGGTGTCTCACGCTTGTAATCCCAACATTTGGATGCTGAGACAGAAGAATCACAGTTCACTGACAGCCTCAGCTACTTAGTGAGGCCCTCTGCAAATTAGTGAGACTCTGTTTCAAAATAAAGAATAAAAAAATAGGGCAGGAGGTGTACCTAGGAGATCGAATGTTCCTTCCTTAGACCAGGGGAAAAAAATACATTTTGTAGTCAGGCACAGAGAAACAGCCCTGTAATCCTAGTACTTAGGAGGCTAAGATTAAAAAAAAAAAAAAAAAAAAGTTTGTAGCCAGCCTCTGCAACTTAGTGAGATGCTGTTGTCTCAAATAAAAAATAAAACATAAACTGGAGTTGGTAGGCTGGGATCAGTGGTGTATGCCTATAATCTTAGTTTAGAAGTCTGAGATAGGAGAATCACAGGTTCCAGGCCAGCCTCAGAAACTTAGCAAGATAATCAGCAACCTAGCAAGATATTGTTTCAAAATAAAATATATAAAGGGCTGGGGATGTTGCTTTGATGTAGAATACCTGTGGATTCAATCCTCAGGGGAAAAAATAACTTGTCAAGTATATCAAATTTATCACATGGATTATTGTTGTTGGTAAAAACTTGCCCACAAAGTAAAAACAACAAAAGGTCAGATGTTGTAACTGTGAGATTATAGATGAAGCATTACTAATTTTCCACATACTCCTTCAGAAAGAATGAAGAGGGCAGGACATTTCACACATAATTTGGAAAAAAATAAACTTTTTTACTGGAATACAAGGTTGTTTTTTTTAAAAAAGGAACAAAAATAATTTATCATAAAATAAAGTAAACCTCAATCAAGAGCCAAAAGAATGGGAGAAGATTTTTGCCAACTATTCCTCCAATAGAGGAATAATATCTAGAAGATACAGAGAACTCAAGAAGCTCAACACTAATAAAAACAAATGACCCAATTGAACAATGGGCAAGTGAATTAAATAGACACTTCACAAAGGAAGAAATTAAAATGGCTAGTAAATTCATGAAAAAAACGCTCAACATCATTAGCAATTAGAGAGATGCAAATCAAAACGACCCTGCAATTTTTTACCTAACTCCAACTACAATGGCAATCATTCAAAACACAAACAACAACAAATGCTGGTGAGGATGTGGAGAAGTGGGAACTCTACTACATTGTTGGTGGGATTGCAAATTAGCAACCACTTTGGAAGGATGGTTGGATCCTCAGAAGAATAAGAATGAACGTACCATACGATCCAGCAAAACCACTTCTGGGTATCTATTCAAAAGAAAGAAAACCAACTTCCAAACTAATGCATGCATATCTATGTTAATAGCTGCACAATTCACCATTGCCAAACTATGGAACCAGCCAAGATGTCCATCAACAGATGAATGGATTACAAAACTGTGGGATATGTACACACTGGAATTTTGCTCAGCCATAAGGAAAAACACAATTACATCGTTTACAGGGAAATGGATGGAACTGGAGGACATTATTCTAAGCGAGATTAGTCAGTCACAAAAAAGAAAAAATCTGATGCTCTCCTTAATATGTGAAAGCTAAGGAACTCTAGATGGAGGAACTCTAGATGAAGAAGATTCTATAGATGAAGATTCTATAGATGAAGAAGGAGATTCTATATAGGAGCAAATAAGATGACCAAAGGGTATGGGAAGAAGGAAAAGGGAAATTCTCTAATGCACATGATGTACTTTAACAAACACATCAAAGTCAATCAGTAAGCCAAGCATGAGAAGGAGGGAGGGGGAGAGAATGGGCAGGAATTGGGTAAGGGATAATTGGGTGCTGTGTGCATGTATGTCTCCACCATCTTAAATCCTATTAAGATGTATGACTACAATGCACCAATAAAATTAAAAAAAATAAAACAAAAATGAAAAACCAGGTCATGACTTCAAGAAAAGCAGGGAAAGCTTTAACAAACCCTGACAACCATTCTTGATTAAACAAAACAGAAAAATAAATATCCTAAAACCCCAGAAAATAAGAATAGAAGGAACTAGGTGTGGTGGTACACACCTGTAATCCCAGTATTTTGGAGGCTGAGACACAGGAAAATCTCAGGTTTGAGGATCCACAGCAATGTAGTGAGACTCTCAGCAAAAATAAAAACAAACAAACAAACAAACAAAAAGGGCTAGAGGTAGTAGAAGGTCCCTGGGTAAAATCCCCAGTACCCCAGGTTGGGGGGAAGTGAGGAAAAGACTAGAAAGGAACTTTCTCCATATATGAAAAGTCTCGATGAAAGACCTGTAATTAATATTATATTAGTATGAAAGGTTCAAGAGTTAATCCTTTTGGCTCTAATCAGAAAAAAAGTCAAGTCTGTTATAGCCACTTCAATTTAGCATCACACTGGAGATCCTGGCATTAGAATAGGGCAAAAGGGAAGAAAGACAGCCACGTAGAGGAAAAAAAATAATTAAACTATATTGATTTGCAGGCAATGTACTCATTTATGTAAAGACTAATAAAATCTTAATGAAAGTTAATAGAAGTCATTAGTGAGTGAGTTAAATGATATAAAAATTAAATATCTATTGAAAAATAAATTATATTTTTATATACTAGCAACAAATGATCAGAAATTGAAATTATAAAATATATCTTTTGCAATATCATACAATTATGAAATAATCCAACAAAAGATATGAAAAACCCGAACAATGAAAATAATCAAAACCTTGCTGAGAAAAAATACACTCAATTATCTTTTCATTTCTTATTTACTGATTAGAAATTTATTCAGAATTTATTGGGTGCCTATGATGCCCAAGTCTAGAGTATCAGGATGTTCTAAAGTGACAACTCTTGCCTGGGTCGAGCTAAAATTTTAGTGGGAGGAGAAAATAGGTAACAAATAATAAAGTAATAAAGTAGATGATGATAGGTTTATATTTAAAAACATGACAGAAAAGGGAAAGTGGGAAAGCAGGAGGTGTCAACTCAGGCAAGGCCTCAGGAGATGGCTCTGAGCTCATGGTAAACTGAGTAAGCAGGGAGATGGGGCGACCTTCCGGAGAAGCACAGACAGCTAAGAGACGGGACTTCCATGGCGGGCCTGTGCACTTCATGTTTGGGAAACATTAGTGAAGCCAGCACAACTGGGAAGCCTAACATCTTTCCTCTCTGGAATTAGGATTCACTGCAAAAATCTTGAACCGAGGAATAATACGATAGGATACTAGCTTTAAAAGGGTAACTAGGAGCCGGATGTGGTGGTGCACAAATGTGATCCCAGTACTTGGGAGGCTGAGACTGGAATTCCAGGTTCAAGGCCAGCTGCAGGAACTTAGCAAGACCCTTAGCAATTTAGGGAGGCCCTGCTTCAAAATAGAAAACAAAGTAGGGCTGGGGGTGTAACATGGAGAATATCTATGAGATCAGTGTCTATGAGGTCAACCAAAAGTACCCAAATATAAAATAAAATAAATAAAATAAAACAAAATGATCACTGGAGTTGCTAGGCTGAGAATAGGCTGTGAGTAGGAGGGAGGCCCTGGTGGGATCAGAATAGTTATTAGGTAATTCTAATAATCTGGCTGTAATGAGAGATTAAATATGGCACCTGACAAAATCAGATACATGAAAATAAAGTCAAATAAGAAGAACCTCCTTCTGTGTTGGTGATTAGGTGGGGCGATTGGACATGATTAGGATAAAATAATTGCACCAATGGGTAGAATAGGGGATGGGTTTACAACTGTTGGATACTTAGGCTAAGCCCTTTAATTCATTCACCCTAATGAGCATCTTTTATAATGTAGTGCTTCAGAATACATGTAGCCTTGTAAATGAACTGGTGGATTTTAATCTTGACAAAACTAGTTCCTAGAGGACCACTGAGATCTCAGGAAGGGCCGAACAGTTAAAGGGATAAGGCATTTAACCAGTAGGTGTTGTGCACAGTGGTTTGAACGTGTTTTAAGCCACTGCTTAACAGTGATTATATCATCCAGTTTACATCGGTTATATGTTCAATACATACTTTTTGAAAGGAAATGTGCTATTCAGAAATATTGCCATAAAAGTGTTAAGGAATAACAATTCAGTGGTTTATAAAAAGGTATGAACCAGACATGATGGTACATGTTTGTGATTCCAGTACTTGGGAGGCTGAGACAGGAAGATTGCAGGTTTGAAGCCAGCCTCAGCAACTTAGTGAGGGTCCCTTTCAGCAATTTAGTGAGACTCTGTTTCCAAATAAAAAATAGTACAGGTATTACTATTACTATGGGGGTGTAGTTCAGAGGTAGAATGCTTCTGGGTTCAATCCCTAGCACCACACACATGCACACATGTGTGCACACACACATGCGTGTGTAAAAGTATGGATCATGTACTATATACGTGCTAGTTCTGACATGTTCATTGAGACTTACAAAGATAAATATATCCTATGTTCACCAGTAAATTTTTAGTTTCATGGTGTAATAAAACTTCTAAGAAAGATAAAAACATGAGTATGATGTGGAACATTTACTGAGTACTTACAATGTGCTAGGCATTTTATTTTACATGAATTATATATCCGGTCTCTGCATAGGTATGAAGTAGGTAGTAGGTCTATTGACATTCTAAGAATGAATTAATGACACAGATTAAATGAATGTTTACAGTTATGGAGCATATTATTTGTGAGTAAAGTCTTAATGATTTGGTTGCTCAAGGGTGTCCTATGACCACACTAATAACCATGGCTTTGAAAACACAGGTTGATTCAATCTACAGTGAGTGGATAGAAGGACACTGCAGTGTAATGCTAACACTGTATAATGTACATCTGTTGTAGAGAGATGGGAAAGCATGGGGAAAGTACTTGCTTTAGATATTATAGCTCAGTTTTTCAGTCAGTTAACAATTTGTAGCATGTGATTGTTCTGTGTCTACAAATAAAATGGGCTGTTGAGAGCAGGTAATTATTCAAGTTTGTTTTGAACATGTACAGGTTGATGCATTGACCTTTTCTCTCTAAGCTCTGCCCAAGTTTAAAAGCTTTGTACATGTAAACTGTCATTCTTGTGTTAGTGAAAATACCAGGTAGGTTCTACTGCTTGCATTGGTGAGCAAATCATAATCTTCTGTTTGCCTCATTACATAAAATACTAGGAACTTCCTTAGGACAAATGGAGTTTCCTATAGAAAAACAATGTGATCATTATCAATTCATATTTTCATGGCCTATTTAAATTCAGTTTGTAACACTACAATTCTTTTTGGCTTCTCCCTGAAAATTTGTGTAATCCCTGGAACATATATAGTGTAAAGTAGTAAACAATGCTGAGTGAATTCAAGAGGAAACTACTGCTTTCTCCTCCTTAGTTACAATCCTCTGTTCCTCAGAGGGGAAAACACTATTTTTATGATAAAATGATAAAATCATTGTGTGGAAACCAGTCAGTGAGGAGGAAATATGATTTCTTTATTTATATAATTCCTGTTCAATTGATGCATACATAGTTTAAGTTCTAAATTATTCATATTATCCACAATGATCTACTAGTTTACCACTATTTATTTAATTTTATTTGATCTGATTCTATTCATTATACTTTATAGAAAATTATAAAATGATACAAGCTTAACACATATTACTTTTAGTAGGATATACTGTACAGCATGGTGTTAAGAGAGGACCATGCATATGCCATTAGATTTTGACTCTGTTGAAGGAACACTTATCTTATAGCTGTATATATACTTCCTTAAGTTTCATTATGCTTTATGTTTAAAAGCAATGATAATATCTTATCTATATCATATCAATGGTTGAAAATTAGGTTAAATGGTGCTTTGGAGATGAAACTAAGATTGTGGGTTGGGTTATAAAATTTATTTTATTTCTAATGCTTTATACTTTGTTACCATTAATTTTTTAAGGATGATTGGCAGCTCTTTTGTAATGAAATTTAAATGCAAGTAGTACTATGTATTATAAAATACCATACTTGAAGAATTACATAAAAATCACAAGTCTATTACAAGCAAATTTCTTTTCTTTAAAGATATATAACAAAGAATCCAAATTAGGTGAGAAGTACAGTATCAACCTATGGGAATGTTGAAGCTGGTACAGTTTGATGTTTGGTGGTCAACATCATCAGAAAACAGAGTAAGAAGCTATACTGAAGGAGAAACCATAAAGCAAGCAGTCAAAGGATTAGAAATTGGAGCTGAGGTGTTCATTGTTTTGTTAGAATAACACATACTTAGCGAGGCGTGGTGGCGCAGGCTTTTAATCCCCGCACTTGGGAGGCAGAGACAGGAGGATCGCGCCAGCTGTGCTGGCTTAAAAGACCCTGTTTCCAAAAATAAAAAAAGCATAAAATAGGTCTGGGAGTGTGGCCTGAAAGTAGAAAGGCTTCCAGGAACCCCAGTACCACCACCAAAAAAAAAAAAAAAAGAATAACATATACTTCCTCTGTGTTGCAATGTGTTACAGCTTTGCCATCTGCCATCAGGTATTGAACCTTTACCATCTACCCTCCCTTATCATCCTTTATGAAAAGCGATGTTTTATTTCATGTAGTTTTCATAGTGCTATTTAAATACTTAGTCAAAAGGTAGTGTCTGATACTATTCTTTATATTTTTCTTTTTTATTTCTGGGACATATATTTATTTTTAAAATACTCTAGACTAGCGGGCATGATGGCACACGCTTGTAATCCCTGCACTTGGGAGGCGGAGACAGGAGGATCCTGCAGGTTCAAAGCCAGCCGCGCTGGTTTAAGAGAACCTGTTTCCAAATAAAAATATAAAACGGGTCTGGGAGTGTAGCCTGGAGGTAGAAGGGCTTCCAGAAACTCCAGTACCACTAATAATAATAATAATAATAATAATAATAATAATAGTAAAATAAAATACTCTAGACTATTATTATTGTGACCACACTTTTATTAATGAAAAGTATATGTGCCAGTGACATTTATTGATGTTTGGAGCCTTAGGCATCATCTTGTAATATCCAGTTGTGTATGCTGTTTTTAGAATTGTTGAAGCTAAGGTTTTTAAGCAAACTATAATGTTAAAGGTAATGTAGCTGCTATAGACTGAATGTTTTTGTCCTCCTCCAGCACCCCTAAGTCCACAATGAAGGCTAACTATGTAATGGTATTTGAAGTTGGGGCCTTTGGGAGGTAATTAAGTTCAAAGGTCCTGAGGGTGAGGCCCTCCTGAAAGAATTACTTCTTTTACCAGTAGATGAGCAGTTCAGACCTTCCCCTTTCTCTGCTTGAGTGGGCTATGTGAGGACCTAACTGAAAAGGGGCCTATGCAAACAACCCAGCCAGACTGCACCCTGAGAACTCCTAGCCTCTGGAACTATGAGAAGTAAATATCGTTTAATCCATATAATCTATAGTATTTAGTTATTGTAGCCTAAATTGAGACAGTACCCAACTGATGTCATATTATAACTGAATCAGATGGCTGTAGATTATATTTTAGTAGTTATAAGAGAGCTATAAGAGAAATAACTATAAGAGAAATAACTTTTGATGAAAGTTTTACTTTCACTAAAAGTTTCACTAAAAAATCAAAATCTACATATTCATTTATCATAGCTGTTTAACATCTTTGGAATGGGCCCAAATCAAAGGTGAGCATCAATTTACTACCTGCATGAATCTGGCTTAAGTATCATTTTATTACAGTAACTAATTTCCATCACTTATTCATCTTAATAATAATATAATGTGTGTCTTTCCAAATGTCATTTTCTACCATCTGAATTCCTACAAGTTATTAAGATCCCCTTGTGCATTCACTTTCAGCTTATTAAGAAATGAGAAAACTATCCAAAGATACAAAGACTATTTTAGTCATTTGGAATGTATTACAGGAAGGCATAAAATTGCTTATTCAAAATGGATGAATTGAATAGGACTTCTTGGCATTATTAAGTTCCTGAATATTATCATGAGTATAACAAAGACCACACTATAAATCTGGATCCTATGATGAGCAGAAATCTCATGTTCTAACAATGCTATAATCATTCTTTAACAAATACTTATTTAACAGAGAAAATTTAATGTGTATTGACTATACATAGATATATAATATCTTCAAAATTGTTGTATGACACTGTTGAACTTGTTTTCTGGGTTTGCTCAGGCTCTTCATCTATTACATAAAAGATGGTATTTCTTAGGCTCCTGTCTCCCTCTCTGCTATGGTCTGAATATATCCCCTAAAATTCATACATAGAACTTAATCACTATATGATAATTATAATCATATCAAGAGATGAGGAATTGGACCATGCCATGAGGCCAGAACCCTCATGGGTAGAATTAGGGCCTGAACAAGAGAGCTTGGATTCTCTCCCTCTCATCCCCTTCACTGAGTGGAAATGTAACCATTCATCCTGTCTGGAGGATGCAGCAGTTTAGTCTTCATTTTAAAATATTCCATTTTCTTGATTAACAGAAAACTGGTTGAGAATGCCAGAATTTACTGTATTTGAGACTAAAATAAGTCTGACTTCAAGTTGAAAAGGGGCTAAGTTATTTTTGTTAGAGTGGGAAAATGCATGTGGAATTCCAAATTTGGTTAATAGGGACACAGAATCTAAGAATCACAGGTTTATCAAGGGAAAAATCAAAATATCAAAGAGTCACAGAGATGTGAAAATAGAAACCGAGGAGATTAGGAATAGAAACTAAGTGAATTCACCAGCTTTCCTTAGAAAACCTGAAGAGGGATCTCCAGTGCTTCACCACCACTACTAACTGTGGCTTCTGGTAGTTCTCTTTTTCTGTGTCTATCTCACAGATTTTTTTCTTCCATCCTCTCCCTGAACAATCATTTCTCCTCGAGGTACTCTGAAACTTTTAGAGCTCTAGTAACAGCAAAGGGTAGTCAAACTGGTATGATCTGAAGACCATTTTCTCATTGAAGGAATTCAGACTTTAGGTAGACTCTTGAGGATTGCTGGATGGATCTTTAAAGAAGAGGGCTATAAAAGGCTAAATGCTTTCTGAAAGTCATTATCCTGGAAAAATTAGGGAAAGTATGAGTGTATGAGTGTATTTAGAATAAGAGATGTTTAAAACTCACTTATCCTTTTTTTTTTAACCTCATCATTGTTTATCTTTATTCTGGACTAAGGACTTCTGCCCTGGGAAGGCAATAGATCCATTATGATTCATCATGTAAAGACATTTTACTTTTATTCTTACACGTTCCCATTTCTCTCATTTTTAAATCTTCTACTAGATTGATCACTCTTTTCTTTTTCTTCATTTTTATTCCTGCAAAAAGGAAGATAATGGCTGGGGGTACCCAGGTAGCAAAGCTTTGAATTAGAGGGGTCTGGAGGTGAAAGCAAGCCCCGGGGACTTCTTTAGGTCATCCATGTGCGATACTTCATGTGGAAGAAGGTCAGAAGAGGCACAGATGCCTAATATCTTATGCCCTCCAAACGGACAGGCACAGAGTTTATTTCCTGAGGTTTCATAATACCAAACATAATGGAAATTATGTGTATTATTCTGCAAATGGAGGACAAATTCCCTTGAGTGAAACTGTTTTTGCTCAATGCTGCTAAATCCTCACTATTATTTATATTCTGCACAATGTATTAGGATTGAATGAGCCTTGTGAGGCAACTTATTGCAACCTACTCATTTTAAATTTAATGATATTTGAGAACCAGTAACCTAAAAAGACATTACCTCAGGCCAAAAACAGAACTACAAAGCATGGCTCCTCACCTGATACTTTTAACAATAATATTACTAAAGTAGAAATTTCCAGTTCCTCAATTCCATTTTATATCTTCCTTTTCCAGAGGTAAGTTGATCATGTTTTCTTCTAATTTATGTTTTAAAAATTTTAATACACTTCTACTCTCTCATGTCTATGTACCCATTAGCAAGAAACTATGCCTACTCCCACTAATATTTAAAAACTTGTTTTTTTCCCAATTTTCAATTGACATTGTTCTCTAAGATCTATATTGACACCTATATTCATTATGTACAGACTTTCTTTTATCTTTTTTTGGGGACCGGGCGTTGAACCCAGAGTATCACACCTGCAAAGCAGGTGCTTTGCCACTGAGCTACATCCCGGCCCCTTGTACAGACATTTTACCTTTGTTCTTTACATGTCACCATTTCTCTCATTTTTTTATCATTTAAAAGATTGATCACTCTTTTCTTTTTCTTCATTTATATTCCTGTAATAACTTGGGACTTGATCTAGTAGGGGTTTTCCTAACCCCATGTCTAACTTCACCAACTTGACCAGAAGCACTCAGTGTCCTTGTACAACCCTAAGCATGAACCATTTTACAACCCTAAATCATGAATCATTATTGTATGTCTTCTAGGTTTATAACAGTGGGGTGTTGGCATAAATGTGAAAGTAAGTCTCATCTCTCTGTTTGTGGTATGGTAGTAATTTAGATGAGATAGGATATTTACATTTTAATAATAATAAAATACAAAAAGGCACTGACATCAGATTAGGGTGTATTCAGACAGGCAGCAACAAAAGCTTTTGTGGCAGAGTTAAAACCTCATTTGGCTATAAAAACAGATAAATTTAGGAAAGCTTTAGAACTATGAGAAATGTTTCCAGTCAAAAGAAATGAATATGTTCTGGAGGTGAGGATGAACAAGGTATACTAACTGGATAATGATTATTACAGCCAAGACCTGAGTTGTTCAACTATACTGGAGAGTAAATTCTAAAGGACTTTCAGAGTTTGAACTTTATTTCCTGAAGATATTTTGATAATCATATTATGATGTGAAAAAGATGCTCCAAGAAGGTTAATCTGATGGTGTTCTGCATAATGTCATAGGAGAAGAGAGCAAGGGAGACAATGCAAGCAGCTACGAAAGGGCCAAGGCTCAGGCTAGTGAGCTGCTAATGGGAATGGAAGAGCGAGGGGACCGTGAAAGAGACAGCCAGTGGATCCACATGTGCTTCTTTCCATGGGAAGAGTTGGTGTCTCTTTATGAAAACAACAAAAAAAATTGAAACAGAAATAGTGGGAGGATTTCATACAGAGAGAAAAGCAAATCTGTTCATCTTATGCCCCTGTAGCTTGTGGTTGCCACTGGAAATACAAAGATGTTGTGGGAGGTGCGATCATCAAGAAAGGTAAGATTGTTTTCTAGAAAAAAAATATGAAAAGAATTCTTGTTTATAATCATCAATGGCTTTCCATTGGAGGTGCTTTTGCTTCTAAGATAAATGTATCATCTTCTGGAGGTATCTCTCCCACACTGTCAGGGGGAAAGGGGTCCTACTGGTAGCTAGTGGCGAAGGATTCCATTGTGCAGCCTCCAGCACCTGCGCAAGCCTTTGCAGCAATAAATTACCTGCTCAGCAATGTCAGTAATGCCCATGTTGGAAAACCCTGACATACTCTGATGTAGTGAGCTGCACTCTCACAACTGTTTCTATGAAAAGAAAAGGTAGGATTGTTTATTCTATGCAGATACATTAATTTATTCAATAAACTTGAAACATTAAATGCATAGAACTCACAGTTCTATGAGCAGCTTATGCCATCCACTATAAATTGCTCTATTTTTTCCACTGTACTTACCAGAATCATATTTTACACTCATTTCAAATTCTAAGTTACTTGTATTCATGCTTATTTTAATTTCCTATTTCTCCCCTGCATACATCTCTGTAACCACTCACATATAAGCCCTGTAGGCCTAAGAATATGCATAAGTTTTGCTCACTGATATTTATTATAACTAATGCTTTACACATAGTACATCTTTTTTATTTTTATTTTTTTTTGTGATACTGGGGATGGATACTTTTGCATCAATAAATGAATGATGACCCAAACCATATACAGTTCTAATGGTTTAACCAATGTCATAGAAGTCCAAGGTCAACCTCAGCTTTAGCAAGATACTCAGCAATGTAGGGAGATGCTGCTTCATAGAAAGAATGTGGTTCATAGGTAGAATGCCCCTGGGTTTAGTCCCTAGTATTAAAATTTTTTCAGGAAAGAATAATAGGTATGACTTTAAGGTACTGCCCTCACATTTTATTTTCTTTTTTTTAAAGTTTAAATTAGGCTGAATTTTGGGTTATAATATTAGCTTTTATCTAAAGGAGCAGTGATAAAATTACTTAATTTTGATTATAAAACTTAGGGAAAAATAAAAGAGGACATTGATTTATTAGCTATTGGAAGGGAGATAACAGTAGTAAAAGACAATGGAACTGTAAAATAATATATTTTCTAGCAGTTCATAAGTACTCTAGTTCTTTTCCTGGTAGAAAAATTATAGCAGGATACCTTATTACCTTAATAGTCAACCCAGAAAACAAGTCTATCTTTCTTTTTTCTTGGTATTTTCTCTGAATTCACCTTCTTAATCATAAATGTTACTGTTTATGATGATGTTGTCAAAAGACAAAAATTAATACATAATTGACCAAAATCCCCACTCACAAACTCAATTATTATAAGCCTGTTAAGTAAATAATATTAACTTCATTATTTATAAAGAATAAATACAATTATTAGAATATATTAATGGAGCAATAAAATATTTGGTAACAGAAATATAATAACTGAATTAGAAAGATCTTTAATAACAGCAAAGTTATGAATAAATTTTCCAAAAATGAATGGATAACTCATATTAAAAACCTTTACAAAGAAATAAAAATCATAAAATATACATAAGAAGACTTGTGTTAAAGTTTATTTTATTAATTACTAATATTACTAAAAAGCTCTCACTGAACAATACCTCATTTTGTTTTTCTTGCAGTGCTGGGATCAGATATCCCACCACTAAGCTACATCTCCTGTCCTATCTCAACAATTCAAGACCATAGTTTTAATATGAACAAATTTCATGCAAATAAAACAGAATTGTCTTATTTAGAAGATTGCTTCTTAATATTTTTATAACTCAGAATTTAGGAATCTATCTCAGAAGCAGAGCATATGTTTTGCATGTGTGAAATTCTGGGTTTGATTCCTGAATATATAGATTTTTAAAAAATATTTTCTCAAGCTAGGCATAGAGGTGCACGCTTATAATCCCAGCATTAGGGCGGTTGAGACAGGAGGATCACGGTTCGTAGACAACTTCAGCTACTTACTAAGGCCCTTTGCAACTCAGTAAGACCATGTTTCAAACTAAAGAATAAAAATAGAGCTGGGGGTGTAGCTCAGAAGTAGAACGGCCCTGGGTTCCATCCCCATACTGAAAAATTATATACATATTTCTCAAATAACTGTCTTTATATTTATTGGTATTAAAAATATGAGCTAAGCATTTCAAGAAGTCAGAAATGTAGTACCACTTCTTCATCTCTACTGATTTCTTCATTCCTACATCTTTACTTAATTTTTAGCAAGTTGCAAACAATAAACTTGAACCACATCTGTATATCCTTTTCTGAATTTAATTTCAAAATGCATGTAAAATATTTTAATATCTTTTTATTTGGAATTGATTTCTTTGTAATGTGCTCCTCTCTTTTTTTCTGGAAATCAAGTTTCCATGAATTTATTTCTAAACATCTTTCTTTGAGTTCAATTTTCTTTTTACTATTTTAATACAAAACTAAGGCAAATAATGCCTTTCATAATAAGTAGAAATGTCTTTGATGTAAAGAAAAATAAATGAGACTACCAAGCATAAAACATTAAAAAATGAAAATTCCTAGAATAATTATTTTAATACATGAAGTCCATTTATGGTCCATTAATAACAAATACTTATTCATATAAAGTGAGTTCTCATTTAGAAAAATAGCACTAAAATTGTATACAGAATGCCACGATCCAGATAAACAAAGAACTAGATTGGTCTTCATAAATCAAATTCATATTTTGCTTGTGTGCACACACACGCAGAAAGTAAAAGAGTGGAGAGAGGGAGAGAGAAATACATGGTGTGGGCATCATCATCCCTTTATATAACTCCATCACCTTTTTACACAGTTATTAAAAAAGAGACCGGATAAGCATAAATATCCTTCAGATATCTACTCACAGATCATAAAATAAATGCTCTCAACCACAGTTACAACTGAGTGTCATAAGCGTGTTTATGTATCACCTCTGTACTTCTCCTTATCACTTGGGTCCACATTGATTCCTCTAAGACTAGTCATTCAGTTTAGATTCTTCTAGCAATATAATGGAAGAAAATCACAGATAAAAATATGTACCGTGTCACTCCTTTAAAGTCATCCTTGCTCCCCTTTCAAGATTTAAAGTACAAGGGCCAAGAGAAAGATTGTACAGAAGTCTATCCTAACATGCTTCAAACCTGTTTTACTTTAAAGAGGGGAAAAAAATACAATGTCAGTCAAATCCTTGCAAGAAGAAAATATTCACTCAGATGGTTGATATGAGCATATTTTCATGAAGGGGCTATTTGCAGATGTGTGCTAGTGACATGGCAACATGGGTACTGAGGGTACTGAGGTCCAGGGTGAGAAATGGCCCTTGGAGTGCTGGAGACATGCAGAGGTACTTCCTAGTGGAAATCTAATCCTAGGATGACTCACTACTGCTACAGATGCTGCTCTGGAGCAAAGATATGGATGAACTACCCACAACTCTCTCTGCTTCTCACACACCTCTGCTGTTGTCTTCCACTGACCAAAACCCTGCACCCCACCTGAGCCAGCAGCTAGGGACTAGAAAGTTCAAAGTCCAGGAGTTAGCCTTCTGGCCCTAAAACAGAAGAAAGGGAAGGAGAATGGGTCCAAAGTGGTGAATATGACAGAGACTGTCTTTAAAAATTGTAGCTTCATTTTCACGCTAGAATTATGTATTGAACTATATAGCCAAATTAGAGGAACTGAGAATAAAGATGGAAGATCTGAAAAAAATATTTTATGCAAAACTGTATATCAATTTTGTTTGTGTGTGCGTGCATGCGTGTGTGTGTGTGTGTGTGTGTGTGTGTGTGTGTGTGTGTGTGGGTATGTGTTACTAGGGATTGTAGGGATTGAACCCAGGGGCATTCTACTTCCAAGCTATATCACTAGCATTATTTTGTTTATTTCTTTAGTTTTTGAAACAGGGCCTCACTTATTTGCTGATGGCTTTGCTAAGTTGCTGCATAGCTGGCCTCAACCCTGTGATCCTCCTGTCTCAGCTCCCCATGTATTGGTATTAGAGGCATGTACCTCCACCATGCCTAATTCGAATTTTTCTTCTACATTTAAAAGACATTAGACAGCTGATGATTATGCCTTTCTTACCTGTGAGCCCTATAAGAGACCTGCAAAATGGAGGGAAATGTTCATAGTTCAGTGAATGTAAATTGGTCAGAAAAAAATTGGTTTCTGGAGACAGAGTATCTTTATAACCAATCTTCTGACCAGACTAGATCTGCCCTTTCTCTGGGGCAGGTCTTTTGATGTGGGGATACCTCCCTGTAGACCTGCCCTGTTTCCAGGACAGACCCCATGCCTTTTGTTACACTCCAAAATGTGTTAGTTAGCCAGGAGTGGTGGCACACACTTGGAATCCCCAGCTTGGGAGGTGGAAAAAGGAGGATGGGCGCAGGTTCAAAGCCAGCTGTGCTGGCTTAAGAGACCCTGTTTCAAAAAAAAAACACAAAACATATATATATATATATATATATATATATATATAGATATATAGATATATATATAGATATATAGATATATATATATATTAGGTCTGCGAGTGTAGCCCAGAGGTAAAAGGGCTTCCAGGAACCCTAGTATCACCAAAAACAAACAAAAACAAAACAAAACAACAACAACAATGTGCTAGTTAATTATCTAAGAGCCTGGGATCACTTGAAGGTTTATGGCATCCCCCCACATCCTTGGGAAATCTTATCTTTACATTGAAAAAGGGCCCTGGGCTTCCTCTTGTGTCACCCACCCCCCAGTCCTTGGGGAAGTTCCCTTCTCTTAGAATTGTAAAGGACCCTAGAAGGACCCTAGGCTTTCTCTATTCTCTTGCTAATTGCCCTTGGCAGCTGGAATTTGGTACCCCTTTCCCTGAAGCTCCTGGCTTTCTTAATACCAAGGTTATTTTTAAATACATTTTTTGAAACCATTTCCCAATACTGTTACATTCATACATCTTAAAGCCGTTTTCCAATACTGGCACATTAATACATTTGGAAGCCATTTCCCAATACTGGTACATTCCCCCTTCTTTCTGTTAACTTCCTGACACCTGTCAGGCCAAGGTTAAACATAGAGAATACATTTTTATTTTTACAGCTCTTTTTAACAATCAATATAAGCTCAATCTCCATTGACCAGAATTTTAAACAAATAAATGAAAGGGGAAAAAGGAGCGTGAGTGAGTCTTCAGTATACACCTTCATGTACATGAGTAGACTGCGTCAATATGAGACCTTTTTATAATTATGACTCTCAGTTCAAAACTTTTGAAGGCACATAGTGAGGAGATAGAAAGGAAATAGGCAGATAGGGAAAAGGCCTTGGTAGAAAAAAGTTAATTTCCTTAGTTTCCTGAGGGGTGACAAATGCCTGAAAAAGGCCAGAGCTTCACAAAGCCATTTGTTTACTAATCAATAAACCCACTGAGCAAGTCTGGCATTCCTGAAAGGAGACCCTTCAAAGGACTTGCAAATACCCTATGCAAATCCTGAGAGCTGCTTCCCAGAATACCCAAAAGTCACCCTAACCAAAAGAGGTCGAAAACGATCAGGCCTTTGCCTTAGTCGGACAGCAAATTGGGCTTTTCCCTCTCGGGACCCCCTCCCCTTTTGGGGAGCTGTTCTCTCTCTCGCAGGTTGTGTTGGGCCTGAGAGAAGGCAGAGTGCATCTAAGGACACGTGGCTCGGGCTACTCTCGAGTAGTGACCTGAAGGTCTCTGCTGGACATCAAGGCTGACCAGGGCCCCTAGGGGTGACCTGCACCTCTTTTCTGGAAGATCTCGTGGACTCTGGGAGAAAGTAGTTTGTAATTGACGGCACTTGGCTCAGGTGACACTCGAGTAGCGATCTGAAGACAGCTACTGAACAACAGAGACCCGACAGCCCCTTTGGGGTGTTCGGCCACTTTTCTCTATTCTCTTCTGGCAGATCGCATGGACTCTGGAAGAAAGCAGCCTGCAACTAAAGGCAATTCGGCTTGGGCTACTCTCAAGTATCGTCCTGAAGGCAGCTGCTGGACCCCAGAGTTCCAGCCCCTTTAGGGGTGTTCAGCCACCTTTCCCCATTCCCTGCTGCTTCCAATAAACCTTTTACTCCCCTTCGTGAGGTCTGCAGGTGTCATTCTTCACTCACCGTAGACAAGAACCCAGTAGACAAGAACCCAGTAAGGAAACTCCGTTTCATCTCGAGGAAACGCCGGGTTTCCTCTCAAGAAACCCCCGTTTCAATAGCAGCTAGGCCATCACCCCCTCGATTTCAGTTACAGACACCCTACCCCCCAGAAAGTCAGGAGGAAAACAAATCAGAAGAGAATGCCAGGCCATGAGAATGTGGCTGTAGAAAGAGGGTGTAGGCAAAGGGAGAGTGAGTTGCTAGAAAGTTGCTAAGAAAATGCTTGAGAAATCAAAGTTAATGAAGCCTAACTGTCCAGTTATATTTGGTATTGCTAAGGGACTTGGGAAGAAACCACTCTGTGAGGGTAAATGGCCACAAGAAATGTAAGTTATATAAAATTCAAGCCAATTTGAGGCTAACATTAGGACTTTGTACAGAAAAATGGCTGTATATGTAGCCAAGTAAATGACACATCTGTGCAACTTTCCACTTGTTTAATATTTCTTAATTAGTTAGTATGTGTGACTAAAACAGTTGTGTTTTAAATAAAAATTGCATTGAAATGTTAATTTAAAATCTGAATTCTCTATTTCACTGAAAAAACTTAACCGATATTTAAATACATATAATTTGTCTTTTGATGAAAATGGTATTTTTCCTGTTTGTGGGAATATAATTTTTATTTTAAAGAGTAACATACTTTTAAAACAGTATTTTGGTCAGAAATTTCTTTTGCTTCACAAATTATATGTTGATTATGCCTTTATAAATTGCAAATGTTGGAAATTATCACTAAATTCACTTCTAAATTTATGTCCATTAAAATTTTATTGGTATAGTCATATTCACAGGCAAGAGGATAATGTTTACGTATTTATATAAAATTATCTATATAATAATACTTTAAAAAATAACCCATTTCCCTAACAATGTATTTATCTTGTTAGGTTGAAATATTTTTCAGGTTTAAATATATCTTCCCAAGAGCAAAAACATACAGAAATTGTTTCATCTACCATCCTCTCACCTCACATGTTAAACTTGCAATAGAAATTAACAATGTTAGCTATAGTTAGCTTAATTGTTAACAAAAACATACTTTTTCAATCAGTAGAAAGTTTATCAGCACAACGGTCAAAACTAAAATGGGGTGTTCTGTTACATCTGAACGCTCTGAAAGTCATTTATTGTGAATTTCTTTCAAAAAAGCTTAATAACAGAATTGACAGGAAGGTGGGTGGTTGTATGGCTGAAAATTCCTGTACATTGGGGAGTAGCTATCTTTGGCAAGCTTATTAGGTGACAGCTGATGTACTGTTGGAAAGGACTTGGTGTGAAAATGCTATTTTGTTACATCTTAATTCTCTTCCCTTGGATACAGTACAACTCCAAGACATGAATGGCTTGCTGTTTAACAGTAAGTGCTGATGCTGAAAATTCAATATATTACTTTGGGGTAAATGATCCTGTAGTAATCACTACTCATATCACCAACTTCCTTTTGAAACAGATGTTAGGAAATGAATTTCCTGAATTAAGATAGTAGAGTGCTGAAATGCTCACTAAAAGTTAACATTCCAGATGTTCCAAGACTCTTTAATTTCAGACTTTTTTTTTTTGTTTTCATATAGACGAAGCTCCCTTCTGTTTCCCCAATCAATCAATGATGTTGATATGATTCTGGGTTCTGTGTTAATATACTTCACATGGATACTATGAGATGTGTGTTTTCTGTGTAATTCCTTTTATCTTGATGAAGTTATTTCAACTATGCTGGCTTTTAGTTTATTGTCCTCCCTGGAGTCGGATTATTTGTCTTTACAAGACTTAGAATGTGTAAGACAAGATCTCCCCCGAGGATTTCCAGTGATATTTCCTTTAAGTTGATTTTCCTTGAGGTGAAGCTGAATGTCAAATCTAAGAAGGGAAAAAATAAGAGTTCCTTGGCCATTTTCCTCCCCATGGCTATAACTGTTTATAGGTACCTATGAGCTTAAATATGTTTGGTATGTAAATTAATTCCATGTTTATAGTACTAAAATTTTCATAAATATTTTTTTCGTGATTAGGAAATATGTACCAAGCACAGTTTGAAGTGACTGAATTATCAGGTGTCACAGGAATACAGAAATGCACACATTCCCAGGGAGACATGTGTCCTATCCTTTGGACTTTTCCCCACACAAAAGTCTGAATCGTGCTGGGCGTGGTGGCGCATGCTTGTAATCCCAGCGCTTGGGAGGCTGAGACGGGAGGATCACACAGGGTCGAAGCCAGCCTCAGCTACTTACTGAGGCTCTCGGCAACTTAGTGAGACTCTATTTCCAAATAAAGTATAAAATAGGTCTGGGAGTATAGCCAAGAGGTAGAAAGCCCCTGGGTTCCACCCCCAGTACCACACACACAAAAAAAGTCTGAGGCTTTAGGTAGCATAGAGATTGGTTGCAAATTCCATGTTATTTCTACTTTGTTTTATGATTCTTTTCTTCTGGATGTACAAGTCTGTAAGCATTCAAAAATGAACAAGAACAAATAGGAGAAAAAGTTTGAACCTGTATTGGGAGCAGATCTTTTATACCAAGATAATTACGGTAGACAAGGTGTCTTTGCCGCTCCAAAAAAGTAAACTTGAAATTGACACATCATTCTCTATGCAAACAAAGAGTAAATTCCTTTTGAAGAAGAGATCCTTGGAGTGACTGTAAAGTGGCTTTCAAATAATTTGAGAATAGTGGCTGGATAATTTATAGTTATCAATCGACCCATCACATTTACTTTGCATTTGAAATACAACATTATAGCTTTTTAACCACCTATTTTTCAGTACTATTACTGTAATAGAAATAATCTAGTATTGTTGCTACCTTCTTGATCGCAAGCATTTCTTAAGCACACACTTGAAAATTTGCCCACTAACATAATAGTCAAGAATATAGGGCATTTAAATGATACCCTGCCACATTAATATGACTTGATTATCCGCTCAGCCAGTTTCTTAAAAATTGTAAGCCTGACAGTAAAGGTACTTTGAGATGTTCAAAGGTAAAATTAGAGAATTCAGAATACAGTGTAAATTACGGAACTCTAAGATGCAGGGATCTTGGGTTGGACCACAGAGAAACTTCGACAGGTATTTACAGCCATGTTTAAAATGTGCAATCCAACACGAAGTGAATAAAAGGTGTTTTTCATATCAGTGCTTCCATCAGCAATCCCTCACTTTCTTGTTGAGGAACTTTTTTCCCCCCATACTGTCAAAGAAGTTTTTAAAAAATACATTAAAGAGGTTCTGTAACTACAGTTTTTACAGTTTAAAGAACCTCAGTAAAGTGAAATAGAACATTATCTATACAATCAAAGAAAATCACTCCTTACATGAAGAGCTAAGCTGTTTACTAGGGATTCTATAATTATTACACTGAAGAATAATGATATAATTTCCAACATGATGCTACATGTATTTGAAGATTATGTTAAGATAAAATTCATAAGATTCCACACACATTTTCTATTTTATTTCTATTTACAACTAAATATAGAAGTACAGGGCAGAACCCTCTTTCCAGTTTTCACTTTTGAGTAATGATTTGAAACTTTTTTTTTTTTTTTGGTGGTACTGGGGTTCCTGGAAACCCTTCTACCTACAGGCTACACTCCCAGACCTATTTTATACTTTTTATTTGGAAACAGGGTCTCTTAAGCCAGTGTGGCTGGCTTCGACCCTGAGCTATACTGCTGTCTTCACCTCCCAAGTGCCCGGCTGAAACTATTTTTAAAGGGTGGGGTAGGAGAACTTTTTAGTTAAAAATGCCCTGTTAAAAAGGTTGACTTGGAGTGGCACAGGTCGGAATACCACACTGAGTGACCTGACTCAAGTCCATACCTTCAGTGTCCAAACATCATTGAGTTACACCTAACCTTGGGATCACAAGAATGTTTGCAGATATCCCACCTGATATTTTGTCTATAATCTTGTCATGTTAATGCTTTTATTTTTCCCACTTTGGACTTTCAGGGCTATTCACTCTGTGCCCTGAATATAAATTCAAAATTGATAGATTCCATATGGACATTTTTGTTACCTGAGGAATGATCCCATGACTCATACCATCTCTCTCCCTTAGTGTATAAGCTGTATCTCTAAGCTGAGTACATTTTAGCACCCCGATATCAATAAATATTTGAAACAGAAGGAAGAAGACTATAGCAATTGGCAAAGCCAATTGCATCAAGCGTATTACTCATGTTCTCGAAGTGTTTGCCATGACTTGTAATTGCCAATAATAAAACTAAAGAAAACAGATACATCAGAGAGTTTTGCCTTTCTACTAATTTTTTTTTTATTTCAACTCAACATCCATGTGGCTCTTCTTCTGCCCTCTCCACTCACATGAGCCACACTGCAGCTCTCGGGTCTTTGTGTATACTCTGAGACCTCTTCTCGAAAAGTTACTTCTTTAATTTGTAAGGACTTTGCAATTAATGTAAATTAATGAAACCATCTGAAAGTTAAAGAATCCCAGGTTTAAAAATAACCCCACTTATATCTGGCTCAACTTAAAATGTTACTTTCAAATACTGTACTCTTCATTAATAACCAAACATTATATAGCATTTTCAACACATTTCCCATATATTAGCTAACAGAGATTGACAATGACCCAGAGAAAAGCAAGACAGCTAATATTATTTTTGCTTTGAAATTAAAGAAATTGTGGCTAATTAATATCAATTCAACTGCTATATAGGCTCACTGAAAAACGTTCAATGTGACTTTGCTATACGTGCATTAAAATACATGCTGACTTAGAACTAACTATCCAAATTGATATAGGTGGATGGACATTTAGGAACATCATAATGATTTGCAAAATTCTCTGAGGAAAAACTCCTCTGATGCCAGCTCAGCATTGACAGAAAGTGCAGAATTTCACTTAATATTGCTAGCTTTTGACATAGCTTCCTCCCTCTCTGATGACAAAGGTGCCTTCAGCAACTCACTGGAAAAGGAGGCCACTCCGACAATTAAATACACCCCCAGCCACAAAGTTGAACAAATAAAGCTTGCTCTCTCAAGTTCATGAAAATCATTCACACAAAGCCAGATGACCTAGGCGTACTCCAGAAATCAAAAACAATTTGCTGATACTGTTGCAGAGAGAGCCTGCCTTGACCTCTTTGCCTGCTTGGAAGACACAAGTGTGGCTTGAGAGAGAACATACTCAGAGGCTGACTCAGAAAGAGAGAAGGGCAGGAGCCACAGTAAAAAAAATAAATAAATAAAAAGCAAGACATCACTTTAACTCTGCAGCCAGCCAGCAGAGAGGAAAGAGCTTTCTTTCCTTTGCAAGCAGTTTAAAGAAGACCTATGACAGGTTTTCAGACTGAAGGGGAAAAAAAAAGATCCAGGAAGGAAACAGATGGCAGTAGAAAAACCACAAGTGAATAATCAAGACATCAGAACAATGTTGTCACATTATCAAGGACTGTCAAATTGTAACAGAGAAATATTCTGGCAGAGGGAGGCTCCACAGGCATCCCAGTGCCACCAGGCCTAACACCAGAAACAGGCTTCAGTGGTTTGTCTCTGTTCCAGAAGCACCTGCCAGTTGCCAGCGCTGCCTTGAGGGCTTACTTTTTAGTACAGTCTAGGAATTCAGCCCATGGGGAGGGTGTGACTGTGTGTATGGGTGTGTGACTGTTTCTGTAATCACATACACGTAGAGCTATGCAAATGTTAATAATAACCAATAGGACTTATTGACGGCTTTGAAGTGCCACTCACTAGCTAAATGCTCAGAGGGTCCCATGAGCTCATCACTCTAATTGTCTTCTTATCTAATTGGAGACCACAAAGGTGAGGCACAGAATGGCTAACTGTCCACAGTCATAGACATTAAGTGAAGAAATGAGGCAGACTGGCCACCAATCTTACGTTATTAATGTTCTTTGATTATATGTAATTCCCCCAGCGGTGTAATTCTTATTCTCATGACTCAATGTCACTGGCTTTTATTGTGTACTTCTAAGCAGTACGTTTGGATGATATCATCGGGTGTAAACTGCTGTATATCATATGATTCATTGACACAACTGGAATCGAAGCAGTGCCTCCTTGTATTTCAGGAGTTACAGTTGACATGTTGATAGTCATTTTTTTAATCTAAAGTTCTTTCCTATTTTAGGAAAAGAGAAAATGATTTACAACATAGGGTTGCAGGTAGCCCCTGCCTGATGGGTGTGGGAGAAGAGGCTGACTCAAACCTTGTAGGACCCAGGGTGGGGCATATGTCTCATCCAGGCACTAATGGGGGCACTGAGTCTCCCCATCAGTGAATCAAGACCAGAAAATTCTGAGAACGTTAGAACACCAGGGCAAGTGCTATGTTGGGATGTGACTCTTCTCTGGACTGTTTAGTTATTTTTAATATCTTCTACCAGTATATCTTCTGTTATTCTTTTGTCTGCTAACCTTATAGTCACTATCTGATGAATAGCCATGGAACAGAAACCAGAATTCCACAAACCCATTTCTACTCTTTCATGCATACATACAGAAAACTTACCAGAAGATAAAAAGGCTAGTAATAAACACACAAATAGTGGTCCAGATAAATTCACTATTCTTAACAGAGTCCTATTATTTTGGCCCCTAAACAAAGGTAAAGTCCACAAAATTTTCTTGTTTTTCTAGACAGCAGCTGAGTGGTGAGGCTCTTAAACTTTCTATACCTTGGTTTAACCACATTTTAAAATTCAAAACAATAGTACATCATCTGATTGTTTTGATTCAGACTCAGGTCACTTAGAACAGCCCCTTACATGTAGTAAGCATGTAATTGCTGCTAATTCTTATCAACATGATGATTATAATCCATCCTTATTCTCCACTTCTGTTCCTATGATTTTATTATCTAAATCTATAATCCCTCAGCCTCTGATTTTTTCTATTCTCATTTACACATTTCACTCTATTCTCTGTACTTACATTCCAGGGTCTAAACAAAGACATCATTCCCTATATTTTCAATCTCTGCATGGAAAGTTTCTGTTTTCTTACTCAAAGCCTTTTTTCTATGCAGTCTAGTTAGTAGAGGCTGATCCACACATGCTATGCATGGCAGGGTCAAGAACACAGTGTTGCTTCCAAACCATCAATTTCCCATTTGTGGAGTAAGAAAAAAAATGCATACACTCTTGAAGAAAAATCCATTCTCTTGGCCTTCCTCATGCTGGTGTCTGTCAGCTGCCTAGATGGAGACATCTGTGACTTAAACTGTGGTTTATTTTAACAAACAATTCACTGTACAACCATTTTCCCAGCTCTTATCAACAGCTATATTTACTCTAATGACCCACTGTAATGGCCCTGCTTTTGATTTTGCATCGATTATAACTGCTTTACTTCCGAAATACTCTGTGTAAACACTATATGCTTTGTTAGGTATTGTTCTAACCCCATCTTATGTATTTTTAGTCTTACAACTTTTGTTCTTTTTAAAAAATAGTCTTCTACCCAGTGTCTCTTCCATCAAATATCTTCTTTTAATTGCATCCCTCCTGACTCCTGTCTACCTGCCCAGCTCTTTTGAGCTTTGACCCCATGATCTGTAATTCCAACTATGCCCTTGAAAGTGACTTTCATGCTCTTGCCTCCTTCTCCCTACATTAGCTTGACACAGGTGCGACTCTAGGCTGACCCAGTGTCTGCCTCTCTGCACCCTGCTTGGGTTGCTGTGGACGGCTAGGGCAAGGCACAGGCACTTCGGCCTCAGTGGCACTGCCAGAACAGTCACTGACACCAGTCCCACAACGCCTGGTCCTTCACATGCTGTCAGCTTTGCCTAGGTTCTCCTCTTGTCCATACCGTTTGAAAGTGTTTTCCATCTCCCCAGCTTTCTTGCCTTCATATACTTACTGCCTTCTACTTCACAGGGAGCTATTGGATAAATTTAAGAATGCAAACTATTGATTTAAGTTAAAATATAAGGATAGACTCTTAGTTACCACATTACTTGCTGCCTGTAGTTATAGGCTGCTTCTTGAATACTTAGAGCTATATTTGAAGCTATCAATAGTTTCTTTAAAGATTTAATCTGAGATGTCATGAAATTTCAGTTGATGCAAATAGGAAACACTGAGTTGTGAAACTTCTTGAATTTAAACTTTATGGATACATCAGACACCCACAAATCAAGTCTGGTAGCTCTTAATAAAATCAGAGAATAAATTAAATGAAAAAACACACACATTTCAGCCAGATTTTTCTTGGCATTAACAGGCAGTGAAATGATCTGCCACACACTGCCAAGCTGCAGAGTTTTGTAGACCACTTCTAAAACATAGTATGTAGTTTGTGGCAACCATCTGCTGAATTCTCTTTACTTCCTGTCATTCGGCTTGTGCGAAATTAAAATATCGAAAGAAACAATTTCTGCAGGGAAATTGGAAAAGTTAATAGGAAAGTCAATTAAGGGGGTTTCATGAGATTATACAGTCTAGTTTCTTGATGCTTCTACTGTTCTTAATTATATAACAGGGCTGCGAATAAAATATAAAATGCATTAGAAAGTAGACTCTGCAAAGTGTAAGCAAATATATGAAGACAGCTATGGTAGGGTGGGTAAATTGCAAAGCCATATAAGAATCGCCACAAAGGCGAAGTCTGCGAGTTCAGTGGCAGCCATAGCAGCAAATGAGTCCAGTACAAACCTCAGCCCTGTAGCTGAATATTAAGTAGGTTCAAATGAACTTGGCTCTCTGCCCCTGCTTTCATCTTCTAGCTAGAGACACACTTTCCTTTCCAGCTGACTTAAGATTTGTTTCTGGTGGTTCTCTCGCTCTCTCACAAATGAATACACTATGTCACTCAACTGGTTGATGAAATGTATATTTAGAATTTATGTTCAATTTGTTGCCAAGTATCTTCCTGTATTTTTAGGTACCTGACCTGGCTTTTTGGATCTCTGATTATCCCCAAGGCCCAAAAAAATCCTCCTTAAAAATCTCCTATGAATGTGTTTTCTGTCTCAGCTAATCTATACTCTGTGATCTGCTTCCACACCAGAGTTCATAGTATCTATTTTTTTAACTTATTCTAGCAATCTTTCCTGGATATAGGTGGCCCTTAGCTCTATAATTCCTGAATATCTTCCAGTCCCTCTGTCTCACACCTCGCCAGAGCTGTCTTGTTCCATTGATATTGATATAGCTAGCAAGAACTGCCCAATTTCAGAAGATATTGACAGTGTCTTCACCTAAAAGCTAATGCATCTACCCTGAATGATCAGCAGGCACTGACTAAATTGTTCCTCCGCATAAGGCAAAATGTTTGTAATTTAAAGTCATATTTTTACTTTACAAGACTAATTTGTGTTTATATATTGTCACTAAACTACTTCCAGAATAAAAATATTTTTGAGTCACACATATGAAATCTACTTTCAGTCAATATTTTCATATATTTTAAATTTCAGTGTACACAAAGCTTTAGGCAAATGATACATAAATCCAAACTAACATTATTAATAGTAGAGGACTCCTAATTTACTACTTGCTATTTCATGCTGTAAGTATTAATTTGTAGATGATAAAGAATATATTAATATAGACATTGGACATATAATATTTGATTAAATTCTTGGAGATGATCTTAATAACTATGAAAACAGCTTAATTTAATAATAACCCAACTTCAGAGTAAAAAAACATGGGTAAACTACTACTGGATATGTGTTTTTAAAACAAATCAATTTAAATACATACTTAAAAAAAAAAACTTGAAAGCTTTGTGAAAGAGATGTTTCCTATCCAGGTGTGGTGATACATACCTGTAATTCCAGTACTTGGCAGACTGAGACAGAAGAATTACAGGTTGAACTCCTCCAGTGTATAAGAACCTAGTGAAATCTTCTTTTGAAATAAAAACAAAAGGGGACAAGGATGTAGCTCAGAAGTAGAAACCCTTTGGTTTCAATCTCTAGTACTAAGAAATAAAGGAGGAGACTGATATTTCCTGAAAAAATTCAAACAAAAGCACCATGATAACTTTTATATCCTGAAAAAAATCCTATACAAAAAATAAAAGTAGAACCTTTAGAGATTACTTGTCATTCACTGTAAAAAAAAAAAAAGAGGCTGGATATGATGGCACATACTTGGACTCTCAGTACTTGGGAGGCTAAGACAAGAGTATAGCAGGTTCATGGCTATCCTCAGCAATTTAGTGAAACCCTGTTTCAAAATAACAAATAAATGGGTTGGAGTTATAGCTCAGAAGTAGGATGCCCGAAGGTTCAATTCCCAGTACCTCCCCACACACATTAAAGCCTAGCTCTTAAAACATAACATTTAAAGATCATAAGACTGAACCTCTTTTTCTGGTGTCTGAAGCAATTACAAATAAGAATATGGACATGTTTTTCTAACTTGTATTTGTGAAGTGACGCCTGGGAAAACTATATCCAATTAGAGTGGAAAGTCAACTAACCAATTGATAACAGTCACAATTATGTATAGTTTGATATTTTTCACAATACTAGGGTCAAATAAGTGGGGCTATTTAGAAGCAAAATAAATACTGATTAATAAAAATATGACTAGCTTACACAAATTGGTTTTAAGAATAAGCACTAAAGGCTATTTTTGGAACATTTTAACAGAAAACAGCAGATCTCTGTTCAATCAGCATTCTCATTGCTACCACTGAGAAAGGAAAACCTACTTTCTCACAGTTCTGGAGGTTTCAGAGGTTTCTGTACACATTAGGCTATGTTACATCTACTGTACTCAGGACTTAAAGGTGATAAGCATGGAGCACAAAGGTAAGGGGTTAGGGATGGATGATAGATAGATGATAGATACTGCAGATATACTCACTTGAGCATTGTCCAACATGAACTTTTTCAGGGGACATTCTATAGCCAAACTGTAACAGTCTTCAGAAACAAAACCCAAAATTCAGAACAGATAAATTATTTGGAGTATCTTAATGAATTTCCTATATGAAATATCCAAATTTCCTTCTCCACATAAATTTATTTTTATGAAAATTATATACATTTGAAGGCAATGCTGAATCAATAGTTGTCATAGTGTTCTTCATCATCATCATCATCATCATCACCATTATTATTATTATTATTATTATTGCAATGGTACTAGAGATTGAACCTAGGGGCATTCTAACTCTGCACTATACCCCCAGCTCTGTCTTATTTCTATTATTTTGAAATAAGGACTCACTAGGTTGTACAGGGCCTAAGTTGCTGAAGATGGACATGAACCTGTGCTCCTCCTGTCTCAGCCTCCAAAGTACTGGGATTACATGGGTGCATTACCATGCCTGTTGAGCATTTAGTCTTAATCTTAGTAGAGAATAAAATAAGTACATTGAGAGATTATGATTCATAGTAGGATGAAATATGCATTTTCTACAATGTTTCTCACTCTGACAGCCTGAGCAATTACTTGAAGACGCTAATAATTAAATAGCATGTGCGATGTGGAAGGAAGACCACAATCTGTCACCTCATTGGATGGGTGAAAAGTTCACCACATTTTGACCTTCGTTTATTCATTGGTCTGGACTTAAGTCAGCCCACCACTTGGAGGCAGGAGTTATTATGGACAAAGAGAAACCTAAGAGGAGTTTTCCTATGACTTCCCAGGAAGGTGAGCATTATATTAGCTGGGACAGCAGCCCTACAATAAACTTTCATGCAGTGATTCATCCAACCAATAAACTTTCATTCATTGATTCACCTAACATTTATTTACTGAGTGCTCATTACTGATGGGCATCTTTCTTATCAATAATGATAGTCATTGATATAAAACAGTTCACTGGATTATACCTTCTACTAGGGGGAAAGAGATGATAAACAACAAGCCTAATGGTTAAATATATTATAATGTGGTTTAGAAGGTAAGGTGTGCTCTATAAAAAGATCAGAAAATTCAGCAGAGCAAGGGGTATAAGCAGTGCTGGAAGAGTAGCAAGTTTTTTTGTTTGTTTGTTTTTGTTTTTGTAGGGTTGTTGGGAAGGACTCCCTGGAAAAAAATGGTATTTAAAAATAAAGATTTTTAAAGAGATGAGGAAGTCTACAGTGCAGAATCAAGGCAGGGGGCAGGTGGCTTTCCATGGAGAGGCCTGTGCAGAGGCCCGAAGGAAGGAACAAGCCTCTGTTTTTCAAGGTACAGTGAGACATTCAGAATGACGAGAACAGAGAGAAAAGAGGGAAGACTCACAGGACATGAGGTCAGAAAGAAATCATAGGGTGGGAAAGTCATATCAGATTTTGAAGGACATTATAATTTCTTTATCTTTCACTCAGCATAAAGCAGAGAGCTACTACAGAGGTTTAAGCAGAGAATTAATATAATCTGGATTACAGCTTAAAAGAGATATTTCTGGCAGCCGAGTTGAAAATAGACTATGTAGAGACTACACACAATACCACATTTTATAAAGCTATGTTACAAAACGTTATTCTAAGTAGGACAATATGATTACACATGAATGTGTGTGTGTTTGTGTGTGTGTATGTTTTCTTTACAGATATCCTAGGGGGATCTGCTGTGTTCCACACGAAATACTCTAGCAAATGTAATTCATAAATTCATTCATGCTCTAAAGGCAAGTCTATCTTACAGGCAATCTTCAATAAGCATTATGTCTCACAACTAAGCTTTGATAGGAATTGGGTAGCTGAGCTTCTGAGTTTATAATCTCTGGCAGGATCTGAAGGGTAGGTCTATTGTGTTGCCAATCAAAATTATAACCGCATGTTGTGAAAGTCAAAAACTGGTCTTCATTCTGAGTGACACAAGGAGAGTTTTGGTTATCACTGACTTACAGAAGTGATAGGGATGATAAACGGTAGCAAAATAAATAAGAGTTCTCCATAGGATGCTCAATAAGCTTGAGATAAAATGGTAAGTATGGAGTTACTACCATTTTTTTGTTGCTGTGACCAAAGTACCTGGGATCAACAATTTAAAGGAGAAAAAGTTCATTTCAATTTAGGAATTTTCAGTCCTTGGTGGGCCAGCCCCATTTCTTAGGCCTGGGGAGAGGCAGAGCATCATGGCAGAAGGGGAGGGGAGGGGTAAGATGCTCAGCACATGACAACTAGAAATGAGAGAGAGAGAGAGGGAGAGGGAGAGGGAGAGGGAGAGGGAGAGGGAGAGGGAGAGGGAGAGAGAGAGAGAGAGAGAGAGAGAGAGAGAGAGAGAGAGAATTGAGTTGAATGAATTGAATGAATGAGTGAATAAATAAATTTAAGGGGACAGGAACAGAAAATACCTTCTCAAGGACACCACACTGACTGATTTTCTCCAACTTCACCTACGTGCTACAGGATCCCTCACTTCCCCATAGTTCCATCAGTTACTGATCCTCTGCCAGTGGATGAATTCACTGCTGAGGCCAGAGCTCTCGCCATTCAGTTGCTTCCCAAAGCCCACCTCTGAAGTTTGCCACACTAGGGACAGCACCATCAACATAGGAGCCTTCCAGAGATACCCTGGCTCCAAATAATAGCCCAGGGCCACATCCAAGACTCTTCTCAGCAAACTGTTTGCTGCAATTCATTTACAAAATATTAGGTGTGTTCCCAAATCTGTACCTCATTGAGCTGATTTCAAATTCAAGTGCTACAGACTATAAAGGGTCAAATTTCTATGTGTGTGTGTGTGTGTGTGTGTGTGTGTGTGTGTGAGAGAGAGAGAGAGAGAGAGAGAGAGAGAGAGAGAGGAATAAGGTTTTCAAAGTTGTTAATTTTTCCATATTTATATGTAAAATTTACCTTTTAACTGATATAAAAGTGTAATTGTGTGCTCACTTCAGTAGCACATATACTAAAATTGGAATGATACAGAGAAAATTAACATAGACCCTGCACAGCGATTACATGCAAATTTGTGATGCATTTAATATTTTTATAAATAAGAAAAAAGAAGAAAGTTTTAGAACCAGAGAAGAGATGAATTTGATCAGCAGGGCAACTAATCAAAGAAGAAATAAAACTACACCAAACAGAATACAGAACACAAAATTATAGAAAACACAAGTCATATCTCAATAATACAATAATAATACTGAATTTCAAATGACATATCTCACCAAGTAAAAGACATATACTGGCAATGTGGATTAAAAAGCATAATCCAAATATATGCTTCTTGCAAGAAACTCATGTTACAGACAAAGATATTCATAAGCTATAGGTAAAAGAATGGAAAAAGATATATCATGCCAATGGAGACAGAAAATGAGCAGGGTTACCAATACTAATATCTAATTAAAACAGATGTTAAGCTAAAACACATCAGAAGAGACAAAACAGTTCACTTCTTATTAATAAGAGGAACAATCCAACAAGAAAATATAATGATAGTAAATGTTTATGCTCTAAATGTGGGTACACTCACATTTGTAAAACAATTTCTTCAGGACAGCAGGTCTCAAATAAACCTAAATAAAATGATATTGGGAGATTTAAACATACCACTCCTGCCACTAAATTGATATACAAGGCAAAAATTGAGTAAAGACTCTTTAGAACTAAAGAAAACATTCTTATTAGCTGCCCATAGAACCTTCCCCAAAATAGATTACATCTTGGGCCACAAAGAAAGAACCAGAAAATTCAAAATATGTAATATAATTTCCTACATCTTTTCAGATAACAGAAGAATGAAAACTGAAATCAACAAGAAGACTGAAAGAAATTATATAAATACATGGAGAATGAATGATACATTCTTGAATGAGGAGTGGATCAGATCAGAAATAAGGGGATTAAAAACATTCCCGGAACTAAACAAAAATAGAGACACAACATACTAAAATCAATGGGAAACTTTGAAGGCAGTGTTAAAGGAAAAGTTCATAACATTTAGTGCCCACATAAGTAGAGCAGAAACTCATCAAATAAACAACACAATTACACAACTCAAGGACCTAGAAAAACAGCAACAGTCTAATAGCAAAGCCAGCAGAAGGAAAGAAATAATTAAAACAGAACAGAAATAAATAAAATAGATAATTAATAAACAATACAAAGGATTAACAAAAAACTGGTTCTTTGAAAAGATTAATAATATTAAAAAATCTTAGCCAACCTAATCAAAAGAAAAAGTCAACTCAAATCATTAACATCAGAAATGAAAAAGGAAACATTAACACAGTGTATAAATTCAGATAATCAGATACAATTTAAAAATGTATACATCAATAGACTGGAAAACATGGAAGAAATTGACAGATTTCTAAGCACATAAACCTACCTAAATTGAACCAAGAGGACATAGAAAGCCTAAACCAAATAGTAACAAGAAAAGAAATAGAAACAACAATAAAAATTCTGCCATCAAAGGAAAGATTTCTAGCTTAATTCTACAAAACTTATAGAGGAGAACTAAACCCAATATTCTACAACTTGTTCCAGGATATCGAAAGAGCTGGAATTCTTCCAAACTCCTTCTGTGAGGCTAGTATCACGTTAATACCAAAACCAAATAAAGATACCTCAAGAAAATTATAGACTAATATCTTTGATGAACATAGATCTAAAATTTCTAAACATAATACTAGCTATGCACATTCAAAACCATATCAGGAAAATTGTACACCACAACCAAGTTACTTTTATTTAAGAAAAGCAAGACTGATTCAACATGTGCAAATCAATACATGTTATTCACCACATAAATAGAACTAAGATAAAAATCACATGATCATTTCATTTGATCTTAAAAAAAAACACATTTGACAAAATCCAACACCTTTTCATGTTAAAAACACTGCAGAAAATTGGAATAGAAGGAAGGTATTTCAACACTATTAAGACAATATACGATAAACGGACAGTCAATATTATATTGAATAGGGGAAAACTTCAAGAATTCCTTCTAAAACCAGGAACAAGACAAGGATGCCCACTATTACCATGTATTTTCAATGTAGACCTTGAGACTCTTGCCAGAGTAATAATACAGGAGAAGGATATCAACAGAATTCAAATAAGAAAAGAAGAATTAAAGTTATCTTTGGTTGTAGATTATATGATCCTATATCTAGAAACCCAAAAGAACCTCAACCAAAGACTATTGGAGCTGATTAACCAATTCAGCAAAGTGGCAGGATACAAAATTAGCCTAAGGAAATCAGGAGCTTTATACTATGCCAACAATGAATCCACAAAGAAAGAAAGAAAGAAAAAATAATTCTACAATAATCTAAAAAGCAATAAAATACCTAGGAATAAACCTAATATAAAATGTAGAAATCTTCTACAGTAAAAATTATAAAATATTAAAGAAAAAAATTGAAGTCCTTTGGAGATGGATAGATCTTCCTTGCTCATGGATAATCAGAATGTATATTAAAATGGGCATTCTGCCAAAATTGATCTACGGAATCAAATCCATCCCTATCAAAATACCAATAACTTCTTCATAGACCTAGAAAAATCAGCCATGAATTTTATATAGTGAAACAAAGGACCCAAAACAATTCAATATGAGAATACGAAAACAATTCTCAGCAATAAAAACCTTACAGGAAGCATCACAATTCCTGATTTCAAATTATACTACAGAGCTACAGTAATTAAATCAGCATGGTATTGCCACAAAAACAGAAACAGCAACCAATGGAACAGAATAAAAGATACAAAAACAATTGATTTTTTACAAATGGGCCAATTTTATATGCTGAAGAAATGACAGCCTTTTCAACAAATGGTCCTGAGAGAACTGGCTATTCATTTTTAGAAAAATGGAACTAAAGCCTTACCTCTCATCCTTCACAGAAATCAAATCAAGATGGATCAAAGACCTGGGAGTCAGATGAGAAAGTGGGAAGCTATTAAAAGAGGGCATAGGTTCAACACAGGTAGCAGCTTCCTCAAAAATATCTTTAAAACTGAGGAAACTAAAATAAGAAGTAACAAGTTGGATGTCATCATACTAAAATGTTTCTGCTCATCAAACAAAATCATCAGGAATCTAAAGAGAAAGCCTACAAAAATGGGAGATCTCTACCAGCTAACCCTCTGATAGAGGGCTAATATCCAAAATATACAAAGAACTTAAAAGATTTCTCACTAGCAAAACAAATAACCCAGTCAAAAAATGGGCTACTGAATTGAATAGACACTTCACAAAAGAAGAAATACAAATTGCCAATAGATACAAGAAAAAAATGATTAAAATAATTAGCAATCAAGAAGATGTAAATTCAAACTAAACTGAGATTTCATCTAACCCCAATCAAAGTGGCAAGCATAAAGAAGTCAAATAAGAACAAATGCTGGCAAGGATGTGAGAAATAGGAACTCTTTTACACTGCTGGTGGGAATGCAAACTAGTTCACCCACTATGGAGATCAGTGTGGAGATTCCTTAGAAAATTGGGAATGGATCTACCATACAATCTGGCTATACCACTACTAGATATCATTCCAAAGGGGTTGAAATCAGAGAATTACAGTAACATATGCATACCCATGTACATAGCAGCACAATTCATAATAGCCAAAATATAGAACCAACCTTGGTCTCTATCAAGAGATGAATGGATTGCAAAATTATGGGAAATACACACAATGAAATTCTACTCAGCAATAAAGAAGAACAAAATTATGTCATTTGCTAGAAGATGGAAAGACCTGGAGAGCATTATGTTAAGTGAAATTAACCAAGCACAGAAAGAGAAGGAACATGTATTTTTTCTAATATGCTCACTCTAGGGAGTATTAGGGATACCAGAGGGACTCCAAATAATGAAGTAGATCCTCCATGGAATCAGAGAGGAAAAGTAGGAGAGGAAGAAGGCTAAGTTTAATTAATGGAAATGCTACTTTCCACCATATGTATACATGTGAATATAACATTATTAACCTGGAAAGATTCCAATTGGTGACTGCAAAATGCAGCACATCTCAGTAGCCAAAATAAATAAAGTTCAACTACTGAGAAGGCAGCATCTTGACAAACAAAATAAACAAACTTCACAAACCAAAACATAAATAGGAACTGCAGCAGAATAAATCCAGTACTCTGAACTGTGAGATACAATGCAAAAGCCCAAGCACAAGATTGAACTGGTGCAGCCACCAGCCCAGCTGATGGTGCCATTTTGGGCCACTTTCCTGAACCGTGAGTGGCAGGTCCTGTCCTGCTGACTTGGGTGCTACAGCCCCAAGAAAATTGCAAAAAATAATCCAAGAACTTGAAGTGCAAAAAGTGGCGACAGAGCTCCAACATTAAGTGACCAGCACCACGCTTCAGGGACATGAAAAAAGATCCAAAAGCCCTTGCACTTACCAGAGGCGGCACACACAGTGGTGCACCATGCCCACCAGAGACATCCAGGTAACCTTTGCATCACTTGGTACTCCACGGAGGAGAGAGACCACCCAGAGTAGCCATAGGACCCTAGTGGGCTAAGACTGGCTGCCCGTCCTGGTGGGCATTCAGTTAGAACCTCCAGAAACACAGGAAAAATGCTCAAGGCACAGTACGTTCACAGGGTCATGGGGGGTCACTCTAAGACCATACTTGATGCTCTCTGCTGGTGCGACACAATGACACCTATACACAAAGCTGTCAGAGATGAGAGAGGTGTGCAAACATTCATTGAGTTCGTTCAAAAGCTGACAATAGGTTATGGAACAAATGAGAGATATTGAAATATATTCCAGAATCTACCACAGTGAACAGACATACAAATATTATATAGGCCAACAACCCTATATGCGTAAATTAGCAGAACTGCAGCTTTTTGGTTGATTTTGTTTGTTTGTTTTGTTTGTTTTGTTTTGTTTGTCTCTCACTGCCAGGGTTCAGCACTAGCAAGAGTCGGGGGTCCGCAAGCGGTGGAGTGAGAAGTCGGCAAAGTTTGGCGGAGAAACAGCACACAGATGCAATGCAGAGTGAAGCTACTCTCTTTATTTTACATTTTTGCTCTCTCTACTTTCAGTTTTGGCAAGCATTTTATATATATTTTTTGGCTACATTTTACTCTTACAATTTGTTTTAGAATGAATCCATCAGTAAGTATACAAAGAACTAATACATCAAGGCAAGGTGACAGACGGCCAGTTTCTTTTTAAGGGAACATTTCCTCCTATAAGTAATCATGGAAAAGATCAGAAGTTTATTATTAACTACTAATATAATATCAAAATAATATCCTATGCTAAGTATTATACTCTCTGATTAATATACATAATTATTTTTTAATCAATAGGCACTATTAAGGAGAGGAACATTTCATACTTCCCCATGTCCCAAAGGTGTGTTTGGGTACCCATCTATTCTGTGGCTGTCCACGCACCCATTTGTACAACAAAAAGGGGGTAGGGTTATTGGGGGGTCAGTAGCCACTCTACCATAGCCTACCTCTGAGTAAACATGCTGGCCTTTTAGAATTCATAACGGTAGAAACAACTTGTCTTGGCTCTGTTTTAGGTTTATTGTTAATATTTGTTTGGAAAAAACTTGGGGAGGATCGGTTGCCTTTAAAGCTTGTTCTGCTTGTTATTGTCTGAGTCTTTATAGAATTCTTGTTAGATTGGTCATTTGGAAATTTAGGTGCAACTCATATATAAATGTTACAGCTTCAGGATATAAATCTTAAATTATTTTAAACAATTTGAAGCTATTAATAACATAAGTCTTAGGTATCTTTTTGGTAACAAGGCCAATTCCAAAAAATCCCCAGATCTCCATGCCTAATACTATTCCCCAGAAGGAGTTGCCACACACCTATTCCAGGAAATGTCTGCCATGTAGCATTCCTGCTAAAACGAGCCTCTCAGTTTTAGACTGGGAAGAAGGCATGACATCTCACACTGTTGCTAGATCTTTTTAATTATATTGTTGTCCTTTCTTTTTGTTTTTCTCTTTTTTATTCCTTTTTTCTTTGGGTTTTTTTGTCTTTGATTTATAATTGTTAGTTTTTGTAACTTGTTTTGTTACTTTATTCATTTTTATTTGTTCCTTCCTCCATTTCTATTACCAACTTCCTTATTCTAGCCTATCTACTCTCTTTTCTCAAAACTTTTCCTTTTTCCCTTATTGTATCTCCTTGTTTTATATTCAAGCAATTTTATATCTCCATACTTAAATACTAACTACAAGAGTCCTACTATCTAACCTTCTTTCATTCTTAACCAGATATTACCTAATTATACTTAAATTTTACCCAACCTAATCATATCCTCTACTTTACCTGACTCCTCTACCCATCACCCCAGCTCATCCCCCCTTATCTAACCATTACCATTGAATAAAGCATTGTTTACCTGCTGACATCTCTAAATTCCTACTACTAAGATTGGATCAGAAAGATTACCCACAGATGATATCCTGGTACACAAAGCAATCATAAGAATATTCAAAATATGTAATATAATTCCCTGCATCTTTTCAGACCACAATGAAATGAAAGTAGAAATCAACAACAGGAAGACAAAAAGAAACTATTTAAATACATGGGGATTGAATGAAACACTATTGAATGATGAGTAGGAAAGATCAGATATAAGGGGAGAAATAAAGAAATTTCTGGAATTAAATAAAAACAGAGACACAACTTACCAAAATCAATGGGACACTTTGAAGGTGGTATTAAGAAGAAAGTTTATAGCTTTGAGTGCCCCCAAAAGGAGAACAGAGAGTCATAAAGTAAACAACCTAAAGACACATATCAAGTACCTAGAAAAACAACAACAATCTAATCCCAAAACCATGAGAAAGAAAAAAAAATAATTAAAATCAGAGCAGAAATAAATAAAATAGAAAATAAAAAACAATTTAAAGAATCAACAAAACAAAAAGCTGGTTCTTTGAAAAAATTAATAAGATTGAAAAACCCCTGGCCAACCTAACCAAAAGAGAGAATCAACTCCAATCATTAAAATAAAAAATGAAAAAGGAGACATCACCACAGAACTTAGAGAAATTCAAAGGACTCTCAGAAACTATTTTGAAAATTTATATTCCAATAGACTGAAAAACATGAAAGAAATTGTAGAGTTCTAAGCACATATAACCTACCTTAATTGAACCAAGAGGGCATAGCAAGCCTAAACCAAATAAACTAATCAAGAAATGGGCAACTGAATTGAATAGATATGTCACAAAATTAGAGATACAAATGGCCAATAGAGACATGAAAAGATGTTCAACATCATTAGCCATCAGGGAGATGAAAATCAAAACTAAGCTGAGATACCATCTAACTCCAATCAGAATGGCAAGCATAAGTCAAATAACAACAAATGCTGGTGAGAATGTGGGGGAAAAGGAGCTCTTCTATACTGTTGGTGGGAGTGTAAAGTTCAGCCATTATGGAGATCAGTGTGAAGATTTGTTAGAAAATTGAGAATGGATCTACCATTTGATCTGGATATACCACTCCTGGGTATCTTTCCAAAGGGGTTGAAATCAGAGAACTACTGTAACATATGCATACCCATGTTTATAGCAGCACAATATGTAATAACCAAAATATGAACCAACATATGTGTCCATCAACAGATGAATGTATTGCAAATTATGGGAAACCCAGACAATGGAATTCTACTCAGCAATAAAGAAGAACAAAATCATGTCATTCACAAGAAGATGGAAAGACCTGGAGGACATTATGTTAAATAAGATCAGCCAAGCACTCAAAAAGAAGGGACATATGTTTTTTCTAATATTCCCAATCTAAATAATATTTGGGATACCAAAGGGACTCCAGATAATGTAGTAGAAGCCTCAGCAAAGCTAAAATGGAGGGGTAGGAGAGGAAGAAGGCTGAGGTTGATTAATGGAGGCGCTACATTCGAATATGTGCAAAAGTATGAATGTAGCATGGTCAACCTGGACACTCATTGTTGGGGGGAGGGGAAGCAGGTGGGGGAGGGTACCACACACAGTATGAATGTATGCCATTTTCAATATGATCCACATAAACAAAAGAAAAAAGAAAAAGAAAGAGACAAAGAAAAAATAACATTGTTAACCTGGACACTTGGTATTGGAAGGAAGAGATTATGCCATTTTCAACATAATATACATTATGCTGTGAGACTATAATGCACCAATAAAACAATAAAATTAAAAAAACAGTATAATAGCTATATAATGGAAGATCCATTGAGTGTTCCAACATTAGAGCTGGGGTATAGCTCAATAATAGTATGCATTAAATTTACATGAGGTCTTTGCTTTGATTCCCAGCACCATATAAAATATTATTTTTATTCAAAGTTAAACATGTTCAAAATTTGAGGGGCTTTATATAGTTAGAGGATGTTCACAAGCAATAAATTATGATAAACAAATTTGGAAGATATCTGTCAAAATAAATGTTTCTAATACTGAGCTCTGTCAGTCATTGTTTTCTGACAAAAACATTATATAGTAATAACAGTAATCTAAGCCAGGTAATTCTTAGGTTCTTAACAACAAAGTACCATGCCAATTTTAAACAAATCAGATGTACAAATTATATCCCACCAGCTATGGAAGCCACAATTCATATTTTAAATATGATACCAAATGTATGAATAAGTCTTCTTTTGGAGGTAGGTATGATTAAAGAGATGACTCTAAACACTAAGTATATTGGCTGATCATTCTTATTTCTTACAATGGTAAAACAGACTTGCTAATTATAAAACTTTACTTCAGTTGTTTACTATTTATTTATGAAATAAAACACAGTAATATGATTGTAGGGAGCCCTGATAGTCACAGATATATATAGAGTAGATAATATTCCACATCAATTTGGTAACCAAAGGCAATGCTCTGAGCATGAGGTGCAGTCATGAGTAAAGATATTATAAATAATTGCATTTAGTCATATGAAATATGCTATGAAATCATGAACAATACCATATCAGTAGTCAGAGATCACCTTAGAATACAGACATAAGGGTAAGGTAAGGGTAAAGGTATTGTTTTAAAAACTCACTTTCTGAAGGATGAGTATGTGCTGTAATATCACATTTTATACAGAATGCTGAGAGGGAATGAGAAACCTTCTTGAGCAAAGGGATACTTGGCCAAATAAACATAGCATAATAGGTCTAACCAGATTTTTAAAGGGGTTGGGAGTACTTCTCAGAGCAAAATGATGCTTTGTTCTGATTTGAATTAAAGAAAGTTCCCTAACACAGTCAGACTGAGATACACAGACTTCAGAATCTAATGGGTTTCTTCCATCCCTACATTTTGACGTGAAAGCCTCTAAATGGGCTCTGATAAATCCAAGTGAATGATGATGATGATGATGATTTTTTTTTTTGCGGGTCTGGGGGTGGAACCCAGGGGCATTCAACCCCCAAACTATACCCCCTGCCCTATTTTTTATTCTTTATTTTGAAACCGAGTCTCACTGAGTTGCAGAGGGCCTCACTAAGTAGCGGAGGCTGTCTGCAAACTGCCATCCTCCTGTCTCAGCCTCCCGAATGCTGGGATTACAAGCGTGCGCCACCATGCCCGGTGAATGATTCATTTTTGATAATTAAAGAATATAACTTTTGTGGTCTATAAATTAGAATATTTACATATAATGTTTAAAATGTGAACCTGAGGAAAATGCTATTTCTTTCTTCCTTTACATCTAACTATGTAAGCTTTAGAGTAAAAAAGATAAAACTTTCAAACCTGTACCAGGTAAAATGGCCAAGTTCAATTCTGTTTTCCAACTAACTTTGTTCACTGCAATGATCCCTACAGATAGACAATAGATCAATAAATGTACTTATTCCCCCCTGAATCTACTGTACAACAAAGAACTGAACCTCATACTTTAGCTTATTACTACATGGTTCACTTGCAACAACAATTCAAGAAAATAGTAAAGTATATATCACTCATGGCTTGTTTCAAAATTGGAGCTACATAGGGGTAATTCTGTTCCTTAGGAACCCACATGTATTATTTATGTTGCAAAAGAATTCCTGGCAAATGCAAAACTTGAGTTGAACATTTTTAAACTGTTCAAATTTTAAGAATCTACTTCTACCAATCAATATTTATTGAGGCTAACAGTTCATGTAGAGGTATTAGCAGCCTGGGGCTTGGAAGCAGAATATAGCTCTGATTCCTGATTTCAGGGAGCTGAGATTCATGGGAGAAAGAGAGTAGATACATTTTCAAAAAGCATATTTACTGTCAATTCATACTTTGATCCAGCATATTACATCTGCATCAGAGTATTGATCAACCAAATTTTTAATTTCTGAGAGTAGATTTGCTATATCTAAAAATATTTTTTCTTTGACATTAACAGCCTACTACTTGCTGCAATTGTAGTTATGAAAATTTTAAAGTAACTTCTGATGAATTTAATTAGCTAATGTAATTTACAGACATTGAATTATCTAAACAATGAATTAAGGAATCATTGTCTTGATTTAGCTTTCAAGTGATTCTGACATTTTCTAGTCATAACATAAATAACAGATGAATGAACCAAATAACAGAAATATGCTCCAAAAGAAAACCACTTAAACAGATCTCCACACAGGTGTTTAGGCAAAAATAGCTTCTCAACAGGGAAAAGAACTTTAGAGAAATCTCTCTCTGTATTTTGTTTTGTTCGTGTGTTTCTAGGCATCTGCATGTCTATAAATACTTAAGATATTTCAATTTTCACTTTATATATACATGTAACTCAGAGTATCCATGTATATCATAGAGATTTGTTAATCGTTGCACTTGGATGAGGATATGTTTAGTTGTTTTTCTTTGTAAAAGAAAAGCATGGCACTGGCTTCCTAGACTAAAGACAAAAAAAAATTAAGGGGAGATGCTAAAGCCCATTTATAGGCACCCGAGTAGGGGCACATTCTCTCCTGTGAGGCTTTGGGCTTCGCTTGTACCACTGGCCAGCTTCAATGAATTTGAAACATTTGCCTCCAAACCCCCGTCAATCATAGTCATATAGAATTAGAAGCAAAATGGTCTTTGAACAGAACCTAGTGAGTGCAGATTCCAGACTGGTACAGGTCTGGACAAAGCCAGACCTGGGAGGAGGGCAGGGCAGTAACCTCCCCATGCTTTCTTCATCTGAAATATTAACACAGATTAAAAACAAAAACGTGTGACTTGGAGAGAAGTTCAGTTTTCAAGGCAACATTACTTCCTGCGCTTATTTTTTTTTTTTTTTCCTGTCCCAACCCCATGTTCAATGCAGGCAAACGGAGAGTAAGAAGCAAATGAGATGGGCATCTTCTTGGTTAGCTGGATTTGGGGTAGTAGAAAATCTGTATTTAAAAAAATCCATTTTCCTCAGCAATACATGGTTGTATATTTTTCCATTATGTTTTATACTTTTTATCATAAAAGAATCAGAATTTATAATATGCATATAATTCACAACTACAGAGAGTCTAAACTCCGAAAGGTTTTTTCTTTTCATTTTTTTCTTGTGGTACTGGGGATTGAACTCAAGGACATTCCACCTCTGAGCTATACTCTCAGTTCTTTTTGTTATGATCGAAACAAATTCTTACTAGGTTACTACACATTGGCCTCAAACCTGTTGCTCTCCTTTCTCAGCCTCTAAATATTGGGATTATAGGGGTGCAGCATAACATCTGGCTCTGGAAATTTTTTCTATTTTAGAAGACAAGTTGTATTTTCTGAAAGCAATAGTACTATTGATATTTTGATGGGTAATGTTAGAAAATCACTTCAGTTGTAACTGAAGTTTAAGTGTCTATAATAAATTAATCTAAAATAATGGCTTATAGTTCTCCTTGGTGTATATTTTTATAAAGAAATACATTCTCTCACTTTATTACTTAGATAAGTTTAAATACAGTTGGCAATAGACATTAAAGTCTCATGTTTATGCAGCATCTAAAGACTTTTCCCTGCTCCATTAGAGCAAATATTATGGCTGCTATTGGGGGGAAAGAAATATCTAGGTGAAATACATTTTAAATGTACTATAGTTGATATAGCATTTGTATCATGCTTTACATGAAACTTTGAAGTGAGAATTATGCTGCAAAAGGTAATGAGTTACTGTTTGGTGATAAAATTACCTCAATGTAAGATAAAGTATTCATTCATTTAGAAGATAACTGTAAGAAAACTTACTTTTCTATTATAACTACCTTCAAGTAGTTTGAGAAAAAATGACCTGTGCTTTTCAATATAGATCATTTAATTTATAATGTAGAATAAATTTGGTGTCTTAATATAGTTTTAGTCATGAATTTTTATATTTCTTTCTCCCATACTAAGACGTTGATACTTCTAGCATAGAGCTCCTTAATCTTGGATCTATGAAAATGAATCCCCCAGACTTTAGAATCCAATGGTAATAATGTGTATGTACATTTTTCTGGGTAGGATATCTAGAAGTTTCTTTGGGTTCTCAAAGTGATCTACAAGGGAACACAGATCCATTTAAATGGAGGAAAATGAATTGTAGAATATGTTAAAAAAAACTAACGTCCTTTGTTGTCACATGTGACAGCCTACTTCTCAATACCATCGCTACCTACATGCTATTTAATGGTACTTAATGGTACTCTGGAACTATTCTAGACCTGACTTTTTTTAAAAAAATGTATTAGTGCATTATAGTCATAAATCAATATTTTTTGTTTGTATGTGGTGCTGGGGTGGGAATCCAGGGGCATTCTACCTCTGAGTGACAACCCCAGCCTTATTTTTTATTCTTTATTTTGAAACAAGGTCTCACTGAGTTGCCAAGGGCTTCACTAAGTAGCCGAGGCTGTCCATGAACCACAAGCCTCCTGTCTCAGCTTCCCAGATACTGAGATTACAAATGTGAGCCACCACACCTGTTTGTAGTCATACAGCTTAGAGGCATACTGAATTTTGAGTCAGTTGTTCCACTGACTCCAAAGATTCCATTAAGCTATTGGAATAAGGGGGGTATTACTCTATCAGACATTTCTTTTTTTCTTTTATTTCCCCCCTCCTTATCCTGAATTTAGAGGAAAAAATTCCTTAAATATTAATATTAACCAGGAATATCCATTCCTTCATGTATGTATAATTTCTACATCTAAAGCTAATTTAAAACAGTATTAATGACATCTTTGGGCAATTTGTTAGAGAATTCCTGGTACACATATAAGAGAAAACATACATCTATTTATTTTTTGAGATTGAGTATGGAAGCTAGAGAGCTATTTGGCAATAAGGGTAACATTAGATAGATAAGCAGAGACTCCAGGGGAATAAGTGAGGGAGTGAAGACAAAGTCATAAAGAATGCATAGTAGAAATAAGGGTAAGAGCGTATACATCTCAAAGACTTGCAGGGTGAGAAGGGCACCAAAAGCTGTGTGCATGCATTTTTATAATATTCTACCCCAAGAAATGTAAAGTTACAATGCACCAAATAAAAATAGAATTCCTAGTACATATTTATGAAATGAATGAGATAGGGTTGTGAATTGAGATTTATCAAAATTATGTATGTGCTTAATTACTTAAATTTTAAAGAAAAAGAGTAGACTCCCTTAAAATTTGAAATTTCCTATTTTCCCTCAACATTTAAAACCTAGATCATTTGCCCATTTTAAATTGAATATCAATAGATTTTAAATGTTAAGAGAAAAAAGTACAGATGCTAGTTTCCTTTTAAAACTTGTCATAACTAATCACAGACATAATCTAGCAAGAATAAACCATTCAAAATATTACCCTGATCAGTAAATATCATACAAATCTATCAAAACACGAAGTCACAATAGTATACCATGTATAAATTATTCATCTTCCTCCTATACTCATAAAAATATACAAATGAAGCATCAAAATTTGATTTAAAAGGACAGAATGAAGAAAGAAAAGAAAAAAACAGATAGAAAAAGCATTTTATGATAACAGTGAATCACAGGATATCTGAAATTTGAGAGAGAAATGTATTATATTTTTCTGAAAGTGCTTGAAATTTAAACCAATTTTCCATCTGTATACCTTGAATCAGCAATCCCAGATTTTATATATATATAAATTTAAATGTAGAAATGATAAATATGTGAAGGAATGAATATATATGTATACATATGTCACACCAATGTTATATATGTATATAAACACATATATGTGAATCATAAATCGCACTATCATGTACAATTACAGTATACCAATAAAAAATAAAATAAAAGACTGTGAGGAAAATCCCGGGTTCAGGAGTGTCTCAGAGCCAAGTAGGAAGAAGCTGGGAATTAAAGGGAAAGAGAACGAATGCAGGCAAAGAAGCCGACTGGGAAGACATCAAGAGGTGTACAGATACATAAAGACGAGGGCATCATCTTTTTGTTGAAGATACTCCTGGGATTTGCTGCTCTGCTGCTCTGCCCCAGATCCACAGTGCAGCTCTGTGAGAAGCTCTCTATTACCATTCTCCCTTATTCTTAGTATTTCTGCAGGAACCACCTCTCCCTCTTCTCTCTCTCTCTCTCTCTCTCTTTTTCCCTCCCTCAATCCCTCCCTAGTGCTCCTCCCCTCTTTCTCCCTCCCTTACTCTTTCTCTTTACACACATGCATGCACAGGCACAAGTGCACACACATACCTCCTATACACACACACACACACACACTCACTTTCTCTCTCCCTCCCTCTCTCTCTCTCTCTCTCTCTCTCTCTCTCTCTCTCTCTCTCTCTCTCTCTTCCTCTCTCTCTCTCTCTAAATATGTCCCTTTCATCTGCCTTTTCCATAGTATATGAAACATGCTAAATTTATCACTTTATTACTCAGGTAATCAAACTTTCAATCTCTGGAATAGTCATTTCAAACAGATAGTATTGTTTATTGTTGAGACCACTGATTTATATGCATTATTGTGTCAGTCTCCCTTTTCCAACTTCAGTCTCCTTTCTAATCTATTTTAATGCCGAATACTATTAACCATTGCTAATAAATGTCCACACTATAATGTAAGGAGGCAACAGATATCTTCTAGAGATGACAGAGTATTCCTTTGTTTTGGCAGTGTTAGAGCTTCACCAGACATTATTTTCATACTTCTGCTCCTCCACCAAAGTTTGGGTCACACACTGCATATCTATGTTTAAAACATCTGCAAAGTGTTTTGGCCAAGGGGTAGAATGCATTTGAGCCATTAAAATAAGAAGGTGAAAATATGGGGGAGGTCCGAGCAGCACAGATACGAATAGATACTTGAATTAATGAGCATCTAAACATTTTTATTTTTTATTAATATAAATATATTTAATATTAATATATAATATTAATATAATATAAAACATATTTTATTTTTTTTTATTAATGAGCATCTAAAAATGTGCAGGAAAAACTGAACTTGAATACAATAATACTGGCAGGCTGGGCATGGTGGCGCACGCTTGTAATCCCAGCATTCGGGAGGAGGAGGAGGAGGAGGAGGAGGAGGAGGAGGAGGAGGAGGAGAAGGAGAAGGAGAAGGAGAAGAAGAAGAAGAAGAAGAAGAAGAAGAAGAAGAAGAAGAAGAAGAAGAAGAAGAAGAAGAAGAAGAAGAAGAAGAAGAAGAAGAAGTAGGAGGAGGAGGAGGAGGAGGAGGAGGAGGAGAAGAAGGGCAAATATTTATGAATGAAAACAAGTTCAGGCTTATCTATTTCACAAAAAATAAGCATTATATGATGCTTTAAATGTGAAAAAGCCCGACACTAATTCTATAACCACAGCTTTCTTTAGTCTTCTCTAATACAGCATCCAGAGTCTCATAGGATCTGGGATTTCGTACTCTAAATAAATGTTCCTGATGAGGAGATATCCAATCCATGTCTCTGGTCACCTGTCCTTGAGCAGTTAAAATATCCATGCTGGTTTTTAGTATCTTTAATGGTAAAAATAAGGTTGTATTCTATCAGTAGTTTTCAAAGGACCCTCTTTGGAATTCAATGGCTCTAAAAATTCTTTAAGGGATTTATTTTTTTGCAAGTAAAGTATTTTCTTCCCAAGCATTAATATTTAAATCATCTTAGAAACCTATTGATTGTTTAGAACTTAAAAATTCCTTCTAGCTCTCCGATCATATGAGATCATATGAATGAATATATACAGGCAGGAGAATAAAATAACACTTGTATCGAAAATGTTTTCTATGATGAAGAAGGCCGAAATTCATGCCAAAGTAACAGTGTAACCAAATACATTTTTTTTTTGGAAATAAGAGTATCTTTGCTCATAGAGCCTATAATTAGTAATGGCATTTAAATATAGGTAATCTGTGTTTTGTATTTTGAGGACATCTAAGTTCTAGAGCAAAGGTTACTTCCCTTATATCACACATTTTTGTACTAACTAGCCAACTGTCCATCTTAACAATTGAATATGCTTCTTTCATTAAAGAGTACTTATTGCACAGTAGATCTCTTTTGAATTTAAAATGTGTCTGGGATAAACTGATGTCTGTCCTTTGCTTAGGAACTAGTTTTAGCTAGACCTAATCCTCAATGTAGCTTTTCTATTTCTGGACTTAAGAAGGAGAGTTGTTGAACACCCTTTATTTTGGGAAAGTTCTCTTTTTATTTTTAAAATAATTGTGTTCTGGTTACAGTGTCTATCTTTGCTTAAAAATTATCTATCCAAAGCTTCTCAAATTCCTCAATAAGAAAAAAGATTAAAAAAGAGAAGGAAAGGGCAGAAAAGGAGTCAAATGTAACTCATCTTAAGAAAATGCACTAATACAAGATGGTATTTTCTATCCTCTCAGTGTGCCCTGGGTAAACACACAAGACCAGTGAGATTATTACAAGAATTTGTGAGGTCAAAATTTACTTTGACCTAAATGAAGATAAATATTAGTTAGAAAATGTAAGTTCTCAAATGAGAAATATGGTTGAAACAAATCACATAAAGGTTCTTAAAATTCTAAAGTTCTATTAATCTTATTCTAAGAACAGCAACCAGCATGTCCATATTATATAGCCCTGAAGCCCTAAAATTCTGAACTTCAGCACTACAAAAACAAAGAAAATGATTGAGGGACATCTGTGACATGGCAGCTATCTAAAAGTGAATGAGTTTTTTAAAATCACAGTTGAATAGGTGGGTCAGTAGAAATGCTATAAGTGAATGCTGTTTTATACATGCATAAAACCATACAATCCTGGTTACTGATTAATCAAGCAAGTTACCACTTCCCCCATCATACATCAACAATTCACATTTCAATTCCATGACAATCCCACCAGTGACAAAGAATATTTATTGACATACTTATCAGTTAAATAATACTCTGAATACCATATTATGATGTCATAATATCTCTACTATTAAGCAAAGATGCCTCCCTTAATACTTGAATATATTAATTTGCTCTCATCTGTGTAAAATGTGCTGAAATATCTATGTACTGAGATTTTACAAAGATGGGAATTCATGGGATACAATGCTTTTTCTCTTATGGAATATTGTGTGATTTTATTTAAATTAGATATTTATTGCAAAACGAAATATACAGCAACTCACTAGTGTCACATAATATAGCCATTACAATTTTAAATTTCTAGTGCCTATGAAGTTACTTGGGATATTGTATCCCCCATGCTAAATAGGAAGAGAACTCAGTGAACCAACTTTGTACCAGCGCAGGCTTTCACTACATGGATGTTGAGTAAGGGCAGGACGACCGCCTTGGGAACCTCCAGAATGGTAACGGTGGAGTGGACATTGGGGAGTGAGTTTGGCTTTTAAAAATCTGTACTCTGTCCGAGTGCAACTTGAAAAACACCAGTTTGAGTGTACCTGTGAACCCTCGCTGCAAGGAGGACAAACTCACTCTCCAATGTCCACTCCTGACTGGTGGGGCCAAGGCTGGGAGGGGTCAAGGAGAGTAGAGAACAGAGGTGTGCTTTTTCAGGGGTTTTACCTCGTAATTTTTTCTTTTTGGTGGTAGAAGCTCAGTCTATCACTGAGCTACATTCCTAAGTCCCCTTTTATAACTGTGTGAAGCTCCTACCTCAACCTACCAAGTAGCTGGGATTACAGGAGGTGTGCGCCATCAGGCTTCACATCACCAACTTTGTGATGACCTTCCTGATTCTTCATTTGTAGTTAGTGTGGGAAGGAAGACTCCTCGGCTTTTTGTTACTTAGAAGGATGAGGGCTACTGAAGGCTCCTGAAAACCTTAATCAAGAAAGGAAAACAACAGAAGAAAGGGTAGCCGGAGTAGAAAGAGCAGTGAGAAAATCTACCCAGGAAAATAAAACTGCCAGAGATGCCAGTTACAACCCTCCACAGAAAAACTAGGGGCTGGACTGAGACAATCACAGAACTTCCTGTGTAAACAAGGTGTCTACACGATTCAGGGGAATGCAGAGAGAGAGAGCACTGCTGTTGTTATCGTCCGGAATCTGTGACTTAGGAGAGGAGCTAGCAGGTATGCAAAACCCAAACAGTAAGAAGTTAGAATTGTTAGAAAACAAGGGAGGTGGGAAATATTCAGCAGATGTGTCATACGTAATAGGAGTTATAAAATACAAACAACAGAGGTATAGAGAAAGGAAAATTGGCAAGAGTGAGAGGATTTTCCTGAGAGAAAGCCCTAATGCTGCCAATTGAAGGGGTCACTGGAATCCAAACTGGGATGATAGGATGACGGGGAAGAGCAAACCTGAGCACATGTTTATTATTTAAGATTGTGTGACAAACCACACAATTTTAAAATAAGTAAGTACATAGGACAAAACTGATTTGCAACAACAAAAGCTGGAAGAGAGTAAAGGACATCCAGAGATCGCTGAGAGAAAAGTCTGCAATGTGAGAGAAGTCAGGCGAAAGGAAATCCCTCTGCAGAACAGAGGATCTGCACCAATTCCACCTGTCTACCATCCACGCATCCCATCAGAGGAAACATGTGAAATTAAGACTCAAGCCAAGCCAGTACAGTCGATTAGCATAGGACCAGCCTTCCAGCATCTCTTGCTCTGATTTTATATCACCTCCCATACTCCTACCAGTAACCACTCCCAAATTTCTGGGAGCAGTTCCTACTGGAGTGTGGAGAAGCTGGGAAGAGGTGAATGAGAGGGGCCATGCCTGTTTCCCCATGCTACTCCACTCCATGAATGCTCAGCCAAGGCTGGAGGTCAGGGCGAGAGCTTGGAACTGGATTTGAAACTGAAGTTATAAATTGGAGATAATTGAGCTTCTTATAACTCCAGTTGCCTAAATTGAGTGGTAGAGGGCTCATCAAGCATGTACGAGGATCTATCCTCAGCCCTTAAAAAAAAAAAAAAAGGAGAACGACGACAATGTTACAGAAAAATAAACTCCTATTCATATCACACTGAGCACAAAAGTATAAAACATTCAGCCATCCTGTAATCAATTTTTTTTTTTTACAGTACTGGGGATGAAACTCATGGGCATTCTACTTCTGAGCTACACCCCAGCCTACTTTTTATTCTTTTTAAATTTTGAAACAAGGTCTCACTGAGTTGCAAAGGGCCTCACTAAGTAGTAGCTGAGGCTGTCTTCGAACCACGATCCTCTTGTCTCAGCCTCCTAAATGCTGGGATTACAAGCCTGTGCCACCACACCCGGCTAAGTATTTGTGTTTTAAGACACTGTTCTATTCTACATGCAACTCTACATTACACAGAAATATTAGGAAGAACAAACAGGAAAAGATCAACAACAATAAAAAATGACAATCCCAAAGATTAAAGATAAGATAGAGCTGGGTGTGGTGGCGGTGGCTTTTGTAATCACAGCATTTGGGAGACTGAGACTGGAGGATCATGGTTCGAGGACAGCCACAGTTACTTAGCAAGGCCATTCGTAACACAGTGAGACTCTGATTCAACAATAAAAGGACTAAAAAATAGGGCTGAGGGTTTAGCTCAGAGGTGCAATGCTGCTGGGTTCCATCCCCAGTACTGGAAAAAGAGAAGATAAGATAAAAGATACATTTTTTAAGAGATTCTCCCAAATTTACTTGACATCTAGTTTAAATACTGTCTGGAGGAACCAATATATTTTCCATTGTAGTTTGCTGAAAAGAGTTTCAGAACAGTAAAATGAGATGGTTAATCAAAGAAGGGCAATTCGAAATAAGCTTATATTGAATCATATGTAGCTGCAAAATTAGCTGCTGAAAAAGTAAGAACTAATTGCTAGAACAGAAATTGAAGACACAGTTCAGGAATACATAATTTTGCAAAAATAATCAGTTTTAAAATATGATATTCTTGGTAATATTTTTCTGGTTGCATTTTTTAAATTTCAGTATTAAATAGAATCTGAATATAGGTCAGAAACACCTTCAAGAATTTAACCAAATTCTCTTCTCCTCCTTTCCCACCACCTTCCTTTCTCATTTTGTCTTCATGGACAAGTATTACTTGTCTGTATGGTAGTGGTCTTTGATATTTATGACCTTTCTTTCTTTTTTTTCCTCTGTGGTACTGGGGATTGAACCTAAGGGCCTTCTATTTTAGAACTGCACCACTGGGTTCATTCATATTTTTATTGTTTATTTATTTATTAAATTTTAAACAGGGTCATACTAACTTACTTTGTGTGCTGGCCTTGAACCTGCAATCTTCCCATCTCATCTCTCAAGTACTGGGATTCCAGGCATGCTCCACTATGCCTGGCTGCAACTGCTCTTTATACTACAAATATCATATTCTGTTTGATTATTGTGGTATGCATCATCTTTATTTAACCATTAGTATTCCAGTCTGGTCTCTCATTACCAATATCAACTATATTCTGTGTGTGTATGTGATGTTGGAGACTGAACTTGGGGACATTCTCCCTCTGAGCTGTACCCCCAGCCATTTCCTTCCTTCCTTCCTTCCTTCCCCTTCCCTCCCTCCCTCCCTCCCTCCTTTCCTTCCTTCCTTCCTTCCTTCTTTCTTTCTTTCTTTCTTTCTTTCTTTCTTTCTTTCTTTCTTTCTTTCTTTCTTTCTTTCTGTGTTACTGGGGGTGGAAGTCAGGGGCTTTCTACCTCCAGGCTATTCTTCCAGACCTATTTTATATTTTATTTAGAAACAGGGTCTCCTGCCGAGCATGGTGGGGCACGCTTGTAATCCCCGTGCTTGGGAGGCAGAGACAGGAGGATCAAGCAGGTTCGAAGCCAGCCGCACGGGCTGGCTTAGGAGACCCTGTTTCCAAATAAAAATGCAAAAATAGGTCTGGGAGTGTAGCCCGGAGGTAGAAGGGCTTCCAGGAACCCCAGTACCACCAAAAAAAAAAAAAAAAAAAAAAGAAGAAGAAAGAAAGAAACAGGGTCTCACTAAGTTGCTGAGAGCCTCACTAAGTAGCTGAGGCTGGCTTCAAACCTGTGTGATCCTCCTGTTTCAGCCTCTCAAGTGTGGGGATTACGAGCGTGCGCCACCATGCCTGGCGCCATATTTTATTTTTTACTTGGTAAAAGGGATTTGTTAAGTTGCTGAGGCTAGCTTCAAATCTGCAATGATCCTCCTGTCTTAGCCTCCTAAGTACAGGATTACAGAAATGCACCATCTCATGTGGCCAAAAAAATTTTATAATCTTTAACTTTTTTATATTTAAAATTTTTTTCTCATTTTATTTATTTTATTTTATTTGAAAACAGTTTTCTGGTTCTTAAATTCTACAAGGACAATTGCTGATGTCACATATATTGCTAAATTCATGGTTGGAATATTATTTGATGTTCAGGAATAATTGTTGCATTAATTAGAACCATTTATTTGACCTATTTCAAATTATTTACTAGGTTAAAAATACACACTTTAGCAGATTCTGATTATTGAGACACTTTCCTTCACTAATTATGAATCTTTATGTGCTTCCAGCTATAAATCCATTTATGATTAGCATTGCATATGTTCATTATGTTTCTACACAAGTTGAAAATTAACAGTAAATGTTTTCAATATAATGTGAAATTTATAGTTAATCCTCTAAATTTTTTCTTATACTTGAATTTGATAAAGTTAAGAGATGAGACTTGGTCTTGGAGATCAAAACTGTATTTTTAGCAGCTCCAGATCTTGACAACACAGATCACTGTTTTGGGAGGCTGATAAGCCCATATGTTAAAGACTATTTATAGAATTTCAAAAGTGTTTCATTTGATTATAATATCAGCTAATGGGGAAGAAGTAACTCATCAAGATGAAATCAAAGTTCTGATAGAAATGGGAAAATTATTCTGGGCATCTAAGTGAAATTAAAAAAAAAAAAAACTTCTTGGAAAGAGTGTTGTTGGAGACTTCAGAACTATACTAACTAGTGAGACCAGAGATAACCATTCATAAATTTCTTAAGATGCAAAGACAATCATCATATTTTAACCCTATGTTCATAAACACCCCAATGCTTTGCAGTGGACATTTGATATTTGCACTGAGTAGAAGTACTACTACTACTACTACTACTACTACTACTACTAATAATAATAATAATAATAATAATAATAATGAATAAATACTTAGATTAGGGTTTGTGGAAAAATTACACTCCAATGGTTATTCACTACTTCTTATACGTGTTAGATCAATTAATTAGCAATGCCAGGGTGGTTTTAGATTTCAGAAATAACATAATACTTACTGTTATTTGATCTGTTATCAGAACTAATAACAATTTTAGCAATTTTCTAAGTCAAAGGTCTGAGTTACCTATTACAACTTATCAGGTAAGAAAATGTTCAAAATTAAGTGATTATAAATTTCTCTAACTGGAACCAGAATATGATCCTAGTACTACAGTGACACAGGAAACATTTCCGAGTTAGCAATACATAGGTTTATGTGGCTTTGCATTTACTTCCTTTAGCTCCCACACTATTCAAATGTGGTTAATTACAAGAAAGAAGAGGGAATTAATTGGTTTTCAAGATAGCAATATGAAGAAACTCTTGACAAGACTATAACAACCACTACATTGAAGGAATGATATCCAGGTTATAGACCATGCTTCCCTCATTGCACTTAACTCTATTTATTTAATTTTATTATGTAACTGCTCTTTCTCTTGCCTGTAAATATTCCTGCTATAAATGCTGCTGAATTTCTCCCATAAGTCCTCGAAAAATATACCTGCTATCTCCACCTTTTAGGTCTTCACATTTAGCATTATTACTTTTGCTGGATGGTGGGATTTTGTTTAATACATTGTTTTTCCTATATATTCATCTACCACTGCTACTGACAAAATTTTCATTTTTTTACCAAATCAAGGCATAAATTTCAGTGATACATTTCTTGTCATCATCCCAAACTATAAAAGTATAAACAATTTTTTTCAGCACATGACTGAAGATATCAGATTTTCTTGTCTATTTCCTATATGTATGTATATATAAATCTCTCTCTCTCTCTCTCTCTCTCTCTCTATATATATATATATATATATATATATATATATATATATATTCAATTTCCTATGTTATTGCTATTATTCAATGTCGTTTTTCAGTTTCAGAACTAGGGTCACTGTCTTTAAAGAATGCCCTGCATTTGCTTTTACCTTAAAGTGAAATACTTTAATTTCCACATAAAGTGCATGGTGGATTTATAATATTTCAAACTTGAAATAATACTCCCTAATTGCACTATTTCAAGAATCATGGCTAAAACAAGACATAGATGCAATCTAATAAAGGAAAGAAATAACTACCTGGAATGATTCATGTTTATTTTGTTTTGAATTGACTTAGTGGTCTTATGAATAGGACTAGTAAAGGACACACACACACACACACACACACACACACACACACATACTTTTCATAGGCATAAATAGTCTCTCTTTTCCTTAAATTTCATGAACATTTCACAGTAATTGCTACACACTTAGGTCAAGCATAACAAATAACTTTCAAGTTATGTCACCTTTGATAATATTAAAGTGCTGTTCAGCATGCTCTCTTAAGAATATTCTTTGGTCATGAAACTGAATTTTATAAAAAGAAGGATTATAATCTGTTAATTATATCAGCAACATAGTTATTGGTGAATATAACAAAATAATTTGTTATCTGAGACCTAATTATAATTTCCTGTTTGTATGGAAAGTACTCCAACTTTTCTATGAAAAGGTAGATAAGCTTTCATTCAATGAGCAAAATTATGCTGAATACTTCATAATTTATACTCATGAAACAATATATTATGTTTCAATCATGAGTTAATAATAAACTTTAGTCAAACTTACTAATGTAAATTGAAGATGAGAGTCAACCAATTTAGGAAAATAGAATAAAAATTAGAAGTAACCTGTTGATGAGGGTTAGTAAAAGGGAATTTGTATTCAGTGTATTAAGAGTAGCCTCTGATATAAATGTCATCCCCTAGAATTGTACAAGACCTGAACTACACTGTCATACCTGGCAGTCAAAGTACCTGAGCAAGAGAAGAAAAGAATGGCATCAACTCTAATAATGGCAGTATTCCATTGCCTCTTCATAGTATATAAAGGGAAGGAAAGGGTACTAACATTATTGAAGCACATATTAACTTAGAATTTTATAACCATTTTGTCATTATTTACCAAGTGATTCATGATTTCTAATCTATATTTTAAGACAAATTAATAAATGTAAGGAAAATTTTAATATAGAATGTTTCTAACATATTAGAGATTTAAAATTAGCAATGTTCACTTTAATGTTGATCCTACTTTTTTTGATGAGACTATAGTGTCTGAAGGGAGACCAGGAGGCTGGAGTTTTCCATAGGGCAATAATGATTCCTTTGTTTTCACCAATTCATTTAAGTGCTGAAACTGAGTTAGTTTCAAATATCCTAAATCATTCAGATATTTCATAAGGAGATATAGGTTCTAAAATTGGTAGTTTTGGGTGATAACAATTGCTAGATATAGGGCAAGTTGTATAAATGCTATATTACAGTAGAGGTACAAAGCACTATGAAAACACAATCTATTGCATAGAGGAACAAAATGTCACTAGAATTTCAGAATCCTGCCACATTTTCTTTGTGTTTCATTCTAGAATACCTTTTACTGGTTATAAATCTTCACTTTCAATGTTTGTAAATGTTCATGTCCAGCTATGTTAGAATTTGTGTGAATTTTTATATCAAAAGTCAGAAGAAACCTGGGTAGTAACCAAGTGATTTCAAATAATGGAAAAAAAGAGAAATTCATGCTTGCTCTTCATGATTCTAGTGATGTAAGGTTCATTGAAGGAATTACTACCATCAACTACATGTTCATATGTAGAAATACCCATGTCAATCTCAGTCCTCTTTATGGAGAAGGGGCAGATGGGGAGGCACCAAGTGCTGTGTGCATGCATGTCACTCTCAACATGATTTGCATTATGATGTGAAACTATAATGCACCAATAAAACATAAAAAAGTAAAATAAACTAGATAAATATTGTCCTTTAATTTGTGATAAAGCAAAGAGAAAAATTTTGGGGAAAACAACAATCAGGTGAAAGGACTTTCACTGATGGTAAAGTTTTTATAAACACAACCCTGAGAAAGATATTAATAGCCCTCAGGTCATGTATATTCTACCAGAGAAACCACCAATAAGGAAATAAATAAAGTATACCCAGTATTATCTAAAGATCATAAGTCCTATAAAGAAAATAAGTGAAGAGGGTTCAGGCAAGATGGGATAATAAATTGTAAGGTTAAATAGGGTGGTCAGTGATGTTATGAACACAATATAACAGGATCATATGATGGAAAGCAATGGAGTCAGCTGCTTTGGATTGTGTGGATGAGGAAGAATTTTCTACAAAATGAACATCTGAGCTGACATTAGAATGACAAAGAGATAGCTGTTTTAATAGGGTAGGGAAAATTGTCAAAGGCCTTTAGTAAGCACAAGCCTGGCAAGTTGGATAAACAAAACAAAACTAAACAAAACAAAACAAAAAACCCAGCATTTCTGGGGCTCAATGAAGGCTCAATTGGAGGTACATGGATGATATCACAGAGAAAAGCAGGGATGGACCACATTGGCCAAAGTTAGGATTTTCATTCTTCACTGGGGTCTGTACTTATGGCACATCTTGATTTGAGGACAGCACCCCCCTGCTCTGACACAGATGTTCATTTTACTTCATTGCAGCATCTCCTGCTACCTTTGGGTTGGCCATCCTGTGGAGCAGACTGTGGAATACCCAAGAGTGATGTTCAAGGATGGGGATGCAGCGCTGACCAGGAGAGACACCACCAGCTCTGTCCCATGCACGTATACTCAGTGGAGAAGATACAGATGGAATGATTACAAGACTCAGGATGCCTAAGAGGTGAGGAAGTGAGATTTATGACTGACATGTATAATAAAGGAGGGCTAACCTAGCCTACAGCCAAGGCCCAACATACCTGGAACAATGAGATGCTATTTTATCTAACATATTGCACCTCAAAAAGTCATTCCTAGATCTTTCTGTCTTCTGTAACAATAAAATAGATTTAAAAATCCATTTATATAGTGCTTTGTATGGTTCTAAGTCTTTTCACATGCAATATCCTATTTAATATTCACAATAACTAGGATTTAGGTCAGCCAATTATAATTATCTCCATTTTAAAGATGAATAAGCTGAAGCTCTGAGAATTTAAATGACTTGTCTAAAGTCATGAAATGAGTTAGTAATACAAGTAGTCTTAGCCTTATTCTGCACAATGCTCATAACCAAAGGTCTGGTCTGAAGTAAGTATTGTGAAATTCCTTTTTCAATATATAGCACTAGGTACTTATTTGAAGGCAAAAGAAAGAACATTCTCATTCTTAAGAAATATAAGCTCCATTTAGGGAAGTTTGCAGATGAGCTCTAGATGATAACTTGTTCTGAAATTCTGTGTGCATGAGGTGAAGGAATTCTCAGGTTGATATGGGACTATTCTTTAACATTTTATCTTGGCCAAAATTACTTTTTGAACTGGTCATATAAGTAGCTAAATCTTGTTTTTTTTACATTATGGAAATTTTAGGATTTTCTTCTGTTCCTATCCTCAAAATTACTACCAATCAATGAATCTTACCCACCCTTTCCTCTGAGTTTATTGCTTAGTTTAAAAATCTACCATTTATTTATTTCATAGATGAATCCCAGTCACTCATTCACTCTCTCTGCTGAAGACTTCTGCCCATAAAACTTTACTCAGCATTCTCTTCTTGTAATCTTATTCCCAGCTCTGAGCCTGATGCCAAGATTTCTGTTAGAAGCATCTCCTCCCAGAATGCTAAATTGTCAGCTTGTAGGAAACTTCATTTACTTACACTTCCTCTGTTTCTTAGACAATCAGTGGAGAATTCTAGTCAATTTGCAACTATAAGTTTGCTGCCTTACTCAATGAACATTCTCTGTTGTTCTCATGTACTGCAGTGAGTGTAGTTTTCTAATTTTTGCTTGAAGTCAACAAATGTATCTTTCTTTAAAAAAAAAAATACATGAAAAACACTTACAGGAACCAGGAATTTTTTAATCTCTTCCAAGGCGTGACTCATACGTGAATAAGCTTCCCCAGGTGGAGCGAACACTTCAATTAATACGTGAAGCTCATCACTCAAGTGTGCATACTTAGCCTCCCCACTCTTCCTCAGCTCTTCCTCCTGTGAAAGAAGTTATATTTAGAAATACAGATCTACTCATTTGGCATTGATTTAACACTTACTGAGAACAGGACAAAAGTGCATAATCTAAGCAAATTTCCTATAAGTAGAAAGAAACCCTTTGAGCAATAAAAATCTGCTACAAGTCATTTAAGGATTTAAAATCATTTCTGAGTGTTTGAATGATTTTTAAAGCCCTGGCATAATTATCGTCTACAACAGATTTTAATCAGCTAAATTAAAATGCTAAATTTCTGAAAATAAGTCAAAGAAATGCCATTAACTCTTTCATGTAAACTGCTATAGTTTGGAAAGAAAAGATTGTTATCCTTTTTTGTCTAATGTGTATTATTTTGCTGATAATAACCAGAAGTCCCTTGCTTCTTTTTTGACAATTCCTAGGTTACTTTTACAAGAGGGCAAAAGGTAAGGCAGGTAAGCAAAGCTGAGGCTTATGTCCCCATGTTAGTTGATCACCGACCTTCACACTCACATATTTTCTATCCTTTGCTACCTTATTTGGTCAATAGGGGTATGCTAATGAATAGCAGTTAAATATTCTGTTGGCATAGAGTCTGGAAGAGCTATGTAGCTTCTAATTAACTAACAATGCAATTCTATTGGATGGGAATTTTTCATAGTTCTGTGCCCAGGCCATTATTGAAACCTGATAAATTCAATACAAGTACAGAGCAAATTAGCATGCTGATACATATATTTTTGTGCTAAGTATTTTACATATATCATTTCTAATCACAATACTTTTGTACTTCTTCACATAGTATAGATTAGGAAGATGAGATTAGAAGACTTCAGCAAATATGGGATTCAAAAAACACAGTTCCTACTGAAGCCAATTTTCATTTTTTAAAATTTCAATGAAGCAAAATTTGGTTTAAATGTCAATATAGAGTATATTTTATCTTTTTTATTCCCAGTAGTTAGTGAAGTGACCACTGATTCTTTTACTAAATTTCAAAAGTTAAAAATAAACAAGGATAAAACAAAAAAGTAATTCTTAGTTTTATATGGAGAGTTAATGGAAAATGGACAGGAATAGATCTAAACTGGATAAGTGAAAGCAAGTTTGCTATTGGATTCATGTGTCAGCTGTACAACCGTGGCTAAACTGTTTATCTGGTCAGAAATGTATAATGTTTTGGCCGGGCGTGGTGGCGCACGCTTGTAATCCCTGCGCTTGGGAGGCAGAGACAGGAGGATCGTGCAGGTTCAAAGCCAGCCACGCGCGCTGGCTTAGGAGACGCTGTTTTCAAATTTTAAAAAATGTAAAAAAATGTAAAAATAGGTCTGGGAGTGTAACCCTGAGGTAGAAAGGCTTCCAGCAACCCCAGTACCACCAAAAAAAAAAAAAAAAAAAAAAGAAAAAAGAAAGAAATGTATAGTGTTTTAAAATACAACGAAGAGGCTAAAAGAGACAGCGGCTTTCTATAGTAGTAGTAGTAGTAGTAGTAGTAGTAGTAGTAGTAGTAGTGTGTGTCCTTCAACTCCCCAGATCTAACAGCAGGAGTATCTACTCTCCCCTTCCCTAAGAATTCTATCTCAAACTAGGAGTTTTCTATCACTGATTCACTTTATTTTTATTTTTTTATTTTATTGATACAATATAATTATACATTGTAGTGAGATTTAAAATGATAAATTCATAAGCTCACACAACATCTCTCTCAGTGCCATTCCCTCCTAACCCCATCGCACTACCCAGCTCCCAACTCCACTCTCCCTGTACACTCTCATAAATAAGGCGTTAGTGATCCCTTCACGTATGGACATCACGTTATTTGGTCTGTTTCCTTCCTCCAGCCTCTTTTTCTGCCTTCCCTTCTTCCTCCAAACCCTTTTCTCTATTCTACTGGTTCTTTTTCTTTCCTATTTTATCTCTAGCTTTTACACATGACAGAAAACATGTGACCCTTGACTTTTGGAACAAACTAAGAATTTTTATTTAAAGGGTTTTCTTAGTGCCCAATTCTCAGTCTGGGGAGGAGAAGCAGGCTGGAACCAATGAATGCGCCCATGACATGTAGTATTTATTTTTTCTTAGGTTCTGCTGGGATGTACACTGCTTGTTGACTCTGAGGTCAGCCTGAATTGGGCATAAAGGCTGGATTAGTTCAGAGACTTTTCAATACTGCTTCTTTCCCATTACTTCCCAAGCTGGTTTCCAATGTTTATTGCCTGTTTGCTAGACCAATTTTATAAGACCTCCGTACTGTATAGTATGGCATTCAAATAAGAATTGTTAAGAACTGGAGTCTTCAAAGATATCTCTGCTGTTGAGCCAATAGGTTGATGTTCACAAATAAATGTGATGTGCTTTATAAATGTGCTATGCTTTCTGCCATACATTTGCCTTTCTTTTTCTTCATCCGTCATAGTTTTTTCCAAATAGGGGGAACATTAACTAAAAGAAAGTCACTGACCTAACAGTTAATAGGTCTTTTCTTAAACAAACAAAGAAAAACAAACTCACTTAAAACCATCATGTTTCAAGCCAGGCATAATGACACAGGCCTGTAATCCCTATGACTGGGAGGATGAGAGACAGGAGGATCACAAATTGAAGGCCAGTGCATGGTAACAAAGCGAGACCCTGTTTCAAAACAAAAAGAGCTGGAGGTATAGATCAGAGACAGAACACCTGGAGTTCAATTCCCAGTGCCAAAAAAAAAAATCATATTTCACATCTTATTAAAGGAAAGGCACACAATATTTTATATTAATGTATCTTATTTGGAAAACTATGCTTCAGGCTGAGAAATTTTGAAAAAATGAAATATCACTGTGGTGGAGACTGTAAAGGAGGGGGATGGGTGACTACAGCAAAGTGGATGGTCAGCATGGAATGCTTTCATCCTAACGCTTAGAAATATGGGAGTTGTTATGTAAAAGGGTTTCTCTATTTTAACTTCCTTAAACATTTTTATACCTATTGCTTTGTTGTTTTTGTTTGTTTCTGTCTGGGATTTTAGGGATTGAACCCAAGGACATTCTATCTATAAATTACACCACCAGACTTATTTTATTTTTTATTTAGAAACAGGATCCTACTAAGTTGCTGAGAGCCTCCCTAAGTTGCTGAGGCTGGCTTCATACCTATAATCCTCATACCTCAGCCTCCCAAATACTGAGATTATAGTCTTAACATACATTATTTTAATGTATCTCCAAGTGATAAATTTGCTCTTTGGGATTATTTAATGAGTTTCAATAAATAAAAATAACTACTATAGCTGATCTACAGTCTAATCTCAATGCTTCAATACATTAGAAATTTATATCTTGCAAGGTGAAGTGTCCCAAACAGGTGTTCATGATATCTGGACACTTCTCTCCACACAGAAATATAAGCATCTGAGCTCTGGTTTACTTTGATTCTTCCATCGTTACTGTTTTGCTTTCAAGGTCATTAACAGAATAAAGGATATGGTGGATAACCTGTAGAAGGTTATGAGACAAGCCTAAAAATAGTGTATAACAGTACTACCTGTTTCCCCCTGGTCAATAGAAGGTTGGATATGGTCTCAGTTTTGAAGTCAGAAGGAATAAGACATGGGTTGGTACATACCAAGCCAATTTTCTCACAAATGTACACCGTGTTCTGTAACATAGCAATGTTCTAGAATGGCACAGTCCAATGAAAATATCATGTAAACCATCCATATAATTGAAAGCATTTCATAGCTACATTAGAAACACAAAGAGCCTGCAATAGTGATGCATGACTGTAACCCCAGTTTTGGGGAGCCTAAGACAGGAGGACTGCAGCTTTGAAGTCATCTCAGCAAATTAGTGAGTCCCTGTAGTGATTTGGCCCATTTTGCAAAACAAAAAATAAAAAATTGTTCTGGGTGTGCCTCAGAGGTAGAATGCCCTAGAGTCTACTGCTAGCACAATAAGAAAAACAACATAACAACAGTAATAATAATAATAAATACAACAAAGAAATGTGTAAGTTAATTTAGTGAGAGGTGTTTTTTTTTTACATCTTGGGTGACTTTTATTTTATTTTTTATTTTTTTGAAGTTATAATTCCCATCCAAAATATAGGATATGCAATTAATATAAAAATATCAGTATGAACTTTAACTTCTTTTTTCTTTCAAGCTATATTTAAGTCCAGTGTGTATTTTTTTCTCATAAAAACTCTCAGTTTGAACTAACCACATTTTAAGTGCTTAACAGTCACATATAAATAGCACATTCCTATATTTTTCAGAGGAAAAAGGTGAAATATGACAAAATTATTGGCTTCAAATGCTTACAATAAATTTGAGTGAGATAGCCAACATACATGAATCAGGTAAAAAAAATTAAGTAGACATTTTATTTGTGTCAAGAGAAAGGCTAGGAGCCGGGCGTGGTGGTGCATGCTTGTAATCCCTGCACTTCGGAGGTCGAGACAGGAGGATCATGCAGGTTCAAAGCCTACTGGCTTAAGAGACCCTATTTCCAGAAAAAAAAAAATAGTATAAAATAGGTCTGGGAGTTGTAGCCTGGAGGTAGAAGGGCTTCCAGGAACCCCAGTACCAGGAAGAGAGAGGGGGGAGGGAGGGGGGAGAGAGAGAGAGAGGGAGAGAGGAGAAGGTAGGTTAGGAAGACAAGGAATAAAGTGCTTTAAACAGAGATTCAGGAAAATTATTATTTAGAAATGTTTCCAGCATCTTATCCATCATATTTATAAGCAAATAAGGAAAGCAAGGTCCTTAGACACTAATCAACTTCTTATAGGTCACAGAAATAGTCAAGATTAGAGCCGGGATTCAGTAGAAGAGATAACAACACTAATAAAAATTTTACAACTGAAAAGTTGACCCAACAGAACATACTACATGGTATTACTGGTTGTTCTTGAACAGAGGATTTTATATCATTTGATAATGTACTGTTTGAACTCACACAATGGGTAGCTATTTTTATATATATTCTTGTTGGTGTATTAAAATTATACACCTTAATGCGGTACTAGATGGGAGAGGCAGACATGCACATGTCACTCATTTAGCCATTCCCCAATTCCCACCTGATTCCTTCCTTCCTCCTTCCTTGAAATGTTTGGTTTAGTGATTGACTTTGATATGTTTATGAATGTACATCATGTGCATTACGGAATTTCTCTTTTTCCCTCTCCCATCCCCCTTAGTTAAGTCACCTTATTTGTTCATTTAAAGTTTCTCCTTCTTCATCTAGATTTCTTCCTATGACCTGTTTTCTCTCCGGCTTCTGCATATTAGGGAGAGCATCCAACATTTCACTTTTTGTGACTCGTTTTTACCTAGGCCTATGTGCTGAAGTGTTAGGCCTAGGCCCTCTTCAAGTAGTGGCAAGATGTCTAGTCTAATTTCCAGGTCTTTGATACATCTTGAATTGACTTTTCTGCAGGATGAGAAAGTGGCATTTATTTCCATTTTTCTGTATAAGGTTAACCAGTTTTACCAACATCATTTGTTGAAGAGGCTATCTTTCCAGTATATATCTTTAGACCCTTTGTCAAAAATCAATTGGTTGTAAGTGTGCTGATTGGTTTCTGAGTCATCTACTCTGCTCCATTGGTATGTGTGTCTGCTTTTGTGCCAACGCCATACTGATTTTATTTTTTTATATTTTTTTATTTTTTTGGTGGTACTGAGGGTGGAACCCAGGGGCTTTCTACTTCTGGGCTATATTCCTAGACCTATTTTATATTTTATTTGGAAACAGGGTCTCACTAAGTTGCTGAGAGCCTCGCTAAGTAGCTGAGGCTGGCTTCAAACCTACGCGATCCTCCTGTCTCAGTCTCCCAAGTGCTGGGATTACAAGCGTGCGCCACCACGCCCAGCCATACTGATTTTATTACTATGGCTTTGTAGTATAGTTTGATATCAGGTATTGTGATGCCTCCTGCATGGTTCTTGTTGCTGAGAACCACTTTGGTTATTCTGGGTTTTATATTGTTCCAAATAAATTTAAGGACTGATTTTTCTATGTCTGTTATAAATAACTTTGGTAATTTAATGGATATTGCATTGAATTTGTAGATTACTTTAGGAAGAATGGACATTTTGATGATATGTTTTCTGCCTGTCCAAGAGCATGGTAGATCTTTTCATCATTAAGGTCTTCTTTAATTTCTTTTTTCAGTGTTTTATAATTTTTCTTATAGATGTATTTTATTTCCTTGGTTAACTATACTCTTAAGTATTTTATTTTGGGGGTATATCATGAGTGGAAGCATTGTCTGAATTTCTTTTTCAGTAGATTTATGGTTGGTGTACAGGAAAGCCTCTTATTTTTTAAGATTGATTTTTTTATCCTGACACTTTGCTTATCAGTTTTATAAGACTTTTAGTTGATTTTATTGGATCTTTTACATATATCATCATATCATCTGAAATTGGGATAGTTTACTTCTTCTTTTCCTATTTGTACTCCTTTAATTTCCCTCTTTTGCCTTATTGCTCTGACTAGAATCTCAAGTACTATGCTGCACAGAAATGGTGAGAATGAACATCCTGTCTTGTTCTTGTTTGTAGTGGGAACTCTCATCATTTTTTTCCATTTAATAGATGTTGGCTATTGGCCTATTGTATATTGTCTTTATCATGTTGTGGATAACTCTTTATTAATGAAAATTTCCTGGGATTTAATGTTATCATCTGTGAGATTAAATAATTGTACTTTTAAGATTTTGTAGGCTTTGAGAAAATTGAAGAATATTTAATAAATTAAAAAATTCCATACAAATATATCAATAGTATTATTTCCCATATTCTCAAGCCAAGATATTATTTGGCTATTTCAATAGAGGTCAAAATAAATGTGGCTGAAACATGAAGCTGTTATTTTTATCTCAAGTGAAGGTCTAAGCAGCCCACAGGTGGCCCTTTTGTATAGCTTACCCATGTTTCTAGCTTCCTTCTCTGTTAACTCAAAGGGCCCCTGGATTGTTGTTCTCAACTGTATTGCTGAAGGAGGATACTCTTCCTTATGTTTGAATACTACTTACTACATGGAAAGAGGAAAGAACTGGAAGGCAAAAGCTTCTTTTTAAAGACATATCCCAGGTGCTTCATATATTATATCTGCTCAAAACTCCTTGGGAAAAGCACAGTTATATGCTGGATCTAGATACAATGGATCCTATGAATGTGGTCTCAGACTAAGTAAGCATGAATCTGTCTAAAATATAGGGGCTTTATGACAGGAAAAAGCAGAATGGGTTCTTGGTGACAATAAGCTGTCTTTTATATTGTCTTCCCTCAGCACTAATTAGACTGGTACATAGTAGAGTGCCTCAATTGAATTTTTAAAATTAATACTATATTCCCAAGTTGGCTTTATTAAATAAGTCTCCAAGTTTCATTTGAAGAAAGCCAGATATCACAGCCATTCTGAATAGTGTAAGTGTCTGGATACCAGACATAATAGTTTGGGTTTGGATTTAGAATGTGTCCTTAGTCTTCATGAAAACAAATAGCAATGTTGGAAGCCAGGCTTTCTTGCTAAGGAGAGGTATGAGTGGGAGTGGTTTTGGGGAGGATGTATGCTTCTCTCTTACCCCTGCTTTTTCTCTGCTTCTGGCCACTGTTATGTGAGAGTAGAGCCTTGGTGTCTGTCTCTGTCTCTGTCTCTCTCTCTGTCTCTCTCCCTCTTCTTCTTCCTCCTCCTCCTCCTCCTCCTCCTTCTTCTTCTTACTCTCTCTCTCTCTCTCTCTCTCTCTCTCTCTCTCTCTCTCTCTCTCTCTCTCCTTTCCCATCATCATACCTTGAGCTCTATAGACCAGGCCTGACATGGACTGAACCCCCAAATCTCCACAACTGTGAAAAAATAAAAAATAAATCCTCCTTCCTCTAAGTTGTTGTGGTCAGGCATTCTGGGCCCAGAAATGAGAATATTAACCAAAAAACCAGAAAAAACAATATCTACATATAATAATTCAACATGATCTCTTAAGGGATTTCTTAAATAAGAATCTCATTTTTTCTTTTTTGCTAGTCTAAGGATGGAACCCAGGGGCATGTGACCTCCGAGCTACACCCCCTGCCCTATTTTTTATTCTTTATTTTGAAACAGGGTCTCACTGAGTTGCAGAGGGCCTCATACTGTAAGATGCTTTTTAGGTGACAGTTATGGAAAGTACTTCACACGAATGATCTAGTTTTACTTTCACAATTACACTCATGGAAGATAAAATTATTTCCTGCAAAGAGAAGAAACTGGCATAGAGAACGTTGCACAGAACTACATAAACTGCAAATCACGGAGCTGTGTTATAGTCCATATAATCTCATCTCAAAGATAAACTTTTTAAAAAACTTTTATTGGTGCATTGAAATTGTACATCAGCGTGAAGTTCAAAGTTATACAAATATACCTGCACATATCACCAAAGGCCAAACTCTCAGTTGTTACTGGTATGCTGCTGGTATAGGTTATTAAGTATAAGAAAAGTATATATTCAAAATTCTCAATGATATTTTTGATTTCTGAAAGACCCTGGCCACTGGTGTCCCCATTATCTGTGGTATCCAGTCCCATGAAGCACCATGGGCTTGGGCTTGGGCTCCTCAGTCCATCCATTGGGTTTCTGGATTTGCAACTTCCAAATTAAAAATAAAACTCAAAACTTAAAATACTCTCTTTATAAGGGTCATAGACTTCATTTACCATCACAGGAAGGCACAGAGCAAGAAGGTTATATTGGCACACCATTATGAACAAAAAATTTCAAAAACAGGATTCTCTTTCCTCAAAAGCCTTCCCTGCCTCTTTACCACATTTTCCTTTTCTTTCATTTCTCCATCATTTTTGTGGTACTCTTTTGTTATAGTTGGTATTTTCTAGGGAATTACAATTTGTTTTCTCTATTAAACAGAATAATATGGTTACAGAGTACTAATCCCCAGGCCGATAAGAACAGCTCATTATGGAGTGCAACAAAATAAAGGGAAAATGAGTTCCTTGATTTTTCTATCTTTGGAAGATACAGTAGTGACTGCCTTTGAGACTTGGACTGACTCTTCATGATCACACCTCCTTCTATAAGCAGTGGATCCAACAAGTTTGAAATTCAAACACATATATATTCACCACACACACTCTTGCACACTGCTTTTATAGAGAGATTCTAGTGAAAGATGTTTCTATTTTGTTAAATTAAGAACAGTAGTAGTAGTCCCCTGATTTTTATTTTATTTTATTTTACTTCATTTTATTTTATTTTTTGGTACTGGGGGTTGAACCCAGAGGCATTCTAATTATTATTATTGTTATCATCATCATCATCATCATCATCATCACTCTTATTCTGTAGTTTTCGTTGCTGACAGTCTCCCTAAGTTGCCGAGGGTGTCCTCTATCCTGTGATTCTCTTGTCTTAGCTTCCAGACTACTGAGATTACAGGTGTGTGCTACCATGGCTGGTAGATAATTGAACACATAATAAATTGTCCTTGACTTGATGCAGTGGTGCTATTTCTAATGCCGGTGTTTTATTCTTCTACTACCATCACCATACAGAAGTCTTGAGTTGATATCTAGGCACTGTGTTTTTTTAACCTATGCATAAATCTAGGTAATGTATGATACATTTATGATACATGTAGTCTTTTTAAAATTCCTAATGACAGAATCTTACTACCACTCATTTAACTGACGTCACGAATCAAGCAAATACTTATTGCCCCAAATAATATTTAAGATAACACGCATAGCAGCCTTACTATTCAAGCTAGGAGATTGCTCTCTGGCCTACCCACCTACTTTCACTCCCTCCACTTAACTTGTATAAAGTAATTCTAAGTGGCATTTGAATTCAAACATGCACATATGAGCTGTATTTGCTATTTTTGCTTTGCTTTGTATTGTATTCTATTTTTATGCTTTCCCAAGATGAGGAGAGGGAACAGATTAATCACGGACTTTGGGGAGGAATATGAGGAGGTAAAAAGGAAGATGGAAGAAGGAAATAATTCAAACAATGCTATGTTCATATATGAAGGTATCACTACCAATCTCAGTGCGGTATATGGACGGGGAAGTAGGTGGAGAAAGGAGCGTGGTTAGCTTGCTGAAAGAAATGCACAAAGTGCTGTGCATGGTTTATATCACTTTGAACCTCATTATGATGTACAATTACAATGCACTCATAATATAATACATTTTTTTCAGAAACCTCCAGGCCAAAAACATGTAGGTTATAAAATATATTTCACTGTATTCATAAATTGATTCCACAGTTATGGTGAGAACTTCAACAATTATTTATTCATAATATTTTCCTCCTAGACCAATTATAGCTTTTCCATTCCATTTTATGATTTATTTATTCATTTGTTCATTCATTTATTTGTAGTACTGAGGATTGAAATCAGGAGGTATTCTATCTCCTAGCTACACTCTCAGCCCTATTTTTTATTTTACTTTAATTTTATTTTTTTATTTTATAACAAGTTCTCACTAGGTTGATGAGATTCTTCCTGAGTCTGTCCTTAAACCTGTGATCCTCCTGTCTCAGAGTTTCAAGTCCTGAGATTGTAGGCTTGGACCACTGTGCATGGCTTGTGATTTATTTTTACATGTCAGTCTCATCATTTTCTTATCTCCCAAACTGTCACACATATACTTGTAGAAGATACTTGAATAGACATACTGAAATAGGGTAAAAACTATGTTTTTTTCTCCAGTCAGTAAGCCACTTCTTAATGTTCTCAAATGCTCAACCATTTCTTTCCTAAGATTTTGGAGTAGAATAAATTATGCTTACTAATTTGACTCTTTTAGCTTAGGAAAAACATCTCAAAATTATTATCATTTTCAGTACCACCTCCCATTAAATATAGAACAATGTATATATCCATTTTGCAGGGATACACTTAAACCCTCAGAGTTGGTATAAATATTATTGTATAGGTAACCTATTTGAGCTAATAATATGCAGAAAGAAATCTTGTTTAAACTTCCCTAGCACAACTGGAATAGGTACCTGAATCATCTGTCATAGCCTTCCTACCTCCTCCTACACCACACGAGGAGGTTTCCAGTCAGAGAAACACTGACTTTGTATACCAGGATTTCAAAAAAGAATTATTTATTGAGAATCTTCTATGCTTTGAGGGCCAAAACAAGCCCATAGTTTGTTAAGTTTGTTATAAGCCTTTATTTCTGGTTATTCAGTGAGTTACTCAACACTGAAATTCCCTGGCATGTTTAAACAAAACTAGGCCCTTCTCCTGTCTATTGTCAGTCAATCTACTGGTCTTCAACCACTGGACCCAAGCTGGAAAATGAAAAGTTTTGTTCCCAGCAATACATACAATATATATCCATATTCAGTGATAACTTATGTTGTAATCTCATAAAATTAAAGTTAAAAAATTTAAGTTTTTTTACCAACTTACTTATTCTGTGTTTATAAGCATAAGCACTGTCTATACGAATAAATAAAATAATAGAAGCTTGTAGCCCAAAAGAGTATTGTGGTGTGCATAAAGAAGTTAGGATGAGCAATGATTTTGACAACAGCCCCTCCTACCTAATCCCTCCGTAGCTAATTCCCATGCTAACTAATGGGACTGGCAGCTGTGTCCTTTTTTTATTAGGCTATTTCAGTTTTGAGAGAATCAATAAAGAGTATAAGTAAAGTCCTTATTCCTTGTGCCTAGGAGTCACCCTTATGAAACTTTAAAGTAAAATCTAGAAAGAAAGGCCCCAATGATGAGAAACTTCAGAGTACTATGTTAATGACAACAACCACTACCTTATTCTTCATGTACAGGAACAACCATTTCAAAAACCCTTTGAGTATAAACCAATTATTCTTTCTTATAAACATCTTATGTGGCCCTCAATTCAGGAAAGAAACTTGGACCAGAATTTAGAAGGCACCTTAAAAGGGCAAACTGAAGCAGATATTTTGTTCCTGTGGTCTTCAGTTCCTTCACATGCAAAAGAGCAAGAGGCAACTTTTGAGGTAATTTTCAAATGTTGCTGTGCAGAGCTCAGCATGTGATACAGACCTATAATTCCAGTTTTTGAAAGGCTAAGACAGAAGGATCTCAGGTTTGAGGACAGCATCAGAAATATCAGCAACCTAGCAAGACCGTGTTTCAAAATAAAAAATAAAAAAGGGTTTGGAGTGGTACCTTGAAGGTAGAATGTCCCTGGGTTGAATTTTTAATAACACACACACACACACACACACACACACACACACACACACACACACACACTATTGCTATATGGAGCCATAGTTGTTCCAGAAAGGTGCATCAGGGAACTCCTATAGCGAAATGAGTCTCCCCACCCACTCATCCACATCAGTACAACTTGGACTTTTTTATATTAGAAAATATCAGGTAAGAGATATTTTTCTGAAAGTTCAATAAACTAAAAATAATAGATAGTATTAAACAAGATGATGTCTCAGGTATCTCATAGGTTTAAAATTTTATGTTTCACCTTGAGACTCTTATTCAGAGGCATCCTCATACCTAAAACTTAAGTATTGCAAGTGGATTGTCTTCTGTGGTACAATACAGGGAAAATTCAAAATAAATGACCACTCTTCATGTTAATTTTTAAGATCTAAACTAAAGCAATGGTTGCATATTTTACATACATTATGTCATTTAATCTTTAAAGGTAGATTTAGGTGGTAAGCTTTGGAAGCAACAGAGTTTTTCATTTATAAAATAAGAGAAATCTAAAATTTATCATGTAAAAATGAAGTAAAACAACATTTTATTATGTTGTAAGCATAATGATTTGGCATACTTTAATACATAGCAAAAGTTAAAGGTTTTCTCTCAGAGGGGCAAAGTGATGTGGTAGTTATCCATTGCTCAGGGGTTTGAAATCAGCCTGCTGGATTACAGTCATGCTCTTATTGTTATAGTTTTGGACTGTTATGGTATGGGAGAACTGTCCCTGGGGACCTTTGTTAGGCTCCCCAAGACTATTCCCATAAAACCATGGGTTCTTGTCCTGAACTAAGGATAGATATGCAATAGCCTGTTCTCTTGCTGAATATTTTATTAAAACAATAGAAGTATAGAAGACAGTTACAGCCCCATGCCATTCAGGAGTGGCATGTGTGTGGGGGGGCTGAACGAATTCACCAAAGATTTCTGGACACAGAGTATTCTTATAGCCAGTCTCCTAACCCACAAAGATCCGCCCCTCTCTAGGGCCAGTCTTTTGATGTGGAGGATTCCTTCCTGCAGGTCTGTCCTGTTTCCCTAAGCCCCAAAATGTGCTAATTGACCATCACTTATGGCATCCTCTCATGATTATTGAAGTCTGGGATCTCCTGAAGGTTTATGATATCCTTCCACTTCCTTGGGAAATCTTATCTTTAAAATGGAAAAGGCCCTGAAACTATCTCTGTTGTCTTGCTAATCTCCCTTGGTGCCTGGAATCCTGCAGCTTCTTTTTCTGAAGCTCCTGGCTTCAAATTAAGTTAATTTAAATGCATAATCTTAAGAAAATATGTGTGTGTATGTGTGTGTGTGTGTGTGTGTGTGTGTGTGTGTGTGTGTATTAGTGAGCATGTGTGTGATACCAGGTATTGAACACAGGAACATTCCATCTGCAAGCTATATCCCCAGTCCTATTTTGCTATTATTTAAAAAATTTTTAAACAGCATCTCACTAAGTTGCTTAGGCCTTCACTAAATTGCTTAGGGCTTTGCTAAGTTGCTGAGGCTGGCCTCAAACCTGTAATCCTCCCATTTTAATCTTTCAAGTACTGGGCCCACAGGATTGTTACATTATACCTAGCTGAAAGAAAAAATAATTTTGAAAATTATCCTAAACTCAGAAGCTCAAGTTTATCTTAGGGCTGCTTAAGATGATATAACAGAATTTTTATAAACTGTGCTTAAACAACAGGCTCACTTCTTATATTTTGGAGAGTCTAGGGTCAAGGTGCCAGCTGGTTCTATTCCTGGGGAGGGCTCTCTGCCTGACTTGCAGATGCCTACCTTGTTCCATCCCTGAAAATTAAAGAGAAAGAATTCTCTGGTTTCTTTCTTTTCCCATAAGAGCAAGAATTCTAACATGGGGACTCTGCCTTTATGAGCCTAGCCAGAGTCTTTACCATCAAATACTATCACATTAGGAATCAATGTTTGAACATATGAATGTTGGGAGGGGGTTTACAAATATTCAGCCCAAGCAGGAGGTGCATTTTCTTAAATTTGTAGCATTCAAATAGGGCATAATGTTATTCCCAAGTGTTTGTGTTTTTGTTTTGTTCTTGTTTTTGGTACTGGGGATGGAACCCAGGGCATTATACCTCTGAGCTATACCCCTAGCCCTATTTTTTATTCTTTATCTTGAAACAGGGTCTCATTGAGTTGCAAAGGGCCTCACTAAGTAGCTGAAGCTGTCAGAAAACTGCAATCCTCCTGTCTCAGCCTCCCTAATGTACCAGTATTGGGAAGAGGCTTCAAAATGTATTAATGCACCAGTATTGGGAAAGATTTTCAATTTTAAAAATATATCTTTGGTAGTGAAGAAAGCCAGGGAGAGGGCTGCAGATTTCCAGGCACCAAGTTTGATAAGCTAGAAAATAGGAGCTGAGGGCCTTTTTTTTACATTTCTAAAGAGAGGCAAACTTCCTCAAAAATGTGAGGAAATCCCAGATTCCAGATAAGCAACATAACACATTTTGGAGTGTTATCGTTTGGGGAAACTGTCCCCAGGGACCTTTATTAGACCCCTGAGAATAATTCTCCCCCGCAAAAAACACAAAACACACACACACACACACACACAAAAAAAAAAAAAAAAAAAAAAAGCATGGGTTCTTGTCCTGAGCTAAGGATAGATAGGCAATAGCCTGGACTCTTGCTGAAGATTTAAAGAAGTTTATTAAAAAGATAGAAATACAAAAGACAGTTACAGCTTCAAGTTACCCAGGGGTAACATGAGGGGATGCTTCGAACAAAATCACAGAAATACAAAGCATGGAACAGACTTTATACTTGACGTCCTCCATGTTGTTTCACATAATTCTGACTTAGTAAAAAGCCCCTGTACTTCTCCCACTGAACTGAGTTTTACGCCCATTTTTTTCTCCTTTCTCCAAGGTCGACCCCCCTCCTCCCACTCAAACTAGATCATTCAATTATTATGTAAATCTGTCTTAAGAAAGGGGAAGTCCTAACTCCCCTCTCCTATTGACTTCTTAATTAATTTTAGCTAAGTCAATCTAAGTTTCAATAGTTGTTTGCTTCCTGACTAAAACCGAAACTAAGTCTTTCCCCAGGTCTGCCATTTTTACACAATTATTTTTGAAATATAATTATTAATAATCAGAGCTTTCTCAAATCTTCCTAGGCTGCTCCCAATACTGGTACATGGAGTGTAACAAAAGGTGTGGGGTCTGTGCTGGAGACAGAGCTGCCCTCTCTTCCCCAGAGGGGTCAGATCTGGTTGGGTTAGAGATAGGGCAGGATATCTCCATATCAAAAGACCTGCAGCAGATCTGGTTGGGCTGGCTATAAGAATATGCTGTGCCCAGGAATCTTCGATAACTCCATCCCAGGTCATCCCACTATATCACTTTGTAGCATAGTGCTTTACTCTAAGCTCTGTCTTTCCCTCTTTCTAATGGAGCCATAACAGTTACAACCTGTATTTTTCTTTGTAATAATATTTTTATAATAATAAACTCCTTTATATTTTCAGCAAGAGTCTGGGCTATTGCATATTTACCCTTAGATCAGGACAAGAACCCACAGTTGAGGGGAATAGTTTCCAGGAGCCTAAAAAAGGTCCACGGGGACAGTTTCCCAAACCACAACAGTCCATACTGTAACATCTTAAACCGTAACACCTAATGCTTGGATTACAAGCATGTGCCAACATGCCCAGCTTACTTAGTGCTTTATATGAACCACCGAACATTGAAAGACTATATATTATGTTAGATAACTGTTCAGTTTTGGTTTCATGATAACTAGCTCATTCACTTTAGGGTATATCAACTTTCACAAGTGACTTCACTATTTTGGGCTTCTAATTCCTTATCTAAAAATTAATGATAGTGATCATAGTAATAATATAGTTAAGTATTAATCATATTGTAATGGCTTGATATTATGGTAAATGTCACAAATTCAAAAAAATATATGAAAAAGCAATGTAAATTTACTAAATTATGAATAAACCAAAATAATTAATATATTGTTAAGAGCCCAATTAATCTCCCATGAGTAGCTATTCCAGTGACAGGACTAAACTAAATAATAAAAAAAGATGAAAATGCATGATATACAGCATATGCAAGTTTTATACTTTGGTTTTTACTTTAGCAATTATTATTGTCATATTTTATCCACAGAGTTATAATTTACTAAAGTGCTTTTTGCAGGCTTTTTCTTCTTAATGCCCCAGGGAACTTTCTTTTAACATAAATCCTCTTCAGAAATAAATAAGTCTATTGTCTGCACAGCTTTCACCATCCAGAAATTCAAATAAATACACATTTATTATTTATACTGTGAGCTGAGGGGATTTGCCTGAATTCTCAATTTTAAAGCATTTTAAATAGGCATATATGAAAATTATTTTAATCCAGTACAAATGAGTTGCCTAAAATGTATCCACACAAATGGATCGTACATATATGCATGATACAGAAGCAATGGCCAGATGCTAAAAGGCATATCAAGCTCCTGTCTATTTTCAAATTCCTGCTGTCTTTGAATTGAATTAGGCAAGGGTTTTAGGTTAAGACCATCATAATCCAAGTGGTCAACTATGGGCAAGGTCTCTTTTTACCTTCACATGGCCACTTTAACATTCACTGGATACATAAAGAAAACAGGATCAGAAGGTCACTCAGACCAGAGCTGGGTGTGATGTCTTCATGCCTGTAATTACCTGGAGGCTCAGAGAAAGATCTGAGTTTTCTAGACCAGCCTTAGTAACTTAAGAAGACCTTCAATAACTTAGCTAGAACCTGTTTCAAAAAATAATAAATATCTTAAACTATAAGAAGTATAGCTCTGAAGAGCTCTTTGCCATTTTGGGGGAGCTATTTTGGGGGGCAATTGTGGGGCCATTTTGTGGCAGCTCTGAGGCAGCTTTTGCAGCTTTTGGTCTCTCTCCCTGCAGTAGCTCTAATGCTCTGGAGATGGTCATGTTTTCCCTGAACATGTATCTTTACTTAAATTAAAACCTCTGCCTTTATATCTGACTAGTGCATGTTCAAATTCTTTTCACCAGAGAAGCCAAGAACCCCCAGAAGCCATTTTGTTGCCCATGACATTCTAACTCATCAAACTATAAAATGGTAGTGTCTTAGCTAGGCATGGTGGCACACACCTGTGATCTCAGTACTTGGGAGGCTGAGCCTGGAGGATCCCAGGTACAAGGACAGCCTAAGCAAGTAGTGAGACTCTCATCAACCTAGCAAGACCTTGTTTCAAACTAAAAATAAAAGGTTTAGGGGTGTATCTCCAAGGTAAAATATCTCTGGGTTTAATCCACACACAGAGAAAAATGGTATTGTCTAAAATAGTGTTTAGATACAAGAAAAAGGTCCTTTCATTCTTCAAAAAAGGCAATTAATCTTGACCTAATGAAATCTATAGGAAGGATTAGAGATCCTTCCCTCTGAATTAACATGTAAGAGATTTGTGTTCATACATTGTACTTAAAAATAAATAGCTTAATTATAAGGATACTCACACCTATTTGTTCTGTTGGAACATAACAATACAAAAACACAATTATTTAAATAGGCTTCTCTAGCGTATTCTTTCTCAGTTCCAACAGGAAGCACAAGGTGAAATGGAGCCGTGCCAAAACTGTAGTGGAGCCAAAACTGTAATGCTGTGAGGTGGTGAGGCCATGGGTTCTTGTTCTTAGCTAATTTAGAAAAAATAGCCAGAACTATACTGCTGCAAGCTTAAGCAAATTTTATTATTACCAAGGCAGAAAGAAAGGAAAAAAAAATTAAAGCACTACATCAGAGAGAGAGAGAGGGATGTAGTGAAGTGCCTTGAAAGTAAGAAACTGAAGTTTTTGGATATAGAAGAATTTTATAAAGATTCATTATCTTCCATCTTCCTTACCCAATAGTCTTCCTGACCTGACTAGTGTGAGCCTGCCCATTTTCTCCAGTAAAAGCCTTTTGATATGATTATGAAGCTTTACTATCTCTCATCCTGCTTGACCAAAAGCCTTCTTCCTATCCTGATGCAGGTGTGGGCCTGACCCTGTCTCCGGTGCAAGTCTTTGTTAAGACCAAGAGGTCACATGGTATCTGCCCCCTTTATGGAAGGCCTGTACCATCCTTCGGCATCCTTGGGGAGTTGTAGCCTATCTGCTAGAAGTTATTTATTATGTAAACTTGTCTTTAAAATATGAAGGCCCTGGTCTACAACTCTTTTGTGTACTTGCTAATCACTTTGGGTGCTAGGAACTCTGCCTCCCCCTCCCTGCCTGAGTTTCTGTGCAGCACCCAGACCCTGACTACATTTTACATTTTGAATCTTATACAAAACAATTTTCTAATACTGGCACATTCTCCATCACAAGGTAGCTGTTGGTGTTCAAGAAGGGGGAACTGGCCGGGTATGGTGGAGCAGGATGGTAATCCTAGTATTTGGGAGTCTGAGACAGGAGGATCACAGGTTTGTGGCCAGCCTCAGCTACTTAGTGAAGCCCTCTGCAACTTAGTGAGACCTTGTTTAAAAATAAATACTAAAAAATAGGGCTGGGGGTATAGCTTGGAGGTAGAATGCCCCTGGGTTCCATCCTCAGTGCTGCAAAAATAAAAAAGAAGGGGGAACTGCTAGGGGCTGCTGAAGCATGATAGAAAGCCAGCATTTGAATCCAATACTGAGGCCCAATCAGGGGAGTGGGAAGATCCTCACACTCAGAGATCTGCAGACTTCGTGGGAAAGGATATATGGCCGTGCCAATTCTTCTGAGGAGAATCCTAAATGCAGACAGGCTGAGCACACTTGCCTTAAGGCTGGGAGAAATCGAGAAGACCCAACCCAGTTCCACAAGGGGAGAGCTGCTCTGCCTTCTACTATTTAAATGATTGTATCCATATGAGGAGATAAAAAGGAAATAGGCAGATAGGGAAAAGGCCTCGGTAGAAAAAAGTTAATTTCCTGAATGTCCTGAGTTTCCTGAGGGGTGACAAATGCCTGAAACTCCAAAGGCTCAGCAATAAGAAGGCCAGAGCTTCACAAAGCCATCTGTTTACTAATCAACAAACCCAGGAGCCAGCACAGAGAAAGTGGACACTCCTACTGAATGGAAGGAGATGAGACCCTTCAAAGGACTTGCAAATACCCTATGCAAATTCTCCTTGGAATCCCAAAAGTCATCCTAACCAAAAGCGGACTTGCAAGGGGTCAAGCCTTGCCTGACCGGAGTACAAATTGGGGACTTTCCTGCTCGGGACCCAGAGAGAGAGAGGAGAGAGAGAGAGAGAGAGGAGAGGAGAGGAGAGGAGAGGAGAGGAGAGGAGAGGAGAGGAGAGGAGAGGAGAGGAGAGGAGAGGGAGCGCTGTTCTCTCTCTCGCAGGTCGTGTTGGCCCTGAGAGAAAGCAGAGTGCATCTGAGGGCACGTGGCTCGGGTGACTCTCGAGTAGTGACCTGAAGGCCTCTGCTGGGCATCATGGCTGACCAGGCCTCTAGGGGTGACCTGTACCTCTTTTCTGGCAGATCACGTGGACTCTGGGAGACAGTAGTTTGCAACTGATGGACACTTGGCTTGGGCGACACTCGGGTAGTGACCCTGAAAGCAGCTACTGGACCCTGGAGTTCGGACCGCCCCTTTGGGGTGTTCGGCCACTTTTCTCTATTCCCTTCTGGCAGATCGCGTGGACTCTGGAAAAAAGCAGCCTGCACCTGAAGGCAATTCGGCTTGGGCTATTCTCAAGTATTGTCCTGAAGGCAGCTGCTGGGCCCAGAGTTCCAGCCCCTTTGGGGGTGTTCAGCCACTCTCCCCCCATTCCCTGCTGCTTCCAATAAACCCTTTACTCCCCTTCCTGAGGTTTGCAGGTGTCATTCTTCGCTCACCGTAGACAAGAACTCACCGGGTTTCCTCTCAAGAAACCCCCGTTTCACATATACTTCAACAGCTATATCCAAGCAGTCAAATAAAAATAACAACCTGAACTAGCAACCATCAAGAGGAAAAACAAGCAGAACATCTGAATGCATTCCATTTGAATACATGCCAACTAAACTGCAAGGAGAGAAAGATGAATATTTGAATAAGAAAACTTTTTGTTTTGAGAAGCAGTTGAGGAGATAAAATGCAGGTACAAAATGGTGTGAAAACTACACTTCCTGTGCTGAGGACAAACACAAATTAAAATAGCAGGCTAAATTTTCCTTGTTTAAAACAAAAGTTATTTCACTGTCCTTTTCTTAGAACATCTACATTAGAAAACTTCTTCATATAAGTGTTTCTCTTCCTTTTAAAATGTATATAAAATATTTTGAAACTAGTTGGATTTTTTTTCTCAGCTTTAAAATTTAGGAATATCTTTCCCCAGGGTTCTGGAACCATTTATTTGAAATGTAAATAGTCACAGGGACTTCAGCCTTATATCCCAGATTCTGTGAGGTTTGTAAAGTTGGAAGTCTGCACTAGGACCTCTAGTTGTACAGATAAGAGAAGTTTGCTTTTCCTCTGAATAAAAGTAATTAGCTAATCCTGATAGCCACCCAATTAGCATGTAAAGTTAGGGTGGATTATGTGTGGCATGATTATGTATGAATAGTGTTGTTAAATCCTCTTACTGGAGGCTTATGGTTATTGTTTATCTTGAGAATATGAATGTAATTGGTTGTATCTGTTGGTTATATAAAGAGTGAGATTTTTTTTTTTTGTCTTTGCAACCTCTAGGTGAATTGTCTGTCATGTGGATCACATTCTGATTTACTGCTCATTCAATAAGAAAGTGTTTACTTTCCATGCTGTCATTTGATTCTGGGTTGGGAGATTTATTTTTAATTATATTTCCTAAACAGCCATTGAAACAAATGCTGATGCCATTAATATTCTGCCCATATCCTCTTGTCTTACTATCTCCATGAAACCAGAATGTATTTGTCTTTTTGCCTGAGGGCTTGCTCTGGCCTGGGGGATAACTCTTCCCAAGTGATTAGCAGAGAAGAAATACCAGGAAATTAACCCCTTTCCCAAGTCTCAGCTGAGACTAGACTGGAGGTGGGAAGGGATTGGTGTGTAGTTACCAGCTGGGTCAACCCTTGCCGGGGCTGACTTTCAACTCCTTCTTTTCCAGAGTTCCTTCATGGAATAAATTCCAGTTGCAGACAGCATTAACTTGTTTGAGGATACACTTTGTCTAGGTTTCACAGCTAGTAACTCCTTCCAAATAAACTTCACCTGAGAAAATCTGGCCTTAGTGCTTTTCTGGGAGGGAATGTCAAATCAAGGCAAACCAGGTATATTAAATTAAGAGGAGAATGATTAAAATCAGGATTTTTCCCTCAGAAAAATTAAATGTAAAGGCAATTCCATGAGTTATAAAAATTATGAAGGAGGATCTAAGTATGTGGGGGCCAGACTCAGGAAATCTAATATACAAATAACAAGAATAGCTCAATGAGAAAGTAGAACATAGAGGAAAAGAAAAATGTAGACCCTGTAGTTTGGAAAGGATGATTTTACTGCATAATTGATGGAAGAGGAAAGAAATCCACACTTGAATATCTCTTAGTAAATTATCTGAACTTCAAGTAAATGAAGACAAAATAAAAACTGCATGCATGCTTCTAAAACTAGACCTAAAAAGGGAAATAAAATCTAATTGGCACTGGACTTCTCATCTAAACAATTTAATTTCAAAATAGGAATGATAAGTAGCATGTAGTGAATAAACACTTAGTAGGCCCTACAATGAATGCTTTGCACAGGCAATTTTATTTACTACTCCAACAATAAAATGGCACCTGGCATATGATACTCCTTCTTAAGCACTAAGGCCTATTGGACTCTTGAATTCCCACAGCCATGTGTACTAATTGTTCCGATATTAGGAAGTAGCTTCAAAATGTATTTGAAATAGTTTTGGTATTGATTTTAAAAATATAGAAAGTTAGAGCTTGGGTGTGGATTAGGCACTCAGGCAGGGAAGGAACCTGCAGAGTTTCCAGCACCAAAAGTGATTAGCAAGAACAAAAGAGTTATAGCCCAGGGCCTTCTTATTTTAAAGACAAGTTTACATAATAAATAACTTCTAGCAGATAGGCTAAAACTCCCCAAGAACCTGGAGGATGGTACAGGCCTTCAAAGAGAGCAGATACCACGAGATCCCTGACTTTGATAACCAAGCAACACATTTTGGTCTTGCACTGGAGGGTGGGCCCACATTTGCAGGAAGTAAGCTTTTTGGTTAAGCAGTATGTAAGATATTATAGTAAATCTTATAATCACATCAAAAGGCTTGCCCCGAAGTTCATAGGCGCATCTACATCTAGTCAGTTTGGAAGACTATTGGTTAAGCAAAGATGGGAGATAAAAATCTTATAGAAACTGTTCTATATCCAAAAACTTCAGTGTCTTACCTTCTAGGCATTCCACTGCATCTCTCTAATGCAGTGCTTTGTTCTGTCCCTTCTTTCTGTCTTAGTAATAATAAAAATTGCTTAAGCTTACAGCAGCAGAGTTTGGGCTATTTTTTTCTAAAAATAGCTAAGAACAAGAACCCATGGCTCCATCTCACACCATTACAGTTTTGGCACCCAACAGGGCGTCGTTATAGTTTTGGTGTAGCACCATTAGTAAGGTAATACTTTATTGTTTTAACTATTCCCTATAAATTATGACATTTATAATACTCTATGATACTCTTCCAAGAAATACATTTTTCAGGCTACCTGAAACTAAATTCATTAAAATATTTTCACTAATGCAAATAGATGAAGCCTACTTCCCAAGAAGTTCCCCGTGGCTTAAAATTAATCAGTATTTAAAAGGCTTTGAGTGTATGTCAACTTTGAAGCAATAAGAAAACCAAGACTTGATTATCAAGAACATGGGGCAAGGTGGAAAATATTTTGAAATCTCTTTACTTGGAATGCTGATTCCTAGGGTAGCTGGACACTGTTTTACATTTCAAGAATAGGCATCCTCAAGATCCCCAGGGAAGAAAAAACCCAGTGAAATCTGAGACAAGTGTCTTGTGAGTTTGGGATAGGGCTCAGCAAGAAAGGTGTGTTGAAAAGAAACTTATGAATCAATTAAGAACTGAAGACAGCTAGCAAGCCAGGCAACACGGTTGCAGTAAAGCAATCTTTAACCTGGTAGATATTGCCAGAATCACTTCAGAGTCTTAATGATGTTTAAAGGGCAAGTCATCGCCACCAGCCAATAACCCAATAACAGGAAAGTGAATGCTGGTAAAATCCCAGTTGGAAGGGGGCAAGAGGCCAAATGCCTGGATTTCAAAGGAATTTTAAAAATAGAATATCAATTTTGAGGAGGATATTTGTGTAAACAGACATATCTGTGAAGGCAACAGAGGTAGGGTACCAAAACACCTCTGACAGAGGGTGCTAAAGTGGAATGACTAAGCTAGAACAACACACAGCTACAAAGATCTGAGACATTTTTGCAAATTTGCATAGAGTTGCCCACAGGGAAGGCAATGGCTGCAGCCTGATCGATTTGGTTCTTGACAATGAGGTATGGAGCGCTTTACTCTGAACAAAGGCCTTATGCTGTTCACCAGAAAGGCAGACTGAGAAGCAAATGCCATCAGGACCTGCAAGTGGCTAGCCACACACTAGGACACACCCTATCAGCGTGAAGGACTCCAGGTTGATAAATGCCATGAGCAGGAATACAGACCACACTTGACACTTTCTCACTATCAGACACGGTCATATTAGTTCCTGCTCACAAGCCCCCTCTGGCCTCCAATTTACTTGAAGTTCAACAACTTCAGTAAGGGATTCCAGACCTTTGTAATGTGGCACTGGCTTGGTCCACCAGTTTCATCTGCCTTCCCTTTGGCAGACACCATTTATTCAAAAAAGAAAAAGAAAAACCTCACTGGTCTCTAAAGTCATGATCCTCTTTCAAACCAGTACAACAATTTGTAACAGTTGTTCTTGCAAAGTTCAGCTCAAATCTATCATGTTGACTCCACAGACTCAGCACTGAAGAAATGATTGTTCCACAGTCCTAAGTTGAAATCATCTACATGATATTATATCATAAATATTTAATATTGCCAGTATTGATAGTGTCCTGCATCAGAGTATTTGATTCCATGGATCCTTTTATACAGGAAGTATATATTTTTTCCAAATACATCTGACTTATCATGTGTGTGTGTGTGTGTGTGTGTGTGTGTGTGTGTGTGCACGCTAGTGTATGTATGTGTGTATGTGTTATGGTTTAGATATAGAACATTGTCTGAAAAAACTCATGTATGCTAATGCCAAAAAATGTAAAGCGGAAAGATTACTCAATTATAATGGCTCTAGTCCTTTCTGTCAGTAGGAAAATCTATTGATGGATTAATAGATTTATTGGGTAGTATCATAGGCAGGTAGGATGTGGCTGGCAGAGGCAGTTTATTGGGGATGTGGCTTTGAGGATTTAAAATGTCTAGCCCTCTCCCCTTGTTCTGTCTGCTTCCTATTGCCAAGCACTGAACTCTGAAGACATGACCAGCCTAATGTAGACTGAAACATCTGAAACTTTCAGAACTGTAAACAAATAACTCTTTTCCTTTTTTTTTCCTTTTTTTTTTTTGGTGATACTGGGGTTCCTGGAAACCCTTCTCCAGGATACATTCCCAGACCTATTTTTATATTTCTATTTGGAAACAGGGTCTCTTAAGCCAGCACGGCTGGCTTCGAACCTGCAGGATCCTCCTGTCTCTGCCTCCCAAGTGCGGGAATTACAAGCGTGCGCCACCACGCCCGGCTAACTCTTCCTCCTTTTAAGTAGTGGCTGTCAGGTATTTTGGGTTGTAGCAGTGAGGATGTTGACTTTAACTGTGAGTGTGAAATGGGGTGAGAATGTGGATTACGGCAGAGTACAGTTGAGTGATGCTTTTTGGTATTTAAATGGTGAACAAGATGAATAATATTTACATATTTGTGTTAACTATTTTAATAAAAAAAATGTTTAAGCTTTCTGGTTCCTAAAAAAACAGTTATTTTCCAGGGGGCATGAGAGACACAGTAATTTGATCTTTTAAATATTGTCTTATCATATAATCTTTTCCCTTTTCTTATTTTATTATGTTTTAGCCTATATATATATATATATATATATATATATATATATATGCATATGTATATATAGAGTGAGATAGAGATGATATATATATATATGGAAATTTTTATATACTTGGTAAAAGAGAGAATGCAAATATTTATACTTTTTAAAATAAATCAATTACTTTGGAAAGACCAAAGTGCTATTAAATGAATGTTAATTTTACAAATACTATTTTTTGTAACAAGTTTGTCTCTGCTGGTGTTTATTGACTTACTAAATGTTTTATCAATGCTGGAAAGTAAACACTATACCAGACTGATGCCTGAGAGGATATGAGAGTTAGAACAGTGGGAGGAGGGGGTTGCACTCTCTGCAACCCCCCTTCAAGTGTCCTCACTCACCAGGAAGCTGAACTTGGACATGACACGAGCTTCTACAAAATTTCTGTTGGGCTCCAAAAGCCCATTTACAGAAAATTTTTTTTTTAAGTCTGTGAAATTGACATTTTTGGAAAGAAAAAAAACTATAAGGTAGAGCATGGTGTGTCATGGATTCTGAATGACACTTTATTGCTGTTGACACACATAACTGCATGTGGCCCAGAAAATATACTTTCCCAGAGATAAATTTTCCCTCACTAAACCTGACAGGTGTTGTTTTCATGGTATCGCCTGGAAATCATCCGTTATCACCTACCTATGTATACATGGGGTTTAGACTCACTTCCTTTTTACAATAGACCAGAAAGAATTCTTAGGTGCTATATAAACCCTGAGGAAAAGTGGAATCAATACTAGCTAAAAATAATAGGAGTTTGTTCTGCAGCACTGATAATTAGAGAATAGATACCAAAATGTTAATGGAGTCTGCAAGATTTTAGCCAAATTTCTTCCTCCCGCTCCACCCTTCCTATCATGGCTAGCCCAATAGTAAGTGTATACTGCAGCCTGGCAATGAGCAGCAATAGATAAATCTAGAGAACCAGGTCAAAGACAGGAGGGATATAGCGGCCATCCTCTCTTTCAACTCTATAAAACCATGCAGATGGCTTTTCTTTGTGAGCTTTTGTAATCAGCTGCTTGCTTCTTCTGATGCTAACATTGCTAGTTTAAGCTCTGAGGAGAAAAATGAATGTATATTGATGATCCTCAGTATCCTAGAATCATACTATGGATTTTCTCACTTATAATCTTATTTAAACTGCATAATAGGTTAATATTATCTGCATTTTGACTTTTAAGGAAACAAAGAATTCTTTGAGTAAGCCAGATAAAATTTGAGAAAATGGATTGACTTAAAGGTTCAGTTCAATGATAACTGTCAAGCTCAGAACTGATAATCATATCTCATCCCATATCACAAAAAAAGAAAATTAAGTCCAGCCTGAGGCTGGATTCTGATCTGCAGAGTGTTTGCCATTAACCTGCTGCAAGTAGCTCAGGGAACACATTGGCAGGGGTGCAATGGCTTTTAGTACACAAAGAACTGTCCTTAGTGAGCTAAATATACCGAACCAGGTAAATTACACTTCCCCGGTTCTCAGTGGTCACAGGAATTTTAACAAAGCCTGAGTTCTAAAAGGAGGATTTCTACAAAGAAAAGTAATCTCAGGGTTTAGCCATCTCAGTTTTAAAAGGACCTATATAGGATAAGAATAGGCCTGGGATAAAATTCACCTCTAAAAGTACATCCTTTGGGGTCAGCATTGATTGGCAGTGCATTACTTTTATTCCAGAGGACAACTCTGACCATAGAAAACCTAATCACTTACTTAAGAATCCTCTACTTCTAAGCCACACACCTACTCCTTCCATTTTAATTTTGAACCAGGGTCTTAATAAGTTGTTGAGGGTCCTGAAAGAATGATGATATGGTCAGGGGAGTGTTGCAATTATAGAAAATAAATAAGAGACTATCCTTTAAGACAGAGAGAGAAGAAGTTGGCATATCTGGGGAATAGAGAGAATGCCATTGTGATTGAAACACTGAGCATAGAAAACAAAATAGAAAGTTGAGGCTAAATTGGAAAGGTATAAACAACCAATATAGGGCTCTGTAGGCCATAGTAAAGAGGTCAAAAACAAAATATTTTTTTTCAGTAGATATACCTATTTGGGTGAGAAGATGCTTTGTTTGGGAACTTACAAAAGTAGTCAAATATATTGCAAAAGATGCAGTTGAGAACAACATAATGGTGATAATTGTTCAGTTTTCAAATTATAAAATTGCTAAAAATAATGTTTCAAAACATATGAAGAAGTGCCAGGCGTGGTGGCACACACTTGTAATCCCAGCATTCGGGAGGCTGAGACAGAAGGATCGCGGTTCGCAGACAGCCTCAGCTACTTAGTGAGGCCCTCCACAACTTAATGAGACCCTGTTTCAAAATAAAGAATAAAAAATAGGTCGGGGGTGTATCTCAGAGGTAGAATATCCCTGGGTTTCATCTCCAGACACGCAAAAATAAAACATTAGAAGAAATGCATTAAGCTATAACTATTTTTTCAAGACATTTTAATGTCTACTTTTGAAAAAAAAAGTAGTTGTTCTATAGAACAGGTTTGGTTCATCTGTGGTATGAAGAAAGTCTGGGATTTTAATAAGAAGGAAGATAGAAAGATAAGATAGAATCGAAAAAAATATTATGGACATGATCTCACTTAGCTTGTCTTAGATAGCCCACATTTTTATCACCTTCTTTATCTAGTAATTAATGATAACTCTTTTTATTATTAAATGTGTTCAGAGTTGGACAATAAATTAGAGGACATACATAATCAGAAAAAAGGCAAACAGGCAGAAACCATTCTCTCATCTCTCATGTCAGGAGTAGCAGAGCTTCCTGTTACAGGTTGCAAGGACAGGTTGGCAAGGGCAGAACATGATTTGATGAGAAAGAGCAGCAAGCCAGGGCACTCTCATTTCTTACAAAGTTCTCTAAACTGAGCTGAAATCTAGACCTTCTTAATTCTGCATACTGCTATTTTTTTCTTTTGCTCTCAGAAATTTAGTATCTCTTCATTACAACTGCCTTTTAAATATAGAATAAATAAACACAAGCACATTTCTGGAAGAAATGTGAATTGAACCTAGAGGTATTCTATTTCTGAGCTATATCCATGGTCCTTTTTAGGGGTGTGTGTGTGTGTGTGTGTGTGTGTGTGTGTGTGTGTGTGTTGGGGATGGAACCCAGAGGCTACCTTCGGGCTATACTCCCAGACCTATTTTCTATTTTATTTGGAAATAGGGTCTTTCTAAGTTGCTAAGTTGCTTTTTAGTTTTGAAAAAGGATCTCCCTGAGTTGCTGGAAGTTTCATGAAGTTGCTTAAGTTGGCCTCCTGTTGTAACCTTCCAAATAGTAGGATTACAGGCATGTGTCACAGTGACCAGCAACATAAACACAAATTGTTAAGACAAAACATTTCCCACACTTTATTTTCTTGATTAAACTATGTTCTGTATTTGTCAACATCCTGGACTCTCCCATTCTGATTAAATCTAGCTTGCTAACATTCCTCTTAAAAATAGTTTGAAATTACTATAAGTATTATTTAATCATAACAGAGAAAAATAATTATTATCCTACTGCTTCTGAATAAAAAAGTACATTAAACACAAGCACAATAGGATGTTCCAAACTATAGTCAACATAGACCCCTGGGATCAGCTCATATGTATTTCCAAATGCTAATAAGTAATATCAACATTTTAAAATTAGCTGTTCAATATTTTTAGTTGAAAGAACTAGTCAAAAGTAGCCCATTATTCATGATTTCCTATACCTGTGTGCCCTAAACATCTTTCTTCTTTTTCTTGCAAATTTGGTGAGCTTGTTATTGATATTTCCATCAAAGCCCACTGATAAAATGACCTTGCCTCCATTTAGGGCCTTAGTCTAATTTAACAGCAATTAATTAAACCAGCACTTTGAGGGTTTACCCATCTAGGAGTCCTCCTAATGGTCAATAAAGCCCTTTAGGGTATGAAGAGAGGCATCATTTATCACTGACTCTGGACTCTTGATAATGTCTCTCAGGCTTTTTCTTCCAACTAAGTCCCAGCCCAAGTGATAAGTTCTTTTACTGAGCTCCAGTGGCACTCTTTTTCCATAATCCAAAGATGAATGACACCCTTCTATAACAATGCACAGTTATATGTAGAAAATAAATGAAAACAGCACATTTATAAATCATTTTTGTGCTCCAAAAAATGTCTAGGAAAAATGCTTTGGGCAAAGAAGTTGGAACATATAATCAACTGGTGTTAACAGATCTGGTTTACTAATGTTTGTCAAAGTAATGCAAACAGTTTGAAAATACAGTAATTATAATTCATTTTAAAAATGAATTTGAAGTATAAAGTAACAGTTTAATTATTGTATATACAGTGCTACTGGAAATAAAATATACTTTCTTTTATATATGTTTACATTCAAAACCTGAATGGAAATGTTGAAAAAGTCAAAGCAGTCTGAAAGACCATGAAAGAAATTAAAAGTCCTTAAGGAAATTTAATTTAGGCAAATTTAAAGAGTGAAAAGCAATTACATTAATTCACTGAACAAGTATTTCAATCAACCATCTTGTAATCACACTTCATTGACAAATTTTAATCCATAATATATTAAGTCACTATTACTTAAACTCCTGAAAAATTCAAGTCAAAAAATTTTGGAAGACATCCAATTTAGTCAAATGAGATTTTTTTGTGGCTGTATGATTCAAAATATTTTATTATATAAATGTTTCATTTCTTCTGTAGCTTATAAATAAAACACCATGGGGCCAATGTGCCAAATGTGATGGAAAGTTTTTCCCAGAAAAGAAAACAAATTTCTTTATTGATCTATATTTTTGAGAACAAGGCTTTAAACCAAAACACATAGATAAAAGTCAACATATTGTTTTGATCTTCCTTTGTGTCATATATTTTTAATAGATTTTTGTCTGTATGTCTTCTCTTTAATCTGAACTTCCAAATTCACACACAGCATTAAATAGGTTACTTTGATTGGATAAAAGTAAATAAAGATTTAAGTTAATTTGATTGATCTCCCAGACTATGAGACAAAATAGACACCTCTCTCTTCCTTTGAATTTTCTTACCACCAAAATTTGCCTATAATTCAAATACAATATTCTATATTCACAAAGTATAACTTTATCATATATACTATGTATAACTTATGCATATATATATATACTTATGCATATAGGCTTATATATGCATATATACACATATATACATAAGTATATAATAAATTTTAGTATTAGTCATATTTATAAAGTTTATGGTTGTTTTGTCCCCATTTTTCTCATTATTTTATTTCTAAACTTCTTACTCTGTACTTATAAGCTGATTAAAGTTTTTCTTGCATTAAGCCAATTTATGGGTGAATTTGAAAGTACTCAGAGATTGGTAAAAAGCTATTAAACTTTTTTTTGTGTGCAATGTATTCATACATCATAATGGTATAAAGAAAATACTTTTGTAGACATACATGCACACATCGCCCAGTTAGCCCCTACCCGATCCCCACCCTGCTCCCTCCCCATCCCTTCTTCCCATGCTTGGCTTAGTGGTTGACATCTAGTTTTATAGCAATTTATCCAATATTAACAATGATAATCTCACAAAACAGTTTCATTTGTCTGATACCAAGCTTTTGATGACTAAAAGATAACAGTTCAATATTTCTTTTTGCTTTCTTTCTTACCAGAGAATTTTTTTCTTTTCTTTTTTTTAGGTGAAGCTATCATACATTTATTTATTTATTTTTCAGAAAAAATCTATCCTGATATGAAATATGGACTCTAGATACCCAAAACAATCTCAAAGAAGAACAAAGCTAGAAGATGTATATTTTCTGATTTCAAACCATATAAAGCTACAATAATTGAAACAGTGTAGTACTATTCTGAAGGCAGATATATAAACCATTGGAGTAAAAAAAAGCCTAGAGATAAATTCTTCCATATATTGTCAAGTTATTTTTGACAAGGTTTCCATGAACATTTGGTGGAGGGAATAATAATCTTTTAACTAAATATTGTTGAAAAATAATAATTACATGAAAAATAATAAAATTGGACCCTTACCTAACATATTTACAAATATTAACTCAAAATAGATAAAAGACCTAAATATAAATCTTAACACTATAAACTTTTAGGAGAAAATCTGGGTCATAAAACCTCACAACATTGAAATTGGCAGTGATTTCTTGGATATGATTTCAATGGCACAGGCAACAAAAGGGTAAATAAACTCCCTAAAAAAAAAATATTGTATATCCAGGGACAATGTAAACAGAGTTAAAAGTTACTGATAGAATGGGATAAAATATTTCCAAATGCTATATCTGAAGGTATATTAATATTCCAACTAGAAATCCTAAAAATTAGCAACAATAAAAGCAAACAATACAATTTAGAGATAGGTAAAAGACTAACATAAATAATGAATCTCCACAGATAACCAATCTTAGTTGTCTGTTGGATGGAAACTCTTGTTTCTCTGGTTCTGGTGTGTGTTACTGATTTCTTCTTTGTAGTTAATCTCTTTGAGTATTTTCTCTAGTGCTGGTTTTGAAGACATAAATTCCTTCAGTTTCTGTTTGTCATGGAAACTTCTTATTTCCCCATCTAATTTGATAGAAAGTTTTGCTGGGTAGGAAATTTTTGGCTGGAAGTTGTTTTCTTTCAGAGTTTGGAATATGTTACTCCAAGCCCTTCTGGCTCTCATGACCTGGTTTGGGAAGTCTGAAGTGATTCTAATTGGTTTGCCTCTGAATGTCACTTGGCCCTTTGTTTTTGTTGCCTTTAAGATTCTCTGTTTGGCTTCCACATTGGTCATTTTGACAATTATGTGGCATGGGTACCCTCTTCTCTGATCCTCTTTAACGGGAGTTCTATAAGTTTCCTGGACCTGTGTATTGACCTCTTGCTCTATGTTTGGAAAATTTTCTGCTATTTTTTTCTTGAAAAGATTGTTAATCCCTTTGGTTTCACCTTCTTTTCTCTCTTCTATTCCAATTATTCTTAGGTTAGCTCTCTTAAAATGGGCCCATATTTCTTCAATGTAAGTTTCCTGTTGTCAAATTTTTTTTTCTAAATTAGAAACTATGTGTTCATTTTTTGAATGATCATCTTCTAGGAGCGAGATTCTATTCTCCATGTGGTCTAATTGGTTGTTTGTACTTTGAATTGAGGCCTTTACTTCATTAATTGCATCCTTTATCTCTCTTTGGCTCTCTCTGACTTCTTTTCGAAACACCTCTATTATTTCTACAGTTATTTTCCTGATTTGATCTTCTATAAATCTCTGAATTTCTGTTTTATCAGGTTCTGATGTTGTGGGGGTGTGGGCATTCATTGCTCCATTGTTATTCCTCTTTCCCATGATTTCGGAAGTTTGTGCCTTCTCTGGGTTCTTTCCTGGGTCACTACGACTTCACTTAAGGTGCTGTGAATCTCGAGTCTATGGTATCTCAGTTCCCACTACTCCTTTACTGGGTTGTATCGCAGAGTCTCAGACCCTGGGAGTCAATCGAGGCTGCTTTAGACCATGGGGGGGTCAGGTTGGGCGTTCACCTATGGTATAATATCTCTGCCACCACCACTCCCCCACTGGCTCAAGTCCCTGGGAGTACAGTACTGGGATTTCTCCTCTAGGGGCTTCAATTTGACTCACTGTTGAGTGCGCAGATGGAGCTGTCGTGGACTTGGTGAATTCGCTGCTGCTGCCGCCGCCGGTAGCAATATGGTACTGTGGCTGCGCTCTCGGCCGTGAGGCTGGCGTATTTCTTTTCTGTTTTTGAACTCCACTCTAGGTCCCTGCAGGGTGTGTTGAGTCAAGCCCCAGGGAGCTTTAGATGCTCCCTGCGCCGAGAAATCTGCCGAATCCCGCCCGGCTGTTCTGCAGCGGCTCACCTTGGCTTGCTGTCCGCCGCTCCTCTCTGGAGCTTGGTAGGCTGTTGAGTGTGTCGGTCTGGTGCTATCCAGTGAACTCACCATTGCCGCCAGCAGTAAGGCGCTGCTGCTGCTTTCTCGGGCGTGAGGCCGGCATATCTCCTCTCTGGTTTCTGAGCTCCGTTATGAGTTCCCTTCCTCTCTGGAGCCTGGTGCTGCAAGGCAAAATGGCGCCCGCCACCTCATGCTGCGGCTGCAGCACTGCGGTCTGGTTTCTGGTGTCTCGTTTTTCCAGCCCTCTTTTTCTCTGTCCCTTAAAATTACATTTCTTTTTTCTCTGCTGATGGTGTTTTCTGGCTATGAAAGGCGCTGATTTTGTGGCAATAGAGATTGATTGTTAGCGGGGCTCGTAAGCCCCGTTTTGTTCCGTCACCATCTTCCCGGAAGTCAGCTATTAAACTTATAACCTAGAAAATGACTCTTGTTTATGTTAGGATAGATGTCTAGTTATCATTTTCAGGTTTTTTTTTTATTACATCAAGATCACCAAACCCAGCCCAAATGAAAGTATTCTCATGTGACTTTTGAAGTGTTTGTAGAAATGCAAATCTTTTTTATATTGTCAAACAATCCCACATAATAAAAATTCTAATTTAATTCACATACTTATTGGAGTGTATACTTGTTATGTTACTTATGTTCTATGTATGTGTAGACCCTCTTCTATAAAGCAGCAAGAAGTCAAGCCCTCTTTCCCATCCTCACTAGTATTTGAAAACTTTTTCTAGTGTTATATATTGGAGGAAATTTAGAAAACTCTAGAAATAGAATTACCTTCACTGCTTTCTACCCTGAAGCAGGCTATAAAACCCTGGGCTGTCACTCTCTGACCTTTGCTCTCTTTTCTTCTGAAAGACCCTTATGTGGCAGGTGCCTTGTCTTTTACCCAGAAGGAATAAATGTCATGCAAGGACTCACTCCAACAAACCTTGATAAACCTCTCCCCAGCTCATTACCATAGGATCATAACTTCTGCCTTCCAAATCTACTTCTGCACTACTGTGCATAAAAATATTTTCCCTAGGTTTTTAGGTCTTCATTTCTGAAGCCTCCTATGTCACATGATACATTTAAAAAGTTTGTGCTACTTTTTCTCTTAAGAGGTAAGACATCTTAGCAATGAACTTAGTACTAGAAATCTTAGTCATGAACCTAGCCATGATCCTCTCATTGAGATAATAAAGATAGTACTTTTTTCTTTCCTTCACATCTACTTTTATGACTTCCATCCCTGCTTCTTTAAGGCACTTAGGATTACATTGGGGTCAGCTGGATATGCAGCATGTTCTCATCTCAAGATCCTCAATTAAATCTTCAACAATTAAATCTTCAGTATCTCTTTTACCACATCAGAAAATGTCTTCTTGAGTTCTGGAGTTAGAATGTGGACTTATTCATAGGATCATTACTAATCTTACCACGTGTGTGTGTGTGTGTGTGTGTGTGTGTGTGTTTCTGTGTGTGTTGGGTCATGATATAAACCATGCCAGGTGCTATGGGATCCAGTTTAAAATATTCATTGAGATCCAGTGAGAGTCCAGCATACAACAAAAATAACAAAACTGCTACCATTTCCCCAGTCATGATGATAAACCTCACTAAGATGTTTCAAATTTTTCTTTCTCTGCCATACACAAATCTAACCTCAGAATCCTTCTCAACACACATTCTAACAAAATTTGAGTTGATTGGGTTTGGAATCTATATGGAAGAATTTTTCTTATGCCATTGTTAAAAATAAAAACCTTGGGTTCTAGAACTCAAGAACTATTTATTAAAAATGTGTCATTGCTCAATGGAATGATGGAAAAGACAGGTGTTTTCAATAAGCACCATACAGATTTGTAAGATTGAATCAGTGTCCTCATAAATGGTCAGGTAAAGGTCTAACACTTTCTAACTAATTCAAAATTGGGAAAGTATAGACCTTAATTCTTAAAGATAAGAATTAAGTTTATATAAAAATAAACTTAATTCTTATGAAAAATGGGTACTCTTACATCAGTCTAAAATTCAGAAGAAACATGTTCAACAAACAGAAACAAAAGTCAAAAGTTAAAGAGAGACCCTAATCAATAGGAACACAACTGAAAAAGCGATACAACGACATTTGTGGAGAGCTGCCACCTATGCTTGAACCCTGAAGTGTGCTGTCTTACAAGCAGCCCTTCCTGGCCTCACGGTGCCACTGGGGTAGATTATTGTACTTTGCTCATCTCGTTCCAGAAGGACAATCTAAATGACTAGTGAGATGTAAAAGCAAAGCAGCCGTTCAAGAATACAGTCCATAAATAACATGTAAATTAGGTTTCAGCCCAAATAGTGGAGTTAAGGCATCAGTAATCTATGGTTTAGAGACCATTAATATACTCAGAGTTTCATCAAACCCACAAGTAATCCACTATAGTGTTTCCTATACATAGATGATCCCTGGAGAATTCTATTTTGTAAGTTGATATAAAATTGAAGACCTCATAATCATTGTAGCTTTTACCTTTTGAGGCTCTTCTTACTGTGACAGAGTTGGGAGGTGAAAAGGGAGAGTTAATAAAGGAAAGAGTTCAAACAAGGCTGTGTTCATCTGTGACGTTATCAATACCAATGTCAATATTATCAAGGGGGTGTGAGATCTGGAGGGAAATACGCCAAGTGCTGTGTGCAGGTGTGCTGCTATCACTCTAAACTTCATTATGATGGATAATTACAATGGACCCATAAATATAAACTAACCAAAACCCCACTGAATATATTATTCAGAATAACAGATATTTGGAGTATTTGTGCTAACTTGAAAATGCCCAGGGTGAGCCGGGCATGGTGGCTCAGGCTTGTAATCCCAGTATTTGGGAGGCTGAGACCGGAGGATGGCAGATCGCGGCCAGCCTCAGCTACTTAGTGAGGCCCTCTGCAATTCAGTGAGACCCGGTTTCAAAATAAAGAATAAAAAATAGGGCAGTGGGTGTAGCTCAGAGGTTGAATGCCCCTGGGTTCCATCACCAGACCCGCAAAAAAAAAAAAAATGCCTAGGGTGAAGATAAAAATATAGAAAACCCAGACTTGCTGCGATAGGAGTGAAGGAAGCTTCTGTGACCATGCCTGCCTTCGTGGGATTCAATTCTTAACTGCCAGTGAATGTCTTCACTTCTGAATGCTAACGCAAGTCATTCATAGACTGTCTGCTGTTCCTTTTTGAATGTGTTGCGGAGATGAACTGAAATAACTCTGGTGAACAGGCCTCAGAGGTGAAAACTACAGGCGTTCTGATTCAATTCTCCTGCCTAAGCCGAGCTATCTATTTCATCTGCAGGTCGGAGAGGGGCGGAGCGCCTTGTAGAGCCTTCACTGAAAAGAAGGCTATTTGAAACTTAGTTAGGTGTTGAACATAAACTTGCAAAGAAGATGGAAGGGAAAATTAAATTTAAGCATTTTATAACACAGTACTCATTTTAGAGGAACACAGAAGATTTGTGCTGAACAGTCAGTCAGAGCACTTTCCTTGAGCAATCAGAAGCGAATGGATTGAAATCACCCAGTTTTGCCACTTAAGCTTTCTTTGTGGACATAAAGAAGCTTAATCAACACAGTGATTTTTTTTTTTAGGGATTTTTTTTTTTTTTTTTTTTTTTTTTTTTTTAGGATCTGGAGATAGAACCCAGGGGCATTCTATTTCCAAGCTACACGCCCAGTCCTATTCTGTTGTCTTTATTTTGAAACAGGGTCTCACTAAGTTGCAGAGGGCCTCACTAAGTAGCTGAGGCTGTCCAAAAAACCACAATTCTCTGGTCTCAGCTTTCCAAATGCAGGCATTACAAGCATGTGCCTCCACTCCCGGCAGTAACGCGGGTAGCCCTACCCGCTCCCAGGAAGGCCCGGAGTTGGACTGGGGATAGGTGTGGAGCCGGGCTGGGGACAGGTGTCCTGGCCTTCTCCTGGGATGGCCCCCTGCCGGACGGGAGGCCAAGCCTCTAGCTTGAGGTACCAAGGAACTCAGCACTGCTATGCTGTGCAGGGCCGTGATGCGCTTAGAATAGCAGATCCTGCTCTGCGCAGTGAGGCTGTGGGACTCTGCTCTTGGAAGGGAGAAAAAATTAATTGCTACTAAGTGCCTGATCCCACAACCTCTTCAAACCACACATACTGCCTTCTCTTATTCAAGAAAGAAAGAAAGAAAGAAAGAAAGAAAGAAAGAAAGAAAGAGAAAAGGAAAAAAGAAAAGAAAAAATACTTGAGAGGGTCAAGATGGCCACGGCGGCAGCCAGGATTCTGGAGATGCAGACAAAACATATCCGACTGACCTGGAACTTTTGGAAAAATTCCTCGCACAGGGAGACTGCTTCTTCCTTACATGCTTAAGAATCCTGGACATCATCTGTAAGGAGGGAGCTCAGCAGAGACCTAAGGGGAAGGCGGTGTTAGCAGCAGTGGCTGCGGTGGCGGTGGAGGCTTGTATTTGGGAGAGGCAGAGATCTGATCCAACCCACCCTGATCTTCTGAAGAAATTGCCCCAAAGGTGGAATGCTACCGTCACGCATGCTCAGGAATATTGGACAACATGCAGTGTGAGAAAAGAGTTTGGGAAAGAATTGAAATGGTGGAGGAAGCAGCAATGGCAGCGGCCAGTATTTAGGAGAGGCAGAGATCTGATGCAACACACCTGGATCTTTTGAAGAAATAACCCCCAGATGCAGAATGCTACCACCACACATGCTTGGGAACTTGGGACAACATGCTGTGTGAAGACAGTGCTTGAATTGAATCCTGCCGAGGGGTGAGGCCAGTGCTGGGGACAGTTGTGCTGGGATCAGAGCCTGCCCTGAGGCAAGGCTGGTGCTGAAGCCTCTGAGGCTGGGATCAGAGCCTGCCGAGGGTTTACGCCAGTGCTGGGACCAGCGAGGCTGGGATTGGAGCCTGCCCTGAGGCAAGGCCAGTGCTGGGGCGCCTGAGGCCAGGATTGGAGCCTACAAAGGGGCTAGGCTTGTGCCAGGACCAGCGAGGCCAGGATCAAAGCCTGTCATGAGGCTAGGCCATTGCTGGGGCCTCCGAGGCCGGAATTGGAGCCTGCCTAGGGGTTAGGCCAGTGCTGGAGCCAGCGAGGTAAGGACTGGAGCCTTCCATAAGGTAAGGCTGGTGCTGGGGCCTCCGAGGCCAGAATCAGAGCCTGCCAAGGGGTGAGGCCAGTGCCAGGACCAGCAAGGCCGAGATCGGAGCCTGCTGAGGGATTAGGCCAGTGCTGGGGCCAGCGAGGCCTGGATTGGAGCATGCTGTGAGGCAAGGTCAGTGCTGGGGTCTCTGAGGCCAGGATTGGACCCTACCAAGGGGTTAGGCTTGTGCTAAGACAAGCGAGGGTAGGATCGGAGCCTGCTGTGAGGCAAGGCTGGTGTGGGGCCTCCGACGCAGTGATGGAGCCTGCATTGGGGTGAGGCCGGTGCCGGGGTCAGTCAGGCTGGTATTGGAGCTCGTCGTGAGGCAAGGCTGGTGCTGGGGACAGCGCAGCCAGGATCGGGGCCTGCCATGAGGCAAAGCCAGTACTGGAGCCAGCAAGGCTGGGATCAGAATCTGCCGTGTGGCCAGGCCAGTGTTGAGACCGTCAAGAGTGGGATTGGAACTTACAATGCGGCATACACAGAGAAATATCACCGAAAATAAAAGACAGATGATTTCCTTAATAGGCAAAAACTAGGAAGAAATGGGTGATAGGAGGAGATCTAGTTGAAGAAAGGGCCCTATAGAGGAGCAATTAAGGTGGCCAATCAGAGGGGATGGGATGGGGAAGGATGGAATCTCTTTAAAACTCATGATGTATGTTAAAAAAATGTATCAAAGTTAATTACCAATCAAGCATGGGATCAAGGGAGGGGGAGGGAATGGGATAAGGATTGGATAAAGGCTAAGTGGATAATGTGTGCTTGTATATCCTCACAAGTCTTGTATTCCATTTTGATGTATGACTACAATGCATATATATATATATATATATATATATATATATATATATATATTAAAAATAAAGTTAACCAAAGATGTTGATACTTCCTTCATGGGTCTCCAAAAATTCCAATCATTAAAGAAAGATCCTGTCTGAGGTAAGATGGTAACACTGGATATGAATACATTTCTTCAAATATTGCTATTACTAGAAATAATGATAAAAATAGCAACACATTTTTCTCCATTGTATTTTTTAGTAAGTCCCCTGAAAAACTTTTCTGGTAAAAATGTATTTTCAAATATATTTGTTAAATATCTGTCTTTTTACCAATTTCTTCTATGATAATTACTATATAAAATATAGTTATTTAAATTATTTATTTTTTACATAACATATTGTTCGAACATGTTAAATATTATATCTTTTAAAAATAAGTTATCTGTATATTTAAATTACAATTGAGCAATGTGAAAACTACTAATATTATTTTAAAATTTCAATGACTCAATAAAAAGTACAAGGAACATAATATATTTATCTATTTTTGTATGTGGTAATGCAGATTGAACCCAGGGGCATACTACCCACCCAAGAAATACCCCAAGTCCTTTTGAGTTTTTTGTTTGGAAACAAGGTCTCACGAGGTTCCTACTTCCAACTCAGTAATAATATTCATACCCACAAAGATGGATTCTGTATTTTATGAAAAGGAAAAGAAATTCATGGTCACTAAACTGTAATATTTGACAGTAGAAAGTCTTTTAGTTTCCTGATTGATAATTGTGACTTCTTCCTTTAGGCAAAAGCAAAGCACAGTCATTTTGAAAATATTCATAAACATTTCAAGTCTTATTATATTTTCTTTATGTTCTTCGTGTACAAATCTGACATTAATGATCATTAGTCAGGAGGACTATAGATAGTAAGTGGTTTTTAAATATATACTCCTTTCTTTTTTTTTTAACAATTTTTTTTATTGAACATAAATAGTATACATTTACACTATATTTGGTGCCATCTCCCCCCCGCCCCCGTTTTCTCCCCCCCCCCCACCAATGATTGGCCAGGTTAACCATGTCTTATTCATAATTTTACACATGTTCAGGTGAAGATGCTCCTTAATCAAGATCGGCCTTTCTCCTCTCCTATCTTTCCATTAAAACTTAGCTAGTATTTCCCCTCTAATATCTGGGGTCCTACTGGTATCCTTTGTGTTTTCTAGTTTGGGCATATTAGAGGAAACATGTGTATCTTCTCCTTCTGTGCTTGGCTGATCTCACTTAACATGATGCTTTCCAGGGCTTTCCATCTTCTTGCAAATGATATAATTTTGTTCTTCTTTATGGCTGAATAGAATTCCATTGTGTGTATTTCCCACAGTTTTGCTATCCATTCATCTGTTGATGGTGATCTGGGTTGGATCCATATTTTGGCTTCTTCTCATCAAAGGAAACTATCAATAACCTAAAGAGGAAGCCTACAGAATGGGAAAGGATCTTTACCAGCCACCATTCTGATAGGGGGCTAATATCCAGAGTATACAAAGAGCTCAAAAGGCTCTACACCAACAAAACAAACAACCCAATCAAGAAATGGGCAAATGAACTAAATAGACACTTCACAAAAGAAGAGATACAAAGGGCTAATAGATACATGAAAAGATGTTCTTCATCACTGGCCATCAGGGAGATGCAAATCAAAACTACACTGAGATTCCATCTAACCCTAGTCAGAGTAGCAAGCATAAAGAAATCAAACAACAACAAATGCTGGCGAGGATGTGGGGAAAGAGGAACTCTTTTACACTGTTGGTGGGAGTGCAAACTAGTTCAGCCACTATGGAGATCTGTGTGGAGATTCCTAAGAAAGGTGGGAATAGATCCACCATATGATCCAGCTATACCACTCCTGGGTATCTTTCCAAACGGGTTGAATTCAGAGAAATACAGCAACATATGCATACCTATATACTCCTTTCTAATCAACAAAGTAATATTTGCAAAAGAGCTATTTCAAGGAAAAGAATTAGCTACATATGCAAATGTAGCTGTCATATAAAGACACTGTTATTATTATTATTAACCTTATCATTTTGTTACTATTTCTACTACTACTATCATCTTGTTGAAGCCAGTGCAATACTCCATAACTTATTAAAAAGAAAATGTTAAAATTTTTTATTTACTCTAAGAAAATAAAATTAAATGACTGCAATGTGCTTTACTAGTAGAGATAATTAGACCTTGAGTTATCTTAAAGTTAGCTTCATGAAATAAAATTGCCTTTGCTGAAAGTACAACAAATATAATTTTCAATAAGTTCCAGAGTTATTAGAAGGGAAGAAAAATAAATATCACAAGTCAAATTCAATTAAATATTTATACAATTTTAGGAATAAGCTATTACAAGTAAGTTTGAGGGAAAGATACATGTAGAAACCAAGTTATTTAGATCATAAAATTGTAAATAAAGAATATAAAATAACTGTGCTTATAAAATTCTAAGTGATAAATATAAAATACCAATTATAAGCATGGAATAAAAATAAGCACTGACAAGGCAGATTTGAGCATCACAAAACATAACTTTAGAAATGAAAAATAAAATTAGTAAAATTTAAAATTTATTAGCTGGTCTGATCTAAAGATGACACTCAGTTTAAGAGATAATTACATATTGAATAAATTATTTAAAATGTAACAAAGATAAAATGAAATAAAAATTTCAAAGCAGGATTAAGATAAATGGAGCATTGAATGAGACTCTTTTTTTAGCTTATATTAAACTGTAATCTAGAAAGAAGAAAGTGGGTTGAGAAAAAAAAATAAATTATATTCCAAAGGCTAGTAATCTGTAAAATATGATCCAGTAATAAATATAAATCACATGTAGGAAAAATAAAAATATAAATATGCAGAACAAAAATAAAGAAACATGATTAATTACAGATGCAGGGACTAAAGCTAAACTGACAGACTTATTAAAGGCAACAATAAAAATCCTCAAATAAAAACAATTACAACATTGAAATTCTAAGACTACAAAACTGCCTATTGAAAATGATATATGTGAAAACTAATTTTGCAAGAAGAGCACAATAAGCATTTTTAGTTAAATGAAAACTAAGTTTCTATCAAATAATGTTTTCAAAGAAATTGCCAAAATATATTTCAAGGGAGAAGAAATGATTTATCATCTATCATCTTCAAGCAGTTACTTGAATCGGGCATAGGATCGACATTTCAACATATAGACACAGGAAAAACTTCCTCAACAAGAAATTAAAACGAGGATTAGTTAAATGGGATTGCATTTAACTGAAGAGCCTCTGTGCAACACAGAAAACTAACAAGAACCTCAAAAGAGCGTTGACACGATGGGAGGAGATTTTTGCCAGCTGCTTTTTATTTTTTGAGATACTGGGGATGGAACCCAGGGGCATTCTACTTCTGAGCTACACCTTCAATCCTATTTTTAGTGTTTTTATTTTGTGAAACAGGATCTCACTGAGTTGTGAAGGGCCTCACTAAGTAGCTGAGGCTGTCTTCAAACCGCGAAACTCCACTATCTGCTTCCTAATGCTAGGATTACAAGCGTGCACCACCACGCCTGGTGCCAGTTGCTTTTTTGAAAGAGGACTAATTTTTAAAATATACAGAGAATTTAAGAAACTCACCACCAAAAATTAATTAACCCAATAAAAAATGAGCATGTTAACTAAATAGATACTTCACAGAAGAAATATACATGACCAATAAATATATGAAAAAAATGTTCAATACTAGTAATCAGAGAGATGCAAATTAAAACTATCCTGAGATTTCACCTAACCCCAGTTTGAATGGCAATCATTAAAAACACAAACAAATGCTGGGGAAGATGAGAAGTAGAAACTCTGATTCATTGTTGGTAGGACTGCATATTGGTCCAAACACTCTGAAAAACAGTGTGGAGGATCCTCCAAAGAATGGGAATGAAACTACTGTATGACCCAATCATATCACTCCTGGGTATCTACTCCAAAGAATGGAAACCAAACTACCAAAGGAATGCATCCATATCTATCTTTATAGTGGCACAATTCACAATTGGCAAACTATGGAACCAGCCAAGATGCCCATCAACATTTGAATGAATTACAAAACTATGGCATATGTACACAATGGAATTTTATTCAGCCATAAAAATAGAACAAAAGTATGTCATTTGTAGGAAAATGGATGGAACTGGAAAACATGATGTTAAGTGGGAACATTCAGTCACAAAGTGTAAGGGTGAATGTTCTTCTTCATATCATATGCAGCAGCTAGGGAGAAATGGGACATGGACTCCAAAAAAAAAAATAAATAAATAAGGAGAAACCTTAGTTGAGTGAAGGAGACTTAATGAGGGATATTTGAAAAGGGAGAGGAAAACATCTCAATAATCAAGGTGTACATACAGAAACTTATTAAAAGTTATCACTGCAGTGAGCATAGAAGTAGGGGAGGGAATAGGGCAGGAACTGGGGAAGGCTTAATGAGTGCTGAGTACAAGTATATATCTTATTCTGAACTTCAACAAGATGTATGATTACAATGCACCAATAAAAACAAAATGCTTGAGTTTATTTCTTTGCCTAACTCATCAAATAAAAAAAGATTGATGCAGATCCCATTTTTGTGTCTTAATTTCTATGTAAATTTTAATTTTTGAATTAATGGTGACCTATCAAACATAGAAAGTGAAATAATGTGTAATTAAAATTTTGATGAAAACCATTAAAATATACATCTGTGTTAAGAAGGAAAAAGTTCACATTTTACCCTCTGCTCTTTAGGGATATTAACTAGGATTTACCACAAAAACTTTTATAGCTGAGAAGCAGATACACTGACAATGCAGTGTTTACCTTAGGTCAAATCTTCAATGCTGTAGGTTTACAAAAATAAAAAGCATCTTGTTTTATGCCTTCATGTGTATGTCTTTTTTTCTTGCTATTGCAATCAAATCCAGGAGCATTTTACTTCCAAGCTGCATCCCAGCCCTCCCTCCTTCCCTCACTATCTATCTATCTATCTATCTATCTATCTATCTATCTATCTATCATCTATCTATCATCTATTGAAAATGTCTTAGTAGATTGCTGAGGCTGTTTTTGAAATTGCAATCCTCCTGTTTTAGCCTCCCAAATACTGGAGTTATAGTTATGCACCACCAAGCCTGCATTCTATGTCTTATTTTTAAAGGAACATTTTATTTTTAAGAAACAATAAAAATAGACTATATTGTTGTGCTATCTAAACTACATAATGACATAATCCAATAGAGAGAGCCTGCAAAAAATAAAAAAACACAAAAAATAGCAAGCATAAATGAATTTCCAATTTAATCTACTTAAAAGTATCAAGCCCTGACTACACATAGACATGGAGGTCCTCACATAGAAAGCAGAAAAATACAACACTTTTTATTGAAATATTACACAGTTTTGGTGTTTTGTTCATCACAGAAGTTCTCACTAAAGAAAAAATAACTCTTGCATTCAGGGTCACTTTAAAGTATATAAAATATGAAGTTGAAGCTAGGTATATCATGACCCAGCAAGGTATACAGACACATTTCTGATTTTGCCACTTGAGAGTAAATTTTTAAATTCAAAAGTAACAAAAGACTGTGTATTCCCAGTCACTGAATATAGAGGTACTTATATATTTTAGACTGATTTCCTTATTGAGAATGAGGATTGTGGTGGGCATGCTGGCACACTCCTGTAATTGGGAGACTGAGGCAAGAGAATAATAAGATTGAGGACAGGCTGGGCAACTTAATGAGATCTTGTCTTAAAGTAAAATAAAAAGGAGCTGGAGTGTAGCTCTGTGGCATAATGCCTTGGACTCAATCCTTAGTGGGGGGGGGAGAGAGAGAGAGAGAGAGAGAGAAAGAGAGGGAGAGAGAGAGAGAGAGAGAGAGAGAGAGAGAGAGAGAGAGAGAGAGAGAGAGAGCACATTAAAATAGTTATGCTGTCTCATTGAAGAAATAAATACAGAGAACTTGGGAAAGTGTTCAACAGTTAGCACTGATGGTTATTATAAGCTTTATTAAAATTCTACAATTTTTGGACATAGAACCATAAAATGTTCGTCCTTAAAGCTGAAATTGATAGGAAAGACCTTGCATTCGATAGACTATTTTGCTGAAAATTTCTTTTTTTAGACTCCAAAAATGTATGTGTGACCTGAAACAATAGTGTACAAAACATTAGTGGCTGATTACAACCCAAAATATAAGATTTCTTGTTTTAATTTAATTTTATTTTATGTGGATCATATTGAAAAAGACATAAATTTACATAGTGTTTGCTACCCCCCCACTTCTCCTTTCTCCCCCTCCCCACAATGACTGTTCAGGTTGACCATGCTATATTCACACTTATGCACATATTTGGATGTACCTTCTCCATTAATCAACCTCAGCATTTTTCCTTTCCTACCCTTCCTTTCTAGCTTTGCTGAGGTTTCCCCTCCATTATCTGTAGTCCCTTGGATATCCCTAATACATCCTAGTTTGGACATATTAGTAAAAACATATATCCCTTCTCTTTCTGTGCTTGGCTGATCTCACTTAACATAATGTCCTCCAGATCTTTCCATCTTCTTGCGAATGACATGATTTTGTACTTCTTTATAGCTGAATAGAATCTCATTGTGTATATTTTCTATAATTTTGCAATCCATTCATCTGTTGATGGAGACCTAGGTTGGTTCCATATTTTGGCTATTGCAAATTGTGCTGCTATGAACATGGGTATGCATATGTTACTGTAGTTCTCTGATTTCAACTCCTTTGGAAAGATACCCAGGAGTGGTAGGGCTGGATCATATGGTGGATCTATTCCCAGTTTTCTAAGAAATCTCCACACTGATCTCCATAGTGGCTGAACTAGTTTGCATTCCCACCGACAGTGTAAAGAGTTCCTCTTTTCCCACATCCTCACCAGCATTTGTAGTTATTTGACTTCTTTATGCTTGCCACTCTGATTAAGGTTAGATGGAATCTCAGCATAGTTTTGATTTTCATCTCCCTGATGGCTAATGATGTTGAACATGTTTTCATGTATCTATTGGCCATTTGTATCTCTTCTTTTGTGAAATGTCTATTTAATTCAATTGCCCATTTCATGATTGAGTTGTTTATTTTGCTAATGTAGTCTTTTGAGTTCTTTGTATATTCTGGATATTATCCCTCCATCAGAATGGTGGCTGTTATATTCTCCCATTCTGTAGACTTTCTCTTTAGGTTCTTGATGGTTTCCTTTGATGAGAATAAACTTTTTAGTTTGATGCCATCCCACTTGTTAATTCTTACTTTAATTTTCTGTGCTTTGGAGGTCTTGTTGAGAAAGTGTTGAGCCTATGCCCTCCTCTAATAACTTCACAGTCACTGATCTAATTTCTAAAGTTTGATCCATCTCAAGTTGATTCCTGTGCATGGTGAGAGGTAAGAATTTAATTCCATATTTCTACAAATGGATAGCTAGTTCTCTCAGCACCATTTGTTGAAAAGGCTGTCTTTTCTCCAGTGTATGAGTTTGGCCTCTTTTCAAAGATCAGTTGACTATAGGTGTGTGGGTTTGTTTCCATATCTTCTATTCTGTTCCATTAGTCTGTATGACTGTTGTTGTGCTATGCCAATTTTACTACTATTGCTCTGTAGTATAATTTGAAGTCAGGGATTTGGGTTCTTATTGCTGCATGGTTCTTATTGCTGAGAATTGCTTTGGCTATTTTGGGTCTTTTGTTTCTCCTATATAAATTTATATTTATCTATGATGAACAATATAGTTAGTATTTTGATAGGAATTAGATTGAATCTGTAGATCACTTTTGGCAGAATGGCAATTTTGATGATATTTATTCTGCCTATACATGAGCAAGGGAGATCTTTCCATTTTCCAAGGTCGTCTTCAGATTCTTTCTTTAGTATTTTATAGTTTTCATTGTAGAGGTGTTTTACTTCTTCACTTAGGTTTATTCCTAGGTATTTTACTGGTTTTGAGGTTATTGTGAATGAGGTTTTAAAAATTTGTTTGCATATAGAAAAACAACTGATTTCTTTAGATTGATTTTGTATCCTGCTACTTTGCCGAATTGGTTAATCACTTCCCGTAGTCTTTACGTTGAGCTCGTTGGGTCTTCTAGATAAACGATCATATCATCCTCAAACTCTGAAGATGAGTAAAGACTCTGGAGGTTCCAACTGGACTACCACAGGGATTGGCCACGTGGTCCAAGCCTGCTGGGTCCTGTGGCTGCTCTCGGTGGTTCTCTGGGCTGAGTAAGGAGACCCAGTTACCTTGCTGTCCTGCAGGGTTTCTGGAGGGCACAGTTCACCTCTGGGGGTCGCCTAAAATGTTGGAATTCTGGGGTTGCTTTCTGCACTTCAAGTTTTTGCAGTATTTGTTGGGATTTCTTGGGGTTTCAGCACTGGGGCAAGTAAATACCGTTCAGGCAGGTGGCCTGAGATGGTGCAGGTCGCCACACCAGGTCAGTCATGCACTTGGGCTTTCTGCAGTGGATCTCATGTTCAGAGCACTGGATTTCCCTCTGCCATGAGTCACATTTGTTTTTGTTTGTAAGTTTCTTCTGCTGCTTTGTTTACTTTTTCTGTCAAGATACTGCTTTCTTGGTAGCTGAACTTTATTTGTTCCAGCTACTGGGATGTGGAGATGTACTACATCCCACAGTTGCCATTTTGAATAAATATCAAAGTATAAGATTTTTAAATGACAAATTTCTCATATGATATTTACTTGAAAATTTAAATTTCTTGCTTACTTAATTACTTCCTTGCTTACTTAATATGGATTAAACTCAAAGCCATTTTACTGTCAAGCCATTTTACTGTCACCCCCAGCCCTTACTTATGTTTTTATTTTGAAACAGGTTTTTGTTAAGTTGCTGAGGGTTCTGCTTAGTTGCTGAGGGTAGCCTTGAACTTGAGATCATTCTTTATCACCCTCCCAAGTACTAGGATTACTAGTTTAACTTTCCCAATTTAAAATAATATATTACCAGTCTGATATATCAAACTTTTTGTATCTGAAGAGAAGACTTACTAATGGCATGATAGCATATAAAACACACAAGCTCTTCAGGTTACATCTGATGTGGGTTTTGTTGTTATTGTTATTTATTTTTTTGTCTTGGTGGTCCTGGGAATTGAGCCCAGAGGTCCGCTATGTCTTAGTTCTGACCCTTGCCCATTTTATTTATTTATTTTAAAACAAAGTTTCATGTTTGTGTACTAGCCGCAAACCTGCAATCCTCCAGTCTCAGACTTCTGAATACTGAGATTGCAAATGTGCACCACTCCTTTAGACTTAAATATGGATTTTAAGTCTAATATCTGCCATGCAGTAGTTATAAATGGACACTTGCCTAGTTTTTTTTTTTTAATATTCTGAGGTCTTCAAATTCTGTGCCATAGGTCAACTATTCTTTCCTCTCTTTTTGTAAGGATTAAAGAATAAAGGATATGAGCTGGATAGCTCCATTAGTGAAGTTTCTGGAACACAGTAAAAATTAAATGTGGCAATTACTAAAAAAAAGTGGCAATAACTATTGTTGTTAAAACAAAGATAGTCTCTGTAATAAAATTGCAAACTTAACATTCTCTAGTAACTTCTGGTCCTCATCACCTCAGTACTGAATACGGGATCTTCTTCTTTATTCATAAATTAAATGCAAAGCCGGGCGTGGTGGCGCACGCTTGTAATCCCAGCATTCGGGAGGCTGAGGCCAAAGGATCGCGGTTCACAGACAGCCTCAGCTACTTAGTGAGGCCCTCTGCAACTCAGTGAGACCCGGTTTCAAAATAAAGAATAAAAAAAAAAAAAATAGGGCAGGGGGTGTAGCTCGGAGATCGAATGCTCTTGGGTTCCATCCTCAGACCCACAAAATAAATAAATAAATAAATAAAATAAATAAATTAATTAATTAAATGCAGCATCTTGTCAGGGGCTAATTGTCATAGAACATGTTAGTTTGAAATTTCACCTTTGTCAACTAAAAGTTTATAACTTTACTTTAAAGTTACATGAAAAAATTGAATGCCAAAAATAATATTATAAGAAAGCTGTTATGTGTTGTGCATGCATATAGGTGATAAAAAGTCAAAGTAGGTTAAATGTTGAAAAGGCTTAATGAGACACCGGTAACTGCAGTGTTCTGGGACATCACAGAGTGTGATCAAGGGGAAGGACAGAAACCAAGAGGTATCGATTCATAAATGGTCACCTGAAGTTTTTTTTTTTTTTAGTAACATTTAACTCCACATAATTTTTCTTCAAAAGTAGTACAGAAAAATTATATTGATCATTGTTCATTAAAATAAAAGGCATGGCTTCATGTACTAAGAAAGTAGAGGGTTATTTACTTCCTATGTGATTAATTTTTTTTTTTTTTGGTGGTAGTGGGGTTCCTGGAAACCCTTATACCTCCGGGCTACATTCCCAGACCCACTTTATACTTTTTATTTGGAAAGAGAGTCTCTTAAGCCATCGCGGCTGGCTTTGAACCTGCGCGATCCTCTTGTCTCTGCCTCACAAGTGCAGGAATTACAAGCTTGTGCCACCACACCCGGCCTATGTGATTAATTTTATGGATAATTTAGCAATCCACAGCACAATTATAAAAAGTAATCCAAATTTTTTTTGAAAATTAAAGCAAGTAAAGTGCAGTGGCACACACCTGTAATCCCAGTACATGGGAGGCTGAGCCAGGAGTATTGCAGATTTGAGGCAAGTTTTGCCTCAATCCTATTTCAAAATTAATATATAAAAAGGGCTGGGAAGAGCTTGGAGGTAGAATGCCCCTGTGTTTAATTCATAGTACCAAAAATAAATTAAAGCAATATTTCTAACAGCTGATTTGATAACTTATTCAACATGAAAAGATTTTATAAAATAAATTACCAGAAAAGTCTATATTTAGAATTTGATTGACAACTTTAAAATAATGAATCACATAGCAAGGTGTTTCACAGGCCAAAGATGATCAATCATTATTATAATTTTCTTTAGAGAATCAGCAAATGAAGTGGGCCCACCCAGTGGAGCAGGCTATAATCCCACTACTTGGGAGGCTAGGAGAGTAGGAACCCAGGTTTGAGGCCAGCATACACTAACTTAAGGAGACCCTATTTTAAAATAAAATATAAAAAATGCCAGGAGTGTAGCTCAGAGGAAGCAGGCTCTGGGTTCAAGTATCTCCCTCCCATTTACAATTATTAGCACATGAGATTTTATCAAATTGTTAATTACTCAGTACATCTCTAAGGCTGGCTTTTTGAAATTTGCTTTTTTTTGGAACTAAGAGAGAGAAACCTTTTAGAAAGAAAATTGAGTCTAGCCACTTTGTTGTATATAGTCCAAAGTAGACACACCTGTTCCCTTTCCTCACACCCTCACTTCAAGTTGTGTGTGTGTGTGTGTGTGTGTGTGTGTGTGTGTCTTATTTGGCCACACATCTCTGTGGTTTCAAAAAAAAAAGTTAATTAAATAAAAAACAGTTACATATGACAAGATCCAACTGATAACTCACACATCCTTTTAAAAATGTGCAATTAAACTAGAGTGGAGGAAATTAGAACTACTGGTTTTGAGAGGATATTTCCCATCTGTTTCAAACCCCTGGGGTTAAACACAAGGAAAACCTAGAACAGAGAATGAACTGGGAAGAAATGGGCTCTATCATCCTTCCTGTAATGTTGGCAAAACTTATCATGGAAAATCAAATCACATCATTTACAAACATAAACCTTATCCTAAGAATCAACAGCACAAAGGAGTAATGGAATGTTCATGAAAATGAAAAACACAAATACACACTTTTGCAGTATAGTAACATTAAACCAACGACAAGTATTTAATGATGGAATGAATTAAGACAAAATTTATCTCCTTGAACAAGTAGTATATTTTCTCTTTTTGACCATAACACTATGCCAAATATATGACAGTGACCTTATTTTCACACTGGGTTCAAAAAAGTCCTATCATTAATACTCTTGGCCAAAATATTTTTATCTCACTGTTAGCAGTTACTTATTAGAATGACTGTGATAGTTAAATTTAATAGCAGACCTCTCACAAAACTTGTAGAATTTTATGACATATCCTAAGTCCTCAAATGATGTTAGCTACATATTATTAGTAGTATTGTGATTATTATTATTACTTTTTTTAGTTTATTATTTGCATTTTCTTATTATTAACTCACTCAAAGTACTCTGACACTATGTAATAACAATTATAAAGTGCTTGAAAAACATATATCAACATTATAAAGGCAATCTACAATAAGCCCACAGCCAATATCATATTAAATGGGGAAAAACTTTAAGAATTCCCCCTATAAAAAGGAACAAGACAAGGATTTCCATTATCACCACTTCTCTTCAATATAGTACTTGAGACTCTACCCAGTGCAATAAGGCAGGAAAAGGAAATAAAAAAAGTACAGACAGCGAAAGAAGAACTCAAACGTTTACTATTTGCAGATGACATGATTACAATATTTAGAAAACCCAACAAACTCAACCTAAAGGCTTATAGAACTGATCAACAAATTCATCAATGTATCTGGATACAAAATCAGTCTTAAAAAAATCAGAAGCTTTTCTGTACACCAACTATAAATCCACTGAAAAATGAATTCAGAAAACACTTTCACTCAGGATCTCCCACAAAAAAATAAAATACTTAGGAATAAACTAACCAAGGAGGTAAAATATCTCTACAAAGAAAGCTATAAAACATTGAAAAAAGAAATTGAAGAAGATCTTAGAAGATGGAAAGATCTGCCATGTTCATGGATAGGCAGAATAAATATCATCAGAATGGCCATTTGTCCAAAAGTGAGCTACAGATTTAATGCAATGCCCATTAAACTACCAAGATCATTCCTCACAGACACATAAAAATCAATCCTTAAATTTATTTGGAACAACAAAAAGCCCAGAATAGCCAAAGTAGTTCTCAGCAACAAAAACCATGCAGGAGAAATCACAATACCTGACTTTAAACTATACTACAAAGCCATTGTAATAAAAACAGCATGGTACTGGCACAAAAACAGATACATAGACCAATGGAACAGAATAGAAGACCCAGAAACAAGTTCATACACTTACAGCCAATGATTTTTGATAAAGAGGCTAAAAACATACACTGAAAAAGTGCTTGTTCAACAAATGATGTTGGCAAAACTGGTTAACCATATGCAGAAAACTGAAAATTAATCCCACTTTCTCACCCTACACAAGAGTCAATTCAAGATGGATCAGACTTGGATATTAGACCAGAGACCTTGAGGCTCCTTAAAGAGGGCATAGGTCCAACACTGCAACACATAGGCACAGATAAAAAATTTCTCAACAAGACCCCAAAGGCACAAGAAACTAAAAGGCAAATCAATACGTGGGATTGCATGAAACTGAAGAGCTTCTGTTCAGCAAAGGAAACTGTGAAGAACCTCAACCCAGAGCCAACAGAATGGGAGAAGATTTTTGCCACCTACTCCTCTGATAGAGGACTAATATCTAGAATATACAGAGAACTCAAGACAACATTAAAAAAACAAATAATCCAATCAAAAAATGGGCAAGTGAACTGGACACTCCATGAAAGAAGAAATTCAAATGGCCAATAAATGCATGAAAAAATGCTCAACATCATTGGCAATCAGATAGATGCAAATCAAAACTACCCTGAGATTTCACCTTAACCCAACTAGAATGGCAATCATTCAAAACACAAGCAACAACAAATGCTGGCGAGAAGTGGGAACTCTAAAACATTTTTGGTAGAATTGCAAATTAGTGCAACCACTTTGGAAGACAATATGGAGAATCCTCAGAATAATGGGAACAAATTAACCAGCAATACCACGTCTGGGTATCTACCCAAAAGCAAGCAATCCAATCTACCAAACTAATGCATTTGTATCTATGTTCATAGCTGTACAATTCACAATTGCCAAACTATGGAACCAACTAAGATGTCCATCAACAGATGAATGGATTACAAAACTGTGGGATATGTACACAATGTAATATTACTCAGCCATAAAAAACCCACAATTGCAGCATTAAGAGCGAAATGGATGGAACTGGAGGATATTATGATAGGTGAGATTAGTCATTCGCAAAAAGCAAGAAATCGGATGCTTTCCTTAATATGTGAAAGCTAAGGTGAAATTGATCACAGGAGAAACCCCAGGTTAAAAAGGAGCAAATAAGGCAACCTAACTGTAGTGATGGGAAGGAGAAAGAAGGAAACTCTTTAAAGCACTCGATGTATTTATTCATATCGTAGTCAATCACTAAGCCAAGCATGGGAGGGAGGGATGAGGAGGAAGTGGAGTAGGGACTTGGTGGGGGCTGGCGGGGTGATGTGTGCATTTATGTCTAGACAAGTTTTTTACCCCAATATGATGTATAAATACAATGCACCAATAAAAATATAAAAAGAATAGCACTGATGTAAAGTGACCTAAAAACAGATGTAGGATTATATCTCCATACACAGGAAAGAAGGTGATAGGGATTTCAACACAAAATAAGAAAGTAAAAATGGCCTCAGATAAATGTTCCTTGACCAGAACTCAAGAACTGACTTCTTCCCAGATCTAAAGATCTAAAGATGACAGACTCATATGATATGTTATCTTCTTGGCATGCCCATGTGGATGCCAGAAGACACCTAAAATCAAACATTACACATATAACCTTACCTGACAGCAATCATTTATATCTCTCCACTCCCTGATTTCAGAAGTTACCTTGATTATAAATTCTCCTTAACTATAGTATGCCTGCCAGGAAATCATGGGGATTCCAAAACAGACACTAGTTCATGTCACCAACACTAACTCTCCCATGGCCTCATGGGAAGTTGCTCATCCTGTCCTGATAGATCAATGACTTAACTAGTTATTCTCTTTCCCCTGTTTTGACAATCTATTTTTACTAAATGGACTAATGAATAGACAGGTACAAATGATAGATACAACAATTATTAACACACTAAACAGATAATGGAGTTTTGAATATAGGCAGAAATAACCAAAGAAACATAATAAAAATGGACATGGACCAGGGCTTAAAGTAGGGGCACCTCTTTGGGCATATTAGGAATGTAACAGGATAAAAGGAAAACTGGAGTCCAAAACTCTTTAAAAAATAATTAGTTTTATAAAAAGGCATGTTGGTTAAAGTCAAAGGAGCTACTTAAATAATCTGGATAATTCAGGTTAAAATCATTCCTATACTATTTTACTTACAGAATTTTATTACTTATTTATGTATTAATATTTTATTGATGATAAATATCATCAAAATGCCCATTCTTTCAAAAGTGACTTACAAATTCAATACGGTACCCATTAAATTACCAAGGTAATCTCTCACAGATATAGAAAATCAGTTCTTAAATTAATTTGTAACAACAAAAAACCCAGAATAGCCAAAGTAGTTATCAGCAACAAAAATCATAAAGGAAGAATCACAATACCTGACTTCAACTATACTACAAATACATAGTGATAAAAACAGCATGCGACTGGCACAAAAATAGACACATAGAGCAATGGAGCAGAATAGAAGACTCAGAAACAAACCCACATACTCACAGCCATTGATCTTCAACAAAGGGACCAAAAAACAACCACTGGCAAAAGATAGCCTCTTTATCAAATAATGTTATCAAAACTGGTTAACAATATGCAGAAAAATGGAAATAAACCCTACTTTATCACCCTGCACGAGAGTCAATTCAAGATAGATCAAAGTCTTGGAAATTAGACCAGAGACTTTGCAGCTCCTTAAAGAGCATATCTGTAACACTTCAACACATAGGCACAGCAAAAAAAAAAAAAAAAAAAAATTTTTCAATGAGACTCCAAAGGCACAAGAAACTAAAATATGTATCAATATATGGGATTGCAATAAACTGAAGGGCTTCTGTACTACAAAGAAAACTATCAAGAACCTCAAGAGAATTGACAGAATAGATGAAAATTTTCGCCAACTCTTCCTCCAATAGAGGACTAATATCTAGAATTTACAGAAAACTCAAGAAACTCACAGCCAAAAAAATAAATAACCCAATTCAAAACACACACAGAAAATGCTAGTGAGGATGTGGAAAAGTGGGAATTTTAATACATTGCTGGTGGGATTGCAAATTAGTGCAACAGTATGGAGAGTCCTCAGAAGAATGGGAAACAGTATTTGAAAAACAGTATGGAGGATCCTCAGAAGAATGGGAACTAACCTTCCACATATGATATCCAGCAATACCACTCTGTGTATCTACACTAAAGAATGGAAACCAAACTGTCAAACTAATGCATGTGTATCTGTTCATAGCCACACAATTCGCCATTGCCAAACTATGAAACCAGACACTGTATCTATCAACAGATGACTGGATTACAAAACTATAGGATATGTACACAATGGGATTTTACTCAGCCAAAAATAAGAACAAAATTATGTCATTTACAGGGACATGGATGGAACTTGAGAACATTATGCTAAGTGAGATTAGTTAGTCACAATAAGTACGAAATCAGATGCTTTCCATAATATGCAGAAATTAGGGAGAAAAATGGTCATAGGAGGAACTCTGAATAAAAGAGGAGAAACCATAGATAAGTAAATAAGGAGACCTAACTGGGGATGATGGGAGGAGGGAAGAGAAAAATACCCTAATGTACATGATGTATATTCTCAAACATATCAAAGTCAATCACTAAGCCAAGCATAAGAGGAGGAAGGAGAGAGGCAATGGGGTGGAACTTGGGGAAGGGCTAAATGTGTGATGTGTGCAAGCATCTTGTACTCCATTAAGATGTATGAATACAATGCACCAATAAAAAATTTAAAAAGATGTATGACTACAAAAATACTTTTATTTATGCATTATGATTATACATCATAGTTAGGTTCAAAGTGATACAAACATACATGCACACAGTGCTTGGTGTTTTTTTCCTTCAGATTCCACTTCTGTACCCATCTTCCTCAAATACATTAGTGGTATTGGTAACAACGCCTTTATATGTAGCCATAGCATTATTTGTACTATTTCATTCACTATTTCTTCTTTTTTTTCCCTTCCTCATCTTCCTCCCCAAATCTCCTTCCACTATTCTCCTGGTCTCTCCCCTCAATTATATAAAGTTTCTTGTTTCCTATTTTCTCTCTAGCTTCCAAATAAGAGAGAAAATATTTGTTTATTTATTTTTATTTATTTTTGTTGGAACTGGGGTTCCTGGAAGCCCATCTACCTCCAGGCTACACTCCCAGACATATTTTCTTTTATATTTTTATTTGGAAACAGGGTCTCTTAAGCCAGTGCGGCTGGCTTTGAACCTGCGCAATCCTCCTGTCTCCACCTCCCAAGCATGAGGATTACAAGCGTGCGCCACCACGCCCGGCCAGAGAAAATATTTGACCCTTGATTATAAAATTATAAGGGAGATTGGCCTATCTCCCTTAGCACAATATTCTCTGGTTATATCCATTTTTCTGCAAATGACATAATTTTGTTCTTCTTTTTGGCAGAATAAAATTTCATTGTATGTACTATATTTTTTATTATCCATTCATCTGTTGACAAACAGCTAGGTTGGTTCTATAATTTGGCTATTGTAAATTGTGCTGCTATGAGCATATATAAATGTAAAAATCATTTCTTAATAGAAGTATTTGAAGTAGAAACAAAATCATAATAAGTTGAAATGAGTTTCTTAACATATCACACAATATATCACAGTACCTAGATGGATACTAGACTTGAATTTAATCACAAAGTTATTGTCTCATAGAATAGAAAAACACAATACCAAACACCTATAATCCTACTTGGGAGACTGAGCCAGCAGTTTAATAATTAAAGGCCAGTTTAGGCAACTTAGGAATACCCTGCCTCAAATTAAAATTTTAGAAGATACAACTTAGTGATACAACTTAGTGGTTGAGCTCTTGCTTAGGCTGTATGTGGCCCTGGATTTAAGCCCTAGTACTGAAATAAAAAAAAAATGCCATATACAATGACTTCATATTAAAAGCAACTAATTAAAGCCTTAATGAGATCATGTGTTAATTTTGGTTGAAAATTACTTTTACTACTGGTATTTTAATTTGTCTGTGCAACTACATATATAACTATATAGCAGACAATAAAACAGATGACAAATATCATTCATTATCAAAGTTCCATGTGGTTCACTATCAAAGGGATTCAGAAGGAGCCGTTAGATAAATAAGTGATTCAGTAGCAGGGCTAGAGAACCATGCAGCGTGAGAAGCTGGGGACCATTCCCAGTCAGCTCAATGAGCCCTAAGCACACCACAAAGTGTTGCCAGAAACTCTTGCACAACCAGCTCCTCAAACCAGATCTCTTTTGCCCAACATGCTTGCCAGAGGTTTGGTCTGCATGCACCGTACCTTCCCTCAGGGTACCTATGCCAGGCTGATGTGCTCCTCTGCCAGAAAGGCAGTTTAACCTTCCCACCTCCAGAGTAAAAGGGGCTTGCAGTGTGGTCTGAGCCCACCTATGTCACTGGGAATGTTTTCCCAATCTGTGTTTTTAAAATATCTTCATAATCACAAGACGCCAAAATCTCAGTTTGTCTATTCTTACCTGATTATATGATGCTCCTCCTTATTCCTTCCAAATCAGTCTTCCTTCTTGCTCCTCAAAATATTCCTGAGATTCAAGAGGTGTACTCCATTTCTAGTAAGTATTTTTTCTATCTGTTCAAAGCCACTCAGTAAGCTTGGGGTGTGTGTGTGTGTGTGTGTGTGTGTGTGTGTGTGTGTGTGGTGTGTGTTGGGTGACAGGGACTGAATTCAGAAGCACTCTGCTTCCAAGCTATACCCCCAGTCCTATTTAATTTTTGTCCTGCTATTTCTAATATCCAAATCTCTCATGATTATAAAATACCAACAATAGTGGCACTATGTCTACTACGAACTGATGCTCATCCAGACAGTTGCATGTGCTTATGCAATCTCTCTTGGCTGTGCTTTACAAAAACCTGGTGAGGTTCCATAGTATCTGCTGGTAGTACACTGCCTAACAGCACACACCATTCACACAGTATTGTCAATGACTCAATTTTTATGACTATAAAGAGACAATCACCAAAGAAAGATTGCTGATAGAGTAAGTGACAGCATTTCCAAACCAAGAGCCGTTAGAGAGGTGTTATCAACCACAAGAAGGAGAGAAGTGGAAGTATTTCCTTCTCAATTCTGCATCTTGGTTGTTTCCTAGGTTACAAAGCTGCTCTGTGTTTCCAAAGTCTCATTACCAGAGTTTTGATTGAAAGATCTAGAAATTAAGTGGATTTTTATAGTGAAATATGAATGACACTAATTATCACTATTTCTAAGAAAATATTATTAAAATACAAGATAAAATGTGTGCTGTATATGGTAATTGCAAACATATTTTAATAAAATAAATACTACTCTTTTTGTGTGGTGTTTGGGATTGAGCCCAGAAGGGTTTAACTTCTAAGTTATATTTCCAGTTCTTTTTATGTTTCTATTTTGAAATGAGGTCTCTCTGAGTTACCATGGGCTGACCTTGACCCTGCAATCTTCTTGTCTCAGTTTCCCAAGTATTGAGGTTACGGGGATGTGCCACTGCACCCAGATAAGAATTATTTCTTCATCTGATTCATAGATGGTATGCATATAAATCTACTTTAAATAAACTCCTATATGTTCTTTTCCAATCTTCATTCTATTAGATCCAGGTAACTTTGATAAGAATCAATTATACTTACCAGCCTTCCTATAGTTTCTCATAAATGATAGAACAATGTACTGGTGTGCTAGTACACAGTTAAGTGGCAATATATATATATTTATATAATACATATACATATTATACATATAAAACAATGTGCTGTACATTTCAAAAACCAAAAAGGAATGATTTTGAGTTATTTCAGCATAAATGACAAATATTTTAGGAGATATGTTTAATTCAATTTAAGCATACAAGGTTATTGAAACATCACATGGTACTCCATAAATATATACAATATTTGTTTTAATCTATTAGTTAAAAGTAAATTTAAATTAAAAAACATAAAAATGGTCTAATTCATGGTCAGTGCTTCATCCAAAAGCCCTGTAATCCTTATTTTCATGGAAGAGAGAGGAGGATCGCAGTTTGCGGACAACCTCAGATATTAGTGAGGCCCTTTGCAACTCAGTGAGACCCTGTTTCAAAATAAAGAATAAAAAAAAAAAAAGGAAACCGGGCGTGGTGGCGCATGTTTGTAATCCCAGCACTTGGGAGGCTGAGACAGGAGATCGCACAGGTTCGAAGCCAGCCTCAGCTACTTAGTGAGGCTCTCAGCAACTTAGTGAGACTCTGCTTCAAATAAAGTATAAAATAGGTCTGGGAGTATAGCCCAGAGGTAGAAAGTCCCTGGGTTCCACCTCCAGTACCACCAAAAAAAAAAAAAATGGAATGAAAATTTCTAAATCAACAGATAAAACTCTGAAAAGCGAATTTCATTGCCAGGTACTTAAAAATTCAGAGACCACATACATCCCCCAAATAACAAGTCCATCCATATATAAAATCATTAAAGATAAAAAACCTAGATATGTCCCAGGTACACTGAACACAGAAAGAATTACTATCCACAGATCAGAAAATTAGAAAATTAGACAGATTTCGGACCATTTCTGCATTTTTCTGTGGGCAAATAGAATTAATGTTCCCTCTTGAATTACAAAGGTTATACATTTTTTCTTGCTATCATGTTTCAATAATTTCTGTCGCATGTCACCAAAGATGAATGCTGCCATTTGTGATTAGAGCCACCACCCTTTCTCCTGAATTCCTTCAAGTTGGCTTATTCCTTGACCAGGTTTAGACTTTCAAGTATGTTTCTAAGCCAAGCATTAGTCAAGCTCAGAAAGAAAGAACAGACATTGTGATAACAAAGGAGTCCTTCTCACAAAGGCTCTTCTCTTTTTTTTTTTTTCACTTTGTCCCATAATATTTTGACTTTCAGTCATTTTATCATCTTATATTAGAGAATTCCAACTTTTAACCTTGGGGTGTATGTGTGTATATATTGTGTATATATATAAATTATTTTTTTTCTTTTCTTTTTTTTTTTTTTTTTTAGTGGTACTGAAGTTCCTGGAAACACTTCTACCTCCAGGCTACACTCCCAGACCTATTTTTGCATATTTTTTTTTATTTGGAAACAGGGTCTCCTAAGCCAGCACAGCTGGCTTCGAACCAGCGTGATCCTCCTGTCTCCGCCTCTCAAGCACGGGGATTACAAGCGTGTGCCACCACACCCGGCTAAACCCTGGGATATATTTATTAGAACAAGGTTGAATGACCATATTAAATCATTTTCAAAAGTTGTATCAGATAAAAATTTTCTAAAAATAATTTATGAAGATCAATTATTTGCACTAATATGCTAGTGTAGAAAATAAAATTCTGATAAGAGTAGTGTAAGTACATTCAGGGGCTGGGGATATGGCTCAGTAATAGAACTCTTGCCTAGCATGTGCGAGGCCCTAGATTTCTTCCACAGCAGGGAAAATTTAAAAAAAATGAGCATTAATCATATTTGGGTGAGAAAAATATAAATATACATATATATGTACATATATATCATAAATCAATATATACATCGATATGCATACATCTGTTTATATAAATATGAAATATACTATGTAAATATATTTATATATACATAGAAGTAATATATATATATATATGTTTAGTAGAAATAACAAGGAATACTTGATATTGACATTTAAAATATTTAAGAGCTAGTATGTATGAGTAATAATGAATTAGCAATGTTTACTGAACAAATATTCTAAGTGTCTGCTTATTAATCCAAAGAGGTGCTGGTCATAGACAGTGAAAATCACTGTATTTTTATTAAATGTCATCCTTGGTAGAACATTAACACTTTTAAGTCAGTGTTTGTGACATTACATAAAGTGGGTATAAAGCCTTCATTTCTTTGGGTCAAATTTTATCTTTATAAGTTCCTGTAAGAAATATACAATTATAACAAATGATATAAATATTAGTGGAATCACTTTGTTTTTCTATATCAAATAATTACCTCATGTCTTTTCACTTTCTCATCACTGGTTTTCATTTTAATATGTCCAGAAAATAAACCAAGCCAACCCTAAAAAGTAAAATACCTAAGCACATTCTAGATTTCCTCTGCATAATCTTTTGTTCAGTAAACTGCATCTATAAGAAGTCATACCCACAGTAACATGACGATGGTGGTTTTTGGTAGCACCCTGGAATCACAGCAGGGAGGTAAAAACTGCCTTAGACAAGAATTGATGAAATAACAAAGTAGAATAATCAAACTTGCCACCAAAATATGACAAAAATTTTTAAAAGGAATCGCAAAGAGAATATGTATCATAAAAGTGTAAAGAGAAACATAAGACTTTGTAATGGAAATGAAAGGCTTATCCTTTTGCTACCAATGCTTACATTTTTAACTAATGGGGCTATTAGATGAGAAAAATTAAACTACTTATTTTTGGTCTCTAAATTGCCTCTTTAAAATTCTAAAATAGAAACTTAGCTCAGAAACTGAAATACCTTATAAAATACCACTTCCTATACCTTTGTCAACATAAAAGGACAAATTAAAAAGAAAATGAATTACCCTCCCCAGTTTACCAAAAGGAAAATTGTTGGAAGTAAGTACTAAAATTAGCTTTGCTTACTCCAGTGTTCACAGACCTTGAGCCCGAAATGCTTTGAACTTAAATTAGAACAGTAATTTTGGATAACAATTTGGATCATAACCTTTTTCTTTCTAAAATATAAGTGGCAAAATAACAAATGCTTGTCAAGTGTAAGCAAGATCAGAATAACTTGATTTGAATCATAATTATAGAGGGCATAGTCATAGCTACTTTTAATACATCAATTTGCTTCTGATAAATCCGATTTAAAAAATTCCTTCCCAGTACAAGTTAATAACAGGGCACAATTTTATTACATTATTTATTAATCCCAAAAAATGAATAGATCTAGAGTTCTTCTGCTCAGTTTCAAGAGAAGCATGAGAGTTAAAGCAATTGAAAATATATGTCTTTGTGGTGTTACACTAAAATGGAAACTTGTTATTGTATATCATAAATTAGCTTTTTGTGTCTTTCTTTATTATATTGTTTATTGTTTTGAGACAAAGTCTTACTCTAGTGCCCATCTGGCCTTGAATTCATGACATTTCTGCTTCAGCCTCCTGAGTAGCAAGACTAAAATTACCATTCTCTTTGAAGTTCACTAGTGTCGGTAATAAAAATACTTATTAATTTTATAAAAGAACATATATATGTCCACATATACACATGACTAGTAACATTAGAAAAAAATAATGCATATGCAACCAAAATTATAACTCAACAGGCTAAGTATAGTGTTTAAAACAATCATCAAATCATAGCAATGTAAATGAATTTTATTTTTTAATATTTTTAATTAATATTATTTAATAGGAACTGAATTATATGAAAGTATCTTTTTGTGTGGTACTAAGGATTGAATGCAGGGCCTTTATCTCTTTGAGCTACACCCCACCCCTATATTTATTTATTTATTTATTTATTTATTTATTTATTTATTTATTTATTGTGGTACTGGGGTTCCTGGAAGCCCTTCTATCTCCGGGCTACACTCCCAGACCTATTTTATATTTTTTTTTAATTTGGAAACAGGGTCTCTTAAGCCAGCGTGGCTGGCTGGCTTCTAACCAGCGTGATCCTCCTGTCTCCGCCTCTCAAACTCAGGGATTACAAGTGTGCTCCACCATGCCCAGCTTCCACCCCTATTTTATTGTTTACTTTGAAACATAATCTGGCTAGGTTTCTATGTGCTGGCCTAAAACCCCAAATCCTCCTGTCTCAGCCTCCCAAGTATTGAAATTATAGGAGTGTGCCACCAAACAGGATATTTTACCTCTATTATAATAGGAAATTTTACCTTTATCCCAAGTTTACTGAGAATTTATTTATTAGAGGTGGTGGTTGGATTTTTCAAATGCTTTTTAGGCATCTGTTGAGATTATCAGGTTGTGTTTCTCTCTCTTTCTGTATACATATTGCAATATCTTTTTCTGGTTTTGGTATCCTGGCAGTGATGTCCTAAAAGAATTATTTGAGAAACTATCTTTTTCAATATTCTTATGTTTCATGTAAAATTAAGTGTTATATTTTCCTCATTTGATTTCTAGAATTCACCAGTGAAGCTATTTAGACACAGATTTGTTTGTTTGTTTGTTTGTTTGTTTGTTTGTTTTTGAGACTGGGTCTGGCTAAGTTCCTTAGACTGGTCATGAAACTCCTGTTTCAGCCTTCCAAGTACTGGGATTATGTCTAGGCCATTGATGTTTTTTGCATGAAATCTGGTCATTTGTAATTTTTAAAGAATGTTTCCATGTACTTTAAGTTGTATATTTAATGGCACAAAATTGCTTATAATTTTGTTTCTCTTTTAATTCCTAAAAAATACACGATGAGGTCATTGTTTTTATAAATGAGATTAGTCATTTATTTTTCCTATTTTGCTTAATAAAACTGGCTAGAGGTTTATAAATTATATAATTTTTCGAAAGAAGAAGGTAGCTTTAATTTGCTACTGTTTATGTTTTATCTTTCAATGATGCATGCTCACCTTTGTTTCCTTTCTTCTTTTTATGTTGGTTTAATTCTTTTACATACACATTTGCCAATTTCTTTCTTATCTGTAGTGTCATTAGTGCATTATAATTATACAACAGTGAGATGGTAATACTTTTTTTTTTTTTGGTGGTACTGGGGTTCCTGGAGGCCCTTCTACTTCCGGGCTACACTCCCAGACCTATTTTTATATTTTTACTTGGAAACAGGGTCCCTTAAGCCAGCGCGGCTGGCTTCGAACCCGTGCGATCCTCCTCCCAAGCGCAGATTGCGCCACCACGCCTGGCTAAGTGATACATTTGTATATACTCAGCCAGTCTGCGTGTTTCCCTCTAGATCCTACTGCCTTGTACATGCAGTGAGACTGCGGGTGATACCTTCATATATGTACATACATATTTCCTTCCTCGAACCTCTTTTTTCCCCTTCTCTTCTCCCCCCACATCTCCTTTTACTATTCTGTCAGTTTTTCTTCTCTTTTATCTGAAATCTTTTTTCCTGTTTTTCTCTGTAGCTTCTGCATATGAAAGAAAAGATGCTAGCCCTTGGCTTTTTGGGAACAGCTGCTTACCTTACTTAGCATGTCCTTAAGTTCTATTTTTTTAAAATCTTTTTATCAGTGCATTGTAGTCATACATCTTAATGGAGTACAAGATGGAGGCATACATGCACACATCACTCGATTAGCCCTTATCCAATGCCACCCCTCCCCTCCCCCTCCCTCCTCACGTTTGGCTTAGTGATTGACTTGGATATGTTTGCTAATGTACATCATGCTCCTTAGAGAATTTCCCTCTTCCCCCTCCCATCCCTCAGTTAGGTCACCTTATTTGTTCATTAAGTATCTATCTCCTTCTTCATTTAGAGTTTCTCCTATGACCCATTTTGACATAAGTTTGTTCTTCTGTGTGTCTGAGTAAAACCCTGTTGTGTGTATATACTCATTTTCATTATTTATTCCCATGTTGAAAGACACCTAGATTGATTCTATAATTTGGTTATGATAAATTATGCTCTTTACATGGGTATACGAGAATTGCTAAAGTTCTCTAATTATTTTGCCAAGATACTGAAGAGTATCTCAGCTGGGTCATGTGTTTTTTCTATTCCTAGTTTTTAGAGTAACCTTCATGTTGATCTTCAAATGGCTGTACTAATTTACTTATTTTTTTCTTGCTATTTTAAGATGTAATGCTGAGGTCATTAATTTGACGTATCTTCTATTCAAAAGTAACCATATAATGCTATGAATTTTCACCTGTTGCTTTAGTAGCATCTCTTGCATTTTGATATGTTGTATATTCATATTCATTAAATTTCAAGTGATTTCTAAAGTACCTTCCTCTCAGCTCTAATCCATGAGTTTTTTTTAGATGTGTGCTATTTCACTGCAAAATATGTGGGGATATTTCTGGTCTTTTTTTTTTTTTTTACTTCTAATTTAATTCTGTTGTAGTCAAAGGATACCCTTTTCATATTTTAATTTTAGAACTTTCTTGAGTTGTTTAAATGACCTAGAATAGAGTGCATCATGGTAAATTTGCTGAGTGCACTTGAATAAATGAACATATGTCCTTCTATTTTGGGGGATGTAAGGGATTGTCTGTGAGTGTTAGGTCAATTTAGTTAATGTTCAACCCACTTATATCCTTACTGATTGCATGATATATAAATTATTAAGGAAAATTACTTCTTAAGTATAATTGTGAAATTTTTAATTTCTTGTTACAGTTCTAACAGATTTTACATTCTATATTATGAACTTGTTATTAGGTACATATTTAAACACTGTTAAACCCTTGTGAGAAGCTGGGCATGGTAGTGGACACCTGTACTCCCTGCGCTTGTGAGGCTGAGACAGGAGGATCGCACAGGTTCGAAGCCAGCCTCAACTACTTAGTGAGGCTCTTAGCAACTTTGTGAGACCCTGTTTTCAAATAAAATATAAAATAGGTCTGGTAGTATAGCCTGGAGGTAGAAAGCCCCTGGGTTCTACCCCTAGTACCACCAAAAAATAAAATAAAAAATAAACCCTTGTGAGAAACTGACTCTCTTACCATTAAAAATAACTTTTTTTGTCAATATTTTTATGAAGTTAAAATTGTCTAATATTAACATAGCCTTTGTTCTTTAGAGTATTGATGTTAGTATATTTGTTCACATACCTTTATTGTGTGCTGTATTTAAAGTGTGTTTCTTGGAGGTGTTCATATTTATTCATTTTAATAATCTCAGTCTTTAACTGGAGTTAAAATAGTAAATTAACAAATAGCATTATTAATAGTAGGACATACTGTTGTGACATATGGTAGTATATAATCTCAGTAGTATATAATCTCAACTTTTTAACTGGAATGTTCAGTCATTTCTCTTTAATGTGAACATTAATATGATTAGATTTATTTGTTTTATATTAGTTTATATTGTCCTATCAAGTATTTGTTCCATTTAACTTCTTTTTTCAACTTTACTTAGATCACTCAAATATTTAATTTTTTTACAAAAATATATATCTAATTTTTATACATTTTTTTTACTGAAAATAAATGGTATACATTTAAACTGTACTTGGTGCCTCTCCCCCCAACCCCCGTTTTCCCTTCCCCACCTCCCACCAATGACTGTCCAGGGTAACCATGCTATATTCATACTTTGTACATATTCAGATGTTCACCCTCATTAATCAAGTTCAGCCTTTTTCCTATCCTATATTTCCATTCAAACTTTGCTGAGATTTCCCTTCCATTATCTGGAGTCCCTCTGGTATCCCCTGTGCTCCCTAGTTTGGGCATATTAGAGGAAAGATATGTCCCTTCTCTTTCTGTGCTTGGCCTATCTCACTTAACATAATGCTTTCTAGGATTTTCCATCTTCTTGCAAATGACATGATTTTTTCTTTATAGCTGAGTAGAATTCCATTGTGTGTATTTCCTAGAGTTTTGCAATCCATTCATCTGTTGATGGGGACCTGGGTTGGTTCCATATTTTGGCTATTACGAATTGTGCTGCTATGAACATAGGTATGCATATGTTGCTGTAGTTCTCTGATTTCAACCCCTTTGGAAAAATACCCAGGAGTGGTAGAGCTGGCTCATACCGTAGATATATTCCCAGTTTTCTAAGGAATCTCCACACAGATCTCCATAGTGGTTGAACTAGTTTGCATTCCCACCAACAGTGAAAAAGAGTTCCTCTTTCCCCACATCCTCGCCAGCATTTGTTGTTATTTGATTTCTCTATGCTGATTTCTTAGTCTATTCTATCTCTTCAGTTAACTTATTGGGCCAAAAAAAAAACCTCTACTCTATTTTACTATATTTGTGATTTCTTTGGGGGTCACAGTACACATTTTTATATTATCAAAGTCTAATATTAACTTATATACCATTCCATGGCTTGCTGAGTATGGCAAACCAATATATCCTACTATTAATAATGCTATTTGTCAATTAATTCATATTTGCTATCTGTTAATTAAATCACACCTGATTTTCATAAAATTAATTTAAAACTGTGTTTAAATTTTTAACTCAAACCTTGAGCATTATGGAATAAGTTGATTGAAGCAGAACAAGCTTGTATAAATAGAGGGAAAATTTCTGAAGATGAAAATATATAAAATTTATATAGAAATAAGATTGAGTCATATTGCTATTTTAACCTGGCAAAAATTTCTTCTGTATTTCATCACTAAAAGTGATCCCTGAACTCAAACACACACACAAACATACACACACAAATGTGTGTGTGTGTGTATATATATATTTTTTTTAGTAATATCCCAGAAGTATATAAGTATATGAAATGAGTTTGTGAATATTTTAGTACTTCAAATATATATATATATATATATATATATATATATATATATATATATATGTGTGTGTGTGTGTGTGTGTTTGTGAACATGTATGATGTATAATAAATATGTACATATGTAGATATAGACATACTCATTTATACATATATTTTAAATGTTTTAATCATATCTGAGTAATATGTAAAAATGAGAATGTGAATATACTGTTACTTAAAATAAAGATAGAAATGTTCATTTACATAGGAGATTATTGAGAGTACACAATCTGAGGATGGGGATAATTCTGAATATGAAGTTAAATTCATTTTTAAGTCAACTTTAATGATTATCCTCTGCATAAGCCTAAGTGGTCACATATATCTTTGTCTTCTATAAATCTCCTTTACACATACAAGTTCTTTTGGTGAAACTGTCAGAGGATACATCAAGATGAGTTAATGTAATTTACTTTATCCCATTCCTGGGAAGTAATAAATCCCATGAGTTATCCTTTATTTTAATGTATTATTTAGAAAACTGCTTATAGTCCTCAAGATAATCATTTGCTTATGATGCCTATTATTAATCATATCTTTACAATTAAATTTGTTTCTTTTAATTTTATCCAGGAAAATAAAAATTTTTAAATACATTTTATGCTTAGAATTGTGAAAAAATCACGAATATTAAAAGATAATATTTCATTTTTGCAACCAATTATCTGAAAATGACAAACTACAGCACACATTTTCACTAACTTCTGAGACTAATGTATAACAAATTTTAAAATCTTTTAACATTGAAAGAGAACCTAAGGGTTGTCTATGCTTTGTGTAAAAGCATTAAGAATAACAAGAATACTAGAAAGGTATACAACTCACTTCAATTTTACCAACTACTTTAAAATAATCTACTCTGAAAAATTATAATTCACCTTTTCAACACGTGAATAGGAAGAACTATACAATGCACTTGGAATAACTAATAATTTGCCCATGAATAACAGCACTGAAGAATCTGTGACTAACAACATACATAGAGAATGTGTGAAGTTCTTAATCTATTGAAATAGCATGTTGCTGACAGGATAATGATCCCTGACTAACATCAATCATCTATTTGCCAGCCAAAAGCACATTCATTCTGTTAATATAAAAATGATGTCATCCTTATTACATTAATGTATGGCACTTGCATTTTGAAGGTAAAAATATTGATTTAAACAAGTGAAATCTTAAAATGAATTAATATAGCACATCATATAAGGCCTTCAAGAGTCATTTTTGTTTGATAAAAATGTCCTACTGATACGAAAAAAGTAGAGTCTAATAAGGAAAAGTAATCTTTTCAATTGCATAAAAATAACCAACACTTCCTCTTGAGAGAAACAGCTAACTGGTTTTTGGAAAACAGAAATATACCTTATGGAGTAGAAAAGATACTTCATGTGCTAGACCAAGTATTAGGAAAGTTTTTGATCCATTGTTAGGATTTAGCCTTGGAAATAGATTGCTTGAAATAGCTAACCAACCTGTCTCTCTGAAAGGAAACGAGAAATTTGTAGAATGTCTTCATCTTTCTGTGTTTCAATTAATTATAACCACAAGTATACATATTATAGTATCTTACTAGGCTAAAAGTTTATGAAAAAATTATTTGTGTGCTATGTCCGAAAAATGACAATTGTTAAGTTGTTGGTTTCCTTATTTTCACTCTAATGTTTTACTACAAGCTTTTTTCTTTCCTTTCTTTGCTATTCTTCTCTAAATGATATTTATGATATTCCTTTGTGGGTTATTACCTCAGCATCTAATTTCTAACCCTCCTAAAGCAACATTCAAATTTCAACAGAGAGTTCATTTCAAAAATGTTTGAACAATAAAATCTTCCTATAATATGTATGGAGTATATATTTTCACATACTAGTTAATATCTGACTCACTGCAGAAGTCATGTGGTTTAGATTTTGTTTTCCTTTTATTTAATTATGTCACATGGTAGCAAGAGAAATAAAGTGCTGTCGGCTGTCAAAAAACTGGCAGCAGCTTCAACTCAAAACAAGTTTTTAATGAAAATTATTAGTTTTTTAAATTGTCTTTCTGAAATGTCTAGATGAACATGACCGCGCAGGTTCAAAGGTAGCCGCACGCATTCTGGCTTAAGAGACCCTGTTTTCCAAATAAAAAAGTATAAAAATAGGTCTGGGAGTGTAGCCCAGAGGTAGAAGCGTTTCCAAGACCCCAGTACCACCAAACAAACACCAAACAAAAAATAAACAAAAATTACTAAATACTGTGATGTTCCTAGAAATGAGAGAGAAATTTACCTCTAAGGTAAAGAAACAACAAAGACAATAGAATGCAAAATATTTATGGGTTTCACAGAAGTTTTCTCAAAATGCAATAAAAGTTTACCCGGAAATATATTTGTGAATGAAACTGTAGTAAAATTGCAATCATAATAAGTTTGAGAACACCTAATAGATAATATTTGTTAAAATTATGTAGATATACAAAGAATTTATACTGTAAAATATATATACAGATACTAAAAAAAAGCAAGAAGAGGACTTTTCACCAATAGTCAATTTTCCTTTAAAATTGTTCCATTTTTGAGGCACTAAATGATTTTTTTCCTGATCATACACATCAATCAAAATAATTTGTTCAGCAAGTTATCTCAATATAATAATATATAAACTTAAGTTATTTGTATACGGTGTCAAATATATTACTTTAGAACATCTCAATAACTTTTTCCCAAAAACTACAAACAACTCATAATATTTATTTTGTACTCCACCGGTAAGGTAGGTATCTTGTATGGCTCTGAGATTTGTATACTTAATTGAGTATTTACTGTAATAAAAGAATAATGATTCATGACTGTAGTACATAAAAATCTCTAACCCCCCCAAATTTTAGCAATAAAAGTAGAACAAATGATTACTCAATAATTTATAAACATTTTCCTTACATTTCCTAGAAAATACACATTTCATTTTTAAAAATTATTTTGTATTCTATTGTCAAGCATATGTAAGACAGCAGAAAAAAGCAAAGGCAATAAAATTTTCTTTAAATAAATTATTTATGAAGCCATAAATAACTGCAGTTGTCCATTTCTGAACCTTTTACACAGCTGAAACTTAAAAAAATAAAATGACTTATCATAGATACATGTTGAAGGCAAAATATATTACAATTGTATTTTATCAACAAAATAATTTATAGACATATCAGTCCTTCTAAATGAGTTATCATTAATCTTTGATGGTGATATTAAAAACAAAATTACTTTGTTTAGTTAACTAAATTCTGTTCATCATGTTCTTGAATTGTTAATCAAAGAATCTAATTTCACTGGGCTCTAAAGAATAGCTGCTTTGAGCTTTTATTTTTTCATCCTTCTATTTAATTGTAATCCTGTAATTTAATTTAATGTGATGTAAATACTGTCTCTATTGTGGCAATGCAAAATTTTCTTGAAACTATAACCCATTAAAGTATATTAAAAGTATTTATCATGATCCTCGTGAGTACTAATAATACAACAAACAGAAACCTGGGATACATAATTGGTAGAAATAATTCAGAATAATGAGTTCCCATTTGTCTATATGTAAAAGAGCCAGAACAATAACCATTAATACAAGAGTAAAATCAAATATTTTTATAAAAATAAAATACCAAAAATCATTTTATAGCTATATTGGTGTAATGAATAATAATCTTTTCCCTTCCTTCCTTCCTTCCTTCCTTCCTTCCTTCCTTCCTTCCTTCCTTCCTTCCTTCCTTCCTTTTTCCTGGTTCTGTGAACTATATTCTTGGTCATTCTACCTCCAAGCTACATCCCAGCCCTTTAGTTTTCATTTTCAAACAGGGTTTTCCTAAGTAGTTGAGAGATAACGACCACAACTAGCAATGAACAGTGCATTTTTCTAGACTTTCAAATACTGTCAGATTAATATATCCCATAAACCTAAAATTATTTTTTGATAGGTATTTATCTAAGGTTTCCATTCAAAGAAACAGTTTGGCATCAACAGCCATTGAATTCTCCTAGAAACACTATGTTAATGGTGATTAACATTTTATTGTCTTAGAATATCAGTTTTCAATTTTGTGTGTTTCCTTCAATCACTATTTTCTCAAGCTTAGTATTGTAATTTGTTTACTAGGTCCTCTTTTCTAATTTTAAGATCCCATGAGAGAAGCTTTAAAGTTGACGGTATCTTTTTATCTCTGGGAGGAGCATTTTATTAATATTTATTTCATTTAGAAATTGTAATATTACATGGTTTTCTGATAAAAATTAGTCTATATTTTAAAAAGCATATAATTTCAGAATTCATTTAAGGGATAGAAACACTTAATGAAAACCTTGATACCATTATCACATATATGTGTTCTGTCCCCTTGTAAGCAGCTATGTAGTTTGTACAGTGTTTTCTTGAGTTTATTTATTTATTTTCTTTTGGTGGTACTGGGGTTCCTGGAAGCCCTTCTACCTCCGGGCTACACTCCCAGACCTATTTTATATTTTTACTTGGAAACAGGGTCTCTTAAGCCAGCGCAGCTGGCTTCGAACCTGCGCGATCCTCCTGTCTCTGCCTCCCAAGCGCGGGGATTACGAGCGTGCAGCACCACGCCCGGCCAAGTCTAATTTTTTTACTAGAATATGTCTAATACGTCTTGGTCTCTTTTTCTATTATATGCTGAGCAATTTAATTGTGAAGTTTTAAGTCTTGTTTCAAGTTCCAAGAAATTTTTATCTCATTATCACTTTTCATGCTGTTTCCAGTTTTTATTTTGTCTTCCTTTTTTTGGAACTTCCTATTGTGCATGTGGTGGATGGTGTTTGTATATACATGATATGTATATTATATATATGTACATGTATATTTGTATCATGTATGTATATGTATACACATACATGATATAGTATATATATATACATACATATATATACACACACACCTCTTATTCATTTAATTTATTTGGTGATACTGAGGATTGAACCAAGAGGCATTCTACCTCCAAGCTACACCCCTAGCCCTTTCATTTTTTTTTAAATAAGGTCTTGTTAAGTTGCTGAGGACTTTGCTAAAATTGTTGAGGCTGGCCTCTCATCTGTGATCCTCCAGTCTCTGTGATTACAGGCATGTGTCAGCATACCTCCTCTGCATATATTTTGAACCCATCACTGGAGCTTAAGAAGTAACTCACTTTGAAAATAAGAAGATGACTAAATACTTTCCTACTGTAATATGAATCCAGTGAGAGATCGAAGCTGGATTGCAATGGTTTCTCTAGGGACAATGTGTTGAGAAATATTATTGCTATAAAGTTCATAAGATAATAGAAAAATGTTTTTAGGGTCAGTTTTATTCAATAGTTAAAATTGAGTCATCAAAGAACTATTAGGGCAAATTTTGACACTGTTATATAATAAGAAAGACATATATTTGATCTTTGTCTCTGCTTTTGGTTTCTAAGATAGCAATCTTAAAACTCTTCGTGTGTGTGTGTGTGTGTGTGTGTGTGTGTGTGTGTGTGTGTGTTACTGGGAAATTGAACCCAGGAGAATACAACTCCTGAGATAGAACCCCGCCCTTGTTATTTTTTACTTTGAGACCAAAGTATCACCAAATTGCTGAGGCTGATCTCAAACTTGTGATCTTTCTATCTCAGCCTTCCAAATACTAGGATTACAGGTGTGCACAAGGCTGAATTTTCATAAGTTTTTAAATGATAAGAGCAATATAGAAGAAAGGAGAGCATCTTTTTCTATTCACAAAAAAACTCCTTTCAATGCAGGGCGTGTGGTGCACCCTTGTAATCTCAGCATTTGGGAGGCTGAGACAGGAGGATCACAGTTTGCAGTCAGCTTCAGCTATTTACTGAGGCCCTTTGTAACTCAGTGAGATCATATTTCAAAATAAAGAATAAAAAATACAGCTGGGGTGTAGCTCGGAGGTAGAATGGCCCTGAGTTCCATCCCCAGTACCGCACCAACAAAAAACAAAAAAACATAAAACAAACAAAAAACCCAACTTTCATATACAGCTGAGATCACTGAAGAAAATCAGAAATTCTCTAAGGTCAGAGGGCTGGTTGGTAGAAGCCTACTGTGTGATTATAGAGTTGGAACTTTCTGCCCCACTCTTCCAACCTCCAGGGAGGAAGAGCAATGTGTGTCTGAAGACTGACTTAACTAGTAATGGCCAATGACTTCATACATAATGCCTATGAGACAAAACCTCCAAATAAACCAGAGAGGATGAAGTCTGGAGAGCGTCCAGGTTGCTGAGCACATGGAGGTGCCCTGAGGGTGGTGCCTCTCCTCCATACCTATCCCCAGGTATCCTATCTGGCTCTTCCTGAGTTGGGTCCCTTTCTTGAAGATAAGCTAGTGTTTTCTTTAGTTCATTAGCATCCTAGCAAATCCCTGAACCTGAAGAGATGGTTGTGAACATCTCCACTTTGCAAGCAAGTCAAACAGAAGTTATCTGTAATATGGAAAACCTCATTTCTGATTAGTACCTGAAATAGCGGGGTCAGGCTTCTGTATCTGAGCCTTTAACCTTTGGGATCTATGCCACCTATAGATATTTCATGTCAGAACTGAGTTAGACCATAGGTCAGCCAGCTGGTGTTACAGATTGTGTGTGTGTAGAAACCCTAGACATATCAAGAACAATAGTAGAATCAAGTAGAAAGTTGGAGGTTTTCTTCCTTTCAAAATGCAATATATGAGGTGGAGACAGGAGGATCGCGCTGGTTCGGAGCCAGCCAAGCTGGCTTAAAAGACCCTGTTTCCAAAAATTAAAAAATAGGTGTGGGAGTGTGGCCCGGAGGTAGAAGGGCTTCCAGGAACCCCAATATTAAACACACACACACACACACACACACACACACACACACACACACACACAAATGCAATGTATGCCTTATATTTTTCAGAAAAAAATACTATACAAAACTTTAGATATTTTCACTGATATTCTTTCTTTTATTGGTTTTATTTTATTTTATTTTTGAAGTATTGGGGTTGGATTCCAGGTTCATTCTACCTCCACGCTATAACCCCTGGCCTAGTTTGTTATTTTTTATTTTTTTATTTTATTTATATGTGGAACATATTAAAAATGGTATGCATTTAGACTGTGCTTGGTGCCCTTTCCCCCAACCCTTTAGATTTTAAAGAATATTGAACATGCCAGGGTAAAATTTAGTTAAAACTTAAGGCAATGATTAAACCTTTTTGTAAAGTGCATTTCAGTGAAAATATTTGAGAACCCAATACCTTAAAATTTAACCTATATGTTCATTGACATATGAGTCTTTTTTGATCATTTGGATAATCTGAAAATGAACACTTATTTCAGATGAAGTTTTGTGCTTTCACAGAGGAAATGTAATATTCTTCTAGGTGATATGATTAGTTATGCAATGTATGGCCCTTATATATTCCAGAGCCACTAGTTACCATATATGGTTACATTCTCTATAAATATTTAGTTAAAGCATCCATATTTGCATGTACATAGATATGCATACACAATTTTATAAAATAGTAACATTCATCTGCAGCTTATTTTCCCAAAGACATTGGCAAAAAAGAACTTCTTAAATTAATGTTCAAATTGCCACTAATCAACTTGGCAGAATGTGAAAATTTAATGTCAACACCTAAGATAAATCACAAGTACCTTTACACTAGTGGATAAATAGCATGTCTTCAGATAACTAAGATTGAAAAGTGATAAGTTTTTATTTTTTTCTTGTGTCTTGATGTTTCTTTCCCAAACTTACAATTAGAATTCCACTCAATTATTTAGGCAAACAATGACAACAATAACATTTTATATACAAGTTAATCCAGTAAATTAAACTCTTAAATCAATGAGTAGATAAACCTTTAGGAAGTTAACTGTGCTCACAAATTATATTGCAATTAACTTCAGTATGGGCACCAGTTCCCAATATATTTAAATTTTCTATAATAATTTCCAAACAATTTCAATAGCATCTACTGTAATAATATTGAGTATAAAATTAATAAGCATATTTTAGTAGCATGTATAATAAAATATTAGGAATACAGCCATAAAACTAATTTAGCAACAGTAATATAACCAAGTGACATGTATTGGCTGACATTGGGAAAGGGTTTTTTTTTTTGTTAATGTGGATAATGAAAAGTTCTAAAAAAACCTTTCAAACAATTTTCAAGTTATGCTTAATTTATATAACACCCTTCTCGTGAAACTGGCTCACAAAACGTATAAAGTATGTTCTAACTAAATAAATTAAGCCCATCATATATTGTAATGCCTAAGAAATTTTTTAATTAGTAACATTATAGGAAACATAGCTAGGTTTAAAATTAATTTTTAATCCTCGTGCAATAGTTCATGAAAGACAAATGTTCTCTAGATTAATTATCTAAGCACGTCAATTCTCCACTACACAAAATAGCTGCATGGTTCATCTGCATTCAGTACCACTAACATAAGACAAATAAGAAAAGGGTCAGAAATCTAAGCTGCAGAGATAAAAGAGAAGTGAGGATGGCACATTAAAAGACTTGTGAATTTTCATAACAAATCCATCTCCAGGATTTCCACAAGTAAAACAATTCTATCAAACAGAATTCTCATGGACTACAACAGAGGTAAAATTCTAATAATATTAAATACAAATACTGCACTTTAAGTGAATGTGTACATATAAGCACTTTTCATAAGAAACAAAATTTTGAGTCAGAGAAAAAAGAAGTCATATAAAATAAGTCCTCCGTTTTCTAATAGAAGAAAAACTCCCTGGAGACCCAACAAAAAGACAAGCATTGAACTCGATGACCAGAGTTTAATTTTAAAGTAGAGGAGAAAACAAAAAGAGAAAGCAGAACTTTTTTGGAACAGCCAGAGACCCGCCACTAAGCTGTCAGAGCTGAGAAATAGGAAATCTGCCTTAACATCAGATGCGAGGGAGGAGATGAAGACTTCTAATATCACCACTCGGGTGCGCCAGTAATAAGAGACGGATCTTGCAGCATCTGTTCAGAGTCTGATGCAATTCTTCAGTGAGTACTCCCTTAGAACAATATAATTTTCTAAAATATCAGCCCTAGAGTGTGCAATTCTACAGAGAAGTTTAAATTTTCCTCTTGGTTGTAGAGTTTGGAAATGCCACTGCTAATTACATGGAAATATTAGACACTTCACGAATCAATTTGGTAGAACTATTTAAACTGATGCAGATGGCTTCATTTATCTAACAAATCTAGTCTCTGACTAGGGATTCAAAAATCACCAGCTTCCTTTTGAATTCTGGTATTCACATTCAGGGCATTGCTGGGGAAATATTTTCCCAAACCTTAACCTAAACATGACTATTTGCAAATGAAAAAGTAAAAAAACCAAAAAAACTCAAAAGAGATTCCTTCTTAGAATAGATGAGAAGTAATAGATGATACCAATGTCAAGTAAACTGTACCAACAATAAGAGTAAATATATAGCAAATGCATTAGAAATGCTTTTAATGTTCACAGAAATGTATAGTCTTATAATAAATATAATACTGAAAGAGATGATAATAGATACCCTTGCATTTTAGCTTTGATTAATAATTCCTAAATTTTCTACTATGAAAACACAGTCTTATAGGAAGACATAAATTTCATAGCAACCTTATCCATAATTGCTCAAAATGGAAGCAAATTACCAGAAAAAATTACCAGAAAAAGAAATGGGTAAACAAACAATAAAAAAATCTCAGTGACAGAAAATAACTACTGATACTTAAAACAACAGGGATGACCTTAAAATTAATATATTATGTAAAGCTGTGTGTGGTGGTGCCATGCCTATAATACCAGTACTTGGGAGGCTAAGACAAGAGGATTACAGGTTCTTGGCCAGCCTCAGTACCCTCATGAGGTCCTCTGTAACTTAGTGATACCCTGTTTCAAAATAAAAAAAATTAATTCTAGAAAATTAATTCTAGAAAAAAAATTAATTCTAGAAAATTCTAGAAAAAATAGTAAAAGAAAGTTGATAAAAGGTCCCCAGAAACCTGTGCTAAATAGAAGTGCAAAGAAAATTTTTGAGATGAAAAAATCTTTATATCTATATAGTTCTCAAGACTCTTGCCAGAGCAATAAGACAAGAGAAGGATACTAAAGAAATTCATATAGGAAAAGAAGAATTAAAATTGTTTCTATTTGCAGATGACATTATCCTATATTTAGAAAACCCAAAGAACCCAATCAAAATACTACTAGAGCTGATTACAAGTTCAGCAAAGTAGCGAGCTACATAATCAACCTAAATAAATCAGTAGTTTTTTTCTATATACTAACCATGAATTCACAGAAAATGAAATATGGAAAATAATTCCCTTCACAGTAACCTCAAAACCAATAAAATACCTAGGAATAAACCTAACCAATAAGGTAAGAGACCTCCACAATGAAAATTATAAGATTTTAGAAGATGGAAAGATGTTCCTTGCTCTTGGATAGGCCAAATAAATATAAACAAAATGGCCATTCTACCAAAAGTGATCTAGAGAATCAATGTAATCCCCATCAAAATACCAATGTCACCCTTTATAGACCTATAAAAATAAGTCATAAATTTCATTTGAAGACAAAAAGATCCAGAATAGCCAAATCTATTCTCAGTAATAAGAACCATGCAGGAGGCATCACAGTTCTTGATTTCATATTATACTACAGAGCTATAGTAATTAAAACAGCATGGTATTGGCACAAAAATAGGTATATAGACCAACGAAACAGAATAGGAAATACAGAAACAAATCCACACACAGTCAAATGATCCAAAGAGACCAAATACATATGCTGGAGAAAAGACAGCTTTTTCAAGAAATGGTGTTGGGAAAACTGACTATCCATTTGAAAAAAATTAAACTAAATTCTTACCTTTCACCCTACACAGAAACTAACTCAAGATGGATCAAAGACCTGAAAGTCACTGGAGACTGTGAAGCTATTAGAGGAGGGCATAGGCTCAACACTCCAACATATAGGCACAGGTAGTAACTTCCTCAACAAAACACATAAAGCTCAGGAAACTAAAACAAGAACTCATACGTGAAATGGCATCAAACTAAAAAGTTTCTGCTTATCAAAGGAAATCATGAAGAATCTAAAGAAAAAGTCTACAAAAGAGAAAAACAAATAACTCGGTCAAGAAATGGGCAAGTCAACTGAACAGACACTTTACAAAAGAAGAGATACAAATGGCCAATAGGTACATGAAAAAATGTTCAAAATCATAGTAATCAGGGAGATGCAAATCAAAACTACACTGAGATTCCATCTAACCCCAATCAGATTGGCAATAATAAAAAGTTACATAACAATAAATGTTGGCAAGGATGTGGGGAAATAGGAACTCCATTGTTGGTGGGAATGCAAACTAGTTCAGCTGCTATGGAGATCAGTGTGTAGATTCCTTAGAAAAGTGGAAATGGACCCACCATATGATCCAGCTATACAACTACTGGGTATCTTTCCAAAGAGGTTGAAACCAGAGAATTATAGTAATATATGCATAGCCATGTTCATAGAAGCACAATTTACAATAGCTAAATTATGGAACCAACCCAGGTATCTATCAACTGAGGAATGGATTACAAAATTATGGGAAATATACACAATGGAATTCTACTCAGGAATAAAGGAGAACAAAATTAGTTCTTTGCAAGAAAATGGAAATACCTTGTGAACATTATGTTAAGTGAGATTAGCCAATCACAGAAAATGAAAGGTCACATATTTTCTCTAATATATGTAGGACAAGGAGTAATTGGGATACCAGACAGTGGACAAGAAACCTCAATGAAGCCAGGGAGGAGATCTAAGGGTAGAGGAGGCAGAAGACTGATGTCCATTAATGGAAATATTACCATCAACTATCTGTATAGATGTGAATATGCCAACATCAATCTTGGTACTCTATATTGGGAAGGAGGAAAATGGAGAGACAGAGGGGGGGCACCAAGTGCTGTGTGTGTGTATGTAATTGTCAGTGTGATTTAAATTACAATGTGAGATTATACTGTACCAAGAAAAGCACATAAAAACTGTTAGTGATTTCAAACATTATTTTAAAAATCCACATAAATGAGCTTCCAGTTTATGCCTTTGGTGCTCTTGTTCCTCTGACTAGCTCTAGCATCACCAGTGGACAGTTCTGGATCACTGTTCACATAAAGCATTCCTTCATAATGGTATGCCTGCAAGTGCACCGAACACTGATGTATTGCAAAAATCAAGTGCTGAAAACAACTGCATTCACAGCAAAATGAATTCAATCCATTTGTATCCTGGGCATTTATTTTTTTCTCAGGCTTTTGACTACACTCTTGATGAACCCGTACACACAGAAAACAATTAAAACTGAACCCACTAAGGGATCTGTGCAGCATCATTAACTATACCCAAAAAAACAGAGCTTTCTATTTTTCAATAAGAGTTTTCAGGAACCCAAACATATTTTTAATTATTCATGACAACTCTGTTCTACTGAGGAATGATTCAGATATTTGTGATTGATGGAATTAAATTACTATTTAACATTTGAATGATGTGTGAAGTTAAAAAAATAAATAAAGAGATAAGAGAATACTAAGCCAAATAAACAACACTGAAAGGGATGAAAGTTGGAATCTAAATGAGTGCTGATGATGCCCTTGAGTGACATACAGGGTTTTTATCTGGACCACCACTACAGACCCACTATCCTTTTACCTGGACCTCTTTATTCCCCATACTGTGCTAGAAGAAGATGTCTATCTTTCTCTTCAAATTAAATGGCTTATATTAAGTTCAAGTTCAAGATTTTTTAAATAAACATCTAGTAACACCTTTCAAAAAACACATATATAACGACAACATCAATTTCATTCAAGGCTTTTCTGAGAGATTGATTACTGGAGTCTATAGAGGGAGGAGGAGTGAAAAAAGGGAGGCTGGTTAAGTGGCACCAAAGCACAGCTAGAAGGACTAATATCTAGGGGTCTGTAGTACAATGGGAAGACTACGGTTAAAAATAATCCATTATATATTTTTATCAATAACTAGAAAAGAGGAGGCTGAAGCTAAGCACAGTGATAATAATGACAATTAGATGAAAATGTTAATTACTAGGATTTGATTAATATATACTGTACGCATGCATTTAAATATTATACTGAATTACATTGTGTGTGTATGCCACATTTTCTTTATCCATTCATCTGTTGGTGGACATCTAGGCTGATTTCATAGATTGATTATTGTGAATTGTGCTATAAACATGGATATGCATATATCACTATAATACTCTGTCCTTAATTCTTGCTTTAGGTACTCTATATGTTAGACATATACTTGAGTTGTTCTAATATCTCAGTTATGTGATACTATATACATAATGTATTCAATTCAGCCATAAAGAAGAAAAAATATGTCATTTGCAGGAAAATTGAAGAAAGAAGAGAATACTATGCTTGGTGATATCATCCAGTATCAGAAAGGCAAGGGTCCTGTGTTTTCTCTCATATGTCAAAGCTACAGAGAAAATAGAAAACAAAAGTCCCTTCAGAGAAATGAGGACAGAGACCAGTAGAACATGGAAAAGCTGAGGGAGGGAACCAAAGGGAGGGGGCAAGGACTGGGGAAGGAAACAGTTCAAAGAATGCCATGTCCACACATGAAGGTGTCCCTACAATCTCAATAACATGTGTGGAGAAGGAAAAGAAAGGAGTGGGTGGATTATGGAAGAAAGCCACCAAGTGATGTGTGCTGTATATTTGTATCACCGAACCTTACTATGATGGATAACATCAAGATACCAATAAAAGTATAAAAACCCCTCACAAAATAAATAAATATTATACTCCATCTTATAAATATACACAATTATTATATTAATCCATTTTTAATATTTATGGGACGGAAATGTTAACTATCTTAATTCTATCATTATGCATTGCATACATATATCACATAATCACACTGTCCCTCAAAATGCATGCAATTAAAATTTTAAAAAGTCACAAAATAAATGTCATTATTATTTAACTTTTTAGATAACTGGTTCCATTTTACTTAACATTAAAATTACTTATAAAGTTAAAAATTGGACTTCCGGGAAGATGGCGACCGAGAAAAGCGAGGCTTAAAAGCCCCGCTAACAACCAATCTCCATTACCACAAAATCAGCGCCTTTCAAAGCCAGAAAACACCATCACCAGAGAAACAAAAAAAATCACCAGGCTCCAGAGAGAAAGCGGACTGAGAACAGAGCTCAGAGCCACAGAGGAGATACACCGGCCTCACGTCCGAGGATGCGGCAGCAGCACCATACTGCCGGTAGCAGCAGCGAGTTTACCGGACGGCTATAGCAAGCCGAAGTGAGCCACTGCGGAACAGCCAGGCGGGATTTCTCAGTGCAGGGAACATCTAAAGCTCCCAGGGGCTGAGCTCAGCACACGCTGCAGGGATTCAGAGTAGAACTCAAAACCAAGAAGAAATACGCCAACCTCATGGCCGAGGGCGTAGCAGCGGCGCCATATTGCCACCGGCAGCAGCAGCAGCAGCGAATTCACTGAGTCCAGTACAGCTACATCTGCATACTCAAGAACAGTGAGTCAAATTGCGGGCCACAGAGGAGAAATCCCAGTACTGACTCCCAGGGACTTGACCCAGTGGGGGAGTGGTGGTGGCAGAGATATCACACCATAGGAGAATGCCCAACCTGGCACCCCCCATAGTCTAAAGCAGCCTCTATCGACTCTCTGGGTAGGAGACTCTGCGATACAACCCAGTAAAGGAGTAGTGGGGTCTGAGATACCACAGACTCGAGATCCAGAACACCTTAAGTGAAGTCGTAGTGACCCAAGGGAAGAACCCAGAGAAGGCACAAACTTCCGAAATCATGGGAAAGAGGAATAATACTGGAGCAATGAATGCCCACAACCCCACAACATCAGAACCCGATAAAACAGAAAATCAGAGATTTCTAGAAGATCAAATCAGGAAAATAACTGTAGAAATAATAGAGGTGCTTCGAAAAGAACTCAGAGCCAAAAAGAGATAAAGGATGCAATTAATGAAGTAAAGGCCTCAATTCAAAGCACAAACAACCGATTAGAACACATGGAGAACAGAATCTCGCTCTTAGAAGATGATCATTCCAAAAATGAACGCATAGTTTCTAATCTAGAAAAATATATCCAACAGCAGGAATCTGATATTGAAGAAATATGGGCCCATTTTAAGAGAGCTAACCTAAGAATAATTGGAATAGAGGAGGGAAAAGAAAGTGAAACCAAAGGGATCAACAATCTCTTCAAGGAAGTAATAGCAGAAAATTGTCCAAATATAGAGCAAGAGGTTGATACACAGGTTCAGGAAACGTATAGAACTCCCTTTAGACAGGATTGGAGAAGAGGATCCCCATGCCACATAATTGTCAAAATGACCAATGTGGAAGCCAAGCAGAGAATCTTAAAGGCAACAAAAACAAAGGGCCAAGTGACATTCAGAGGCAAACCAATTAGAATCACTCCAGAATTCCCAAACCAAGTCATGAGAGCCAGAAGGGCTTGGAGTAACATATTCCAAACTCTGAAAGAAAACAACTTCCAGCCAAAAATTTCCTACCCAGCAAAACTTTCTATCAAATTAGATGGAGAAATAAGAAGCTTCCATGACAAACAGAAACTGAAGGAATTTATGTCTTCAAAACCAGCACTAGAGAAAATACTCAAAGAGATTAACTACAAAGAAGAAATAGGTAACACACACCAGAACCAGAGAAACAAGATTTTCCATCCAAGAGACAACTAACATTGGTTATCTGTGGAGATTCATTATTTATGTTTGTCTCTTACCTATCTCTAAATGGTATTGTTTGCCTTTATTGTTGTTAATTTTTAGGATTTCTAGTTGGAATATTAATATACCTTCAGATATAGCATTTGGAAATATTTTATCCCAATAATTAGTAACTTTTAACACTGTTTACATTGTCTTTGGATATACAATATGTTTTTTATTTTTTAGGGAGTTTGTATACTCTTCTGTTGCCTGTGCCATTGAAATCATAACCAAGAAATCACTGCCAAGTTCAATGTTGTGAGGTTTTATGACCCAGATTTTCTCCTAAAAGTTTACAGTCTTAAGATTTATATTTAAGTCTTTTATCTATTTTGAGTTAATATTTGTGTATAGGATTAGGTAAGGGTCCAATTTTATTCTTTTCCATGTAATTATTATTTTTCAACAATATTTAGTTAAAAGATTATTATTCCCACCACCAAATGTTCGTGGAAACCTTGTCAAAAATAACTTGACAATATAGGGAAGAATTTAGCTCTAGGCTTTTATTTAACTCCAATGGTTTATATATCTGCCTTTAGAATAGTACTACACTGTTTCAACTATTTTAGCTTTATATGGTTTGAAATCAGAAAATATATATCTTCTAGCTTTGTTCTTTTTAAAGATTGTTTTGTGTATCTAGAGTCCATATTCCATATTAGGATAGATTTTTTTTTCTGAAAAATAAATATATAAATATATGATAGTTTCACCTAAAAAAAAGAAGAAAAAAAAGTATTCTCTGGTATAAAAGAAAGTAAAAAGAAATATTGAAATGTTATCTTTAAGTCATCACAAGCTTGGTATCAGACAAATGAAACTGTTATGTGAGATTATCATTTTTAATTTTGGATAAATTGCTATAATACTAGATGTCAACCACTAAGCCAAGCATGGGAGGGAGGGATGGGGAGAGAATAGGGTGGGGATCGGGTGGGGGCTGACTGGGCGATGTGTGCATGTATTTCTACAAAAGTTTGTATCCCACTATGATGTATGAATACAGTGCACTAATAAAAAAAAAAAGTGAAAAAAATAAACTTAAAAATTGATTCTATTTTTACAATGAGCACAGTATCACTATTTAAGACATTTTCCTAAAATCTAATTCTCCTGGTAAAGCAATGATATATTTATATAAGTCCATTTTTAAAATTACTTGCTTTGTGGCCTAAGCAAGGATGGGGTCCAATATTAAAATGTAGAAATTAATATTTATTTATTTATGTATTTATTTATTTATTTATTTTTGTGGTCCTGGGGATGGAACCCAGGGGATTTTCTACACCCCGGCTATACTCCCATACCTATTTTATATTTCTTTGGAAACAGGGTCTCACTAAATTGCTGAGAGACTCTCTAAGAAGATGAGGGTGGCTTCGAACCTGCATGATCCTCCTGTCTCAGCCTCCCAAGTACTGAGATTACAAGCATGCACTACCACATCCCACAGAAATTAGTATTTTAAAAACAAAATATATGAGCCGGGCGTGGTGGCGCACGCTTGTAATTCCCGCTCTTGGGAGGCAGAGACAGGAGAATCACGTAGGTTTGAAGCCATCCTTGCTGGCTTAAGAGACCCTGTTTCCAAATAAAAAAATATAAAATAGGTCTGGGAGTGTGGCCCGGCGGTAGAAGGGCTTCCAGGAACCCCAGTACCACCAAATAAATAAAAAATAAATAAATAAATACAAAATATATGTAACGTACAACTTGAGGGTTTACATATTCACTAGACTTTTTCACCATACAAGTAGTGAGATTTTATGTTTTATATATATATATATATATATATATATATATATATATATATATGTATGTATATGATAGAGAAATAGATGAGAGACCACTAAAGATAAGAGTACTAAAAGGTATAGCACTAAGCCGGGTGTGGTGGCGCACGCTTGTATTCCCAGCATTAGGGAGGCTGAGACTGGAGGATCGCGATTCGCGGAAAGCCTCAGCTACTGAGTGAGGACCTCTGCAACTCAGTCAGACCCGGTTTCAAAATAAAGAGAATAAAAAATAGGGCAGGGGTGTAGCTCAGAGGTCAAATGCCCCTGGGTTCCATCTCTATCCCTGCAAAAAAAAAAAAAATGTATAGCACTAAAAAGTTAAAAAAGTATAACAACAATTTATAGATAAAATATTGATTAGGACTCTGCTTGGGTATTTTTTTCTAATTTAGGAAAATAGTATAAAGAAATGTCAATGGGTATGTATATTACAAGTAATCTTGATGGACTACAGTGATACCTAGCATCTAAATTTTATCTTCTGTAAGAAATATAAGAAATGACTAATGAAGCAATAAACTCAGTTAATGTTCTTTGTACAAAAATTCCCCATGAATATTTTCTGGGCCAGAAAGAATCTTCAGTAATCTTTGTCAAAGGAGAACCTAAAAAACAAAACAAAACAAAAACACTGCCCCAGTGTTGGCCTGGGGAAGTTCCTTCTATGTGCTATAGTTTACTTCCTCTCCTAGGATCCCTCTAGTATCTCTGACAAAATGCTAGAGCTCGTGCTTTGTCAAGTTGTAGTAAAATTAAGCAGCTTTACAGAGAAATTGGAAATAGCTGCCCAATTAACTTTGAGTCTCAAGACATTAAACCAGACACTCAACAGTAGAAAGACCTTAAACCATCTTTATGACTAGCCTAATACTTTGTAACTAGAACTTTCTATTTTCTGTGTCTTCTCTTCCATTAAAATTCTTCCATCTTAAAGGAATCTTTGAATTATTATTATTATTATTTTTTAATTTTTGTCCCTTACTAGCATGTGTGAGATAAAATATTGACATGTACTTCAATTATTTGGTAGAAGAGTCAGACTGAAAGTAAGTTTTAAGCAAAATCAAAATAAAATAATAAAATAAAACAACCACTACAACAAAGTACAACACACACACACAAACACACACACACACGTATTAGTGATACTGTTACCAATGTTGGGGATCTTTTAACACGACATATAAAGTAGTGGTAATGTGTTCCATATACCTGCCATTACACAACCAAACATGACCACCGTGTACTGGCTAAAATAACAATCATTTTGCTATGATTATTATGCCAGTCAGAGATTCTGTGGGTCAGAGATTCAGGTGGAATGCAATGGGTAAATTGACTCTGCTTAGAAATGTGTGGGGCCACAGGCAAGAAGAGCAGCTGGTGGTGGTCATTCAGGTGCCTAAGAACTGGAAGCATCTAGAGAAGTCTTTACTCACATGTGTGAAGCCTTGTCTGAGATGACTCAAAGGCTAGACTCCACTGGGACTCTACATTGGTACTATACATGGCCTTCCCACATAACGTTTGCTTTCCACACTGGAGGGAGCATGGGGATTTTCAGAATCCTTGAAGGCATCTTTGAATTTCCAAAGATGGTGATTCTACACATCAGGACAAAAGTACAAAAATTTTGTCCACAGAAGCCTAGGATACAAATAAAGACTTACTCTGCATTCTCTTGGTGACAAGCAGATGATACAAACTATTCAGACCCATTTATCTTCAGAGGAAATGTCAAAGAATTTGCTGTCATCTTTAAAACCATCACAGAATATGAAATTCAAAATATTTCCAAGACATACTTGGTGTATTTCTAGATTGGTTATATTGCATTTGAATTTTTACTATAATATTATGAGGTAGCCAGTAAAGCCTATGACAACAGGTCCTGGTCGGTGATAGAAAAATCAATATCATTACAGTTATCACATTTAAAATGCTAAATGTCTAGAATTTTCTGTTTTTATAATTATATTTATTTAATAGTTTAATAAATACAATTTTTTGCAATATGATGTTTATGGCAATACCTTAATTATGTGATTTCCTAATTTTAGTCTTCTTAGGAGATAAAATGCAATACAATAATAACAGTGACAGTGGAGGAAAAACTATGTCAGCAATATTAAAAAATATTTTCTGTATATTAACCATGGTTTATGGATATGACATTAGGCTTCTGAAAGTTTTCAAACATCAGGTCTAAATTATAGTCATTAAATTTGTTTAGGTGTGAATAAAATCAGACTGGAGGAAATGAATGATTTAAGATAATATATATTTGATTCACAATATATAAAACATTGCTACCTCATACTCTGTCAATGGAGCATATAATATATTAAGCCAGTATAGATTTATGGCTTTCTCTTTTTCATTCTCAAGTCATAAGACATGACAGTGAAAAACAAATTAATCATACAAAAAAGGATGAAGATGCTAATGTGAAAAATTATGTCTCATAAATATGATGATATATTTTCCTCTTCAATTCATGCTTAATTTTTATAATTATTTGATCACTTAAAGCCAAGTATGTCATATTTTAAAATAATCTACTATTTCAACTTTGAAACACAGTTTTTCAGAATGTTCTTTAATACATTTGCTACCACTCAGGTGGGACCTTATAGTCTGTTATTTTACCACTTTTAGAATTCAGATCATAGAAGGAGAAAAATACGGTGAATAAAGCAAAATAAAATTCTTTTTATCTGTCATTTATGATACTCTCCTTGTCCTTCACAAACTCAAGTGATATTTAAGAAAATTATTGTGTTTATTCTGATCTCTCTGCTGGAATACAAGATGTGCTAGGGATACTTTTTCTGTGAAAGGTATACTGAGAAAGAAATATGGTTGATCTACTGTGTACTTTATGAGGGACACAGCTAAAATGAAAGTTAAGTTGTCAGCTCTTGATTTTGTAGGATTACAAATTGCTTTGGTGTTCTGGATATTAAAGAGTTGAAGCAGGAGTCGAAGCAGGAGTCGAAGCAGGAGTCTATGAATCCAGTCACAGCCTGGCTGACAAGCACGGAGTACACGTTGCCCCTTCAGGATTTGAGAGACTATGGGGCTGTTTGATGTTAGGCAGAGCCCAGAAGCCAAATGAGGGAAGGATGGATGGTTCGGGGTTCACACCCACTCTGCCCGACAGGCAGCTGCATCTCTTTGAAGGTTTGTAGTTGCCTTTATTGTTGATAAAAATCAATCTTGCCATGAAATCAGAAAGGATTTACTAAAGTAGCCATCACCAAATACAGAAGATGTATTATAAAACAAGAACTGCACATGTTATTAGCACATCAAAGACAGGGAAGCTTGCCTTGAAAACTGTCACATATTTTCAAATAAAACTCCACCAAGGAGCACTTTTAACATGCAGTCTCTAGCATGTTTTAAGACCACATTCCATCAATTTGACTAAGCTTAATAAGAAAATAGAGATGCCAACACAGCTTTAATTACAATGTAATTTATTTCCACTGGTCATTTCTGCTTTCTATTTAAGGGTAATGGATAAATCTGCAAGAAATTTGCATTTATACTTTTTGACTTCCTAGTTCTTGTTCGGGTGTATTTTATCTGATTTTCTCTAATCTCTCTAACCTTTTCTCCCAGATATATGTTTGTTCCTTACCCTTTCTAAAGATAAGCATATAGAACCTCTGCTTTCTCTTTTCTCCCTCTCTAATCTCTGCCATCAGCACCACTAAAAATAGCAACACTCTGTCTGAAACTTTAGTAAGTTACCCTTAAGATTTCTCAGAAGCAACCTTGAGTGAGAGGCAGCTGCATGGTTGTTTAGAACCAGCTGGCCATATGGTATGCATATAAAGGGCTTAGACTATAAAGGCGTTTCTGAATTGTCAGTTAATTTCTTGAGGCATTTTTAAACTTTGCAAACAAACCGTACATTTTACTTTCTAGATTTCTCTAGAATCTCACCAATATGAGAAAGAAGTCATGAATTTATGGTAAGATTTTGTTGCTGGTATTATCTTGGTTATTATTATATTTTGGTTTAGCTTCTTTCTTTTGTCTTTTTTGCTATAGTATATTACTTTGTTAATATGCTCTTTGTGGTGCATTGTAGTCACGCATTATAATGAAGTCAAGAGTTATAGGGACATATTTGTACATAACACTTTGGTGATCTACTCCCAGATCCCAACTCAGTTTCTTCCCTTTTCATACATGATATTGAGAATGACACTGCTAATCCTGGATATGTACATAGGGTCTTTTGAAGTGTTTCTTTCATTAAGTCACACACAAACACACAAAATACACATAGACACACACACACACACACACACACACACACACACACACACCTTACTCCTCTATACCTTTTCTATGGCTCCACTGGGAGATTATTCTCCTCTATTTAGGATCCATTTTGTATCCCATTTTTTTCCTAGCTTTAACATAAGAGAGAAAACATAGGACACTTCTCCAGTTCCACCCATTTTCCTTTAAGTGACATAGCTTTGTTATTCTGTTTAGCCAAATAAAATTCCATTGTGCACGCTTGGGAGGCAGAGACAGGAGGATCGCGCAGGTTCGAAGCCAGCCACGCACGCTGGCTTAGGAAACCCTGCTTCCAAATAAAAATGTAAAAATAGATCTGGGAGTGTAGCCCGGAGGTAGAACGGCTTCCAGGAACTCCAGTACCACCAAAATAAATAAATAAATAAATAAATAAATAAATAAATAAATAAATAAATTCCATTGTGTGCATATACACCGCACTTTCATAATCCATTCATTTGTTGAGGGACACCTGGGCTGGTTCCATGATTGAAGATTGTACTCCTATAAACATGAATATGTATGTACTGTTATAATTTTATCACTTCAATTTCTTTGGAAAGACACCCAGAAGTGGTATAGCTGGATCATATGGTGGTTCCACTCCCAATTTTCTGATGAACGTCCACACTGATCCCCATTATGGCTGTATTAATTTGCAATCCCACTAACAATATATATGGTTTCTATTTTTCCACATCCTCGCCTGCATTTATTATTATTTGCATCCTGATGCAATAATTAGAGTTAGATGTAATCTGTATTACTTTGTGATTTTAAAGCTGCACTGTAATTATATCATAGTGAGATCCAAAGTCACACAGACAAATATGCACATAAAATCTTGGTGTGTTTTGCTTACAGAGTTATTGGTTAAATGTAAATTAAACAAAAAGTAATGTTTTCCCATCACTACCCAAACCAAAATAACACGAATAAAAAATTAATATTTGTTGAATCTTATAACTACATGCCACTAGAACTATTTTTATATTATGCAATTAATTTTATAATGATCTGGGAACAAATCTTAAAAGTGTATATTTTTCTATCTAAGGATAAAAAGTCTTATTAGATCTACCAAAACGTACTGAAATGAGTTTGTAATTCTATCCCACTAGTCCAAATGATTAATACTTTATTAACTATTTTCAAATAAAATGTCAGGATGTTTAAGTATATTACATGTTTTATAACGGCTTGAATCAAGTTTAAATTTTTAGCATAATATGCTACCCAAGCACATAGCAGATGTAGAATATTTTTTTTTATTTTTCTTAACTTAGGCAACTATTCAAATATCTCTTTATTATTAAATAAAATCAAGTTTAAGACATACAACATGTAACACCTTAACTGCATACTCAACATAGGAAGAAATCCTGCATTATAAGTTCTGAACAAAGGTGTAGCTGATGAATTTATTAAGCAGTGTTTTCTGAACAGTGTCCTGGAGCAAAGAGGAGATGGCTGACCTTGACTTTGCCTTTGAGTTCACAAGGAAAACTGCCTTTTTCTTTACCCACTTGCTCTTTTGAATATAATGAGAAAACTAGATTTTTGTTGCACATTGATCTTCTTTAACGCCTGATAATATAAACGTAAATGTTGCTAATTTTTGTATCAATGGATAGCTAGGCCTATTGGAGAGAAGGGTTAGAGAAACTGACTAAAACTTGTTCAAGGAGAGTGCCTTTGTCAAGATACGTGTGTGTGTGTGTGTGTGTGTGTGTGTGTGTGTGTATGCAATTGGGCATATTGTGTTTTAATGCCTATTAGACATCCACACTGGAATTTTGTGTAGACAAATACATAAATCTAGAACCTCTAGCTTAAATAGAAATTGAAGGCTAGATAGTATGTTTTAGTTTGGGAAACACATAAGTGGTCCAAGATCAAGAATGGAGGAAAGAAATCTCAGGAGCAAGCCCTAGCCTTGGAGGTCTGGGGGCAAAAGAGGATCCAGTTCCAGGAACTGAGATGGAGGAGAACCTGTTATTGCAGGCAACTGCACAGTGAGCTTACTATCTAGGTGAGCTAAGCAATTGTGTGGCAGCAAAAAGAAAATACATGGGCTGCAGTTGTTAAACAGCTGTGATGCTACAACTGTCATTACCCATCTGGTCATAGACACAGGTACAGATTCTTCCTTCAAGACTGTCACACCCCACATCATCTTTCTCATTTCTGACCTTTCTGTGGTTGGCTTGTTCTCATTGAGGGTCCTGCTTGATCACAGTATGAAAATATTGCTCCCACAGTCATTAACTTCTTTTTCTTTCCCTTGTTTTATTATTATTATTATTATTATTATTATTATTAATTATTATTTTGTGGTATGAGGAATTGAGCCCAGGGGCATTCTACCTCTGAGCTATACTGCCCAGCCCTAATTTTTATTCTTTATTTTGAAGCAGGGTATTGCTATGTTGCAGAGGGCCTCACTAAGTAGCTGAGGCTGTCCACAAACCTGTGATCCTTCTGTCTCAGCCTCCCAAGTACTTGGATTACAAATGTCTGCCACTACACCCAGCTCCTTGTTTTATTTTAGTCCATAATAATTATCTATGCCTAAAAGTATAAGCTTTATAAATATAAAATGTAAGCTTATAATAATATATTTCTTTACTTAGTGTCTACCTCTCTGATTGAAATGTAAACTCCAAGAGGGGAAAAATCCATGTCATATTTATTGCTTTAAACTAGAACTGTGGCTAGGTATCGAGGTACATGCTTGTAATCCTATTACTTGGGAGACTGAGACAGAAGTATTGCAGGTTTGATGAGAGTCTCAGCAAGTTGTGATACTCTCACTAATCTAGCAAAACCCTATTTCAAAAAATAATATAATAAAATAAAATAGAGCTGGAGGTGTAGCTCAGAGATAAAATGCCTTTGGGTTCAATCCCAGTAACACACACACACACACACACACACACACACACACACAACAGAACTGTGAATGGCACATTTTGTACTTAGTAACTACTACTTCAATTAGTGCATGGATAGATTCCTGTTATTTTATTATATACATGTATGATTATATACACATATGATTATATACATGTATGATATATACATATATGACATATAGATATATGATATATACATACATATATATACATAGATATACACTTTCTTTGCAGAATCAGATGGAGTTTATCTACTTCTTACAAAAAATAAAATCATATAAAACCTTCCTGTTCTGTCATGTTTCAGAGAGGTAGCATAGTAATTAATAATTTACCAAGGACTTACCTTTATTTTATTCAAACCTGTGGTTTTATTTCAATTGCGTGTCCAATACTGTTGATCATTAAGACCTAATCTAGACTTGAGAAAATTCATTTTGTAGTATAATGTATTAACTTTTTTTACTTTACTTTTTGAAGAAATTTAAAAATACTCAAAGCGGAGTCAAACATAATAAATCACCCCAAAATCAGGAAGAAACAGGATTTTAAGAAACAGTTAATACTAGTAAAATAAACTTAATGGAAACTTAATAGAAATAAATTTGTTTCCTATTGGATTTTCAAGTTCTTATGCTGGTACCTAACGTGATGATAGGAGAAAAAAAATCCAGCTAAAAACTATGAACGGGAGAAAAAATGTCTAAATACCCCGAGATGGAAAATACACACCGATCTGTTTTAGAAGACAGGAAGAGACAACATGGAGGTTCTACATATGCGATTCTGACTAGAACATCTCTTCAGCCTGTGGAAGCTTATACTTCATAATTCAGCAAAATATGTTAAGTGATAAAAATGGCTAGCTTATTATGAGAAGTCTGGGAAGGTTTGTTAGGGAGACAATGACTGACTCAAATCTTAAACATGTGTAAGATTATAAAAGCACAAAACATACATTTATAGTGCAAGCCTATGAGCTACTTTGAGAATATAATTAAAAAAAAACAATATTGAAGAATATATGAAGCCAGACGTGGTAGCACAGACCTATAATCCCAATACTTGGGAGGCTGGAATAGGAAGATCTCAACAGTTCAGGAAGGCCCTTCAGCAACTTAGTGAAACCCTGTTTCAAAATAAAAATAAATAAAATAATTAACTAATTACTTAATTAAAATGGCTGAGTGAAGAGCTCAGAGGAAGAATAACCCTAGGTTCAATTCCCAGTACCACTCCACACACAGAATATATTAAAGTACAGGAATAGATTATTACATGTGAATTTCATCTCATATATGAAAAAAATCTAGTTTGCCACTAAGGTCTAAAGTTTATCTTGTTACGAGATGCTCTAAAATGCTTGTAATAGTTTTTCTAAATGCAGCCAAAGAAACTAGAGGCAGAAGGACTGTCAAGAATTTATTCAATTCTGAAATCATATACTTTGGAGTAATCAAAAGTTATTTGGACAAAAGGCTAATAAAAATGGTCTTCTTCGCAACGTGTAGAGTTCACTATCAAACCATCCTAAAAAAAAAATACCCACACAGGGAATCTTGATCAAATCTAATGACATAAGTATTACAATGAAGATCAGTTATTTATTTATTTATTTATTTATTTATTTATTTATTTATTTATTGTGGCACTGGGGTTAGAACCCAGGGACTAATTCCAAGTGACACCCCTTTTATTCTTTGTTTTGAAAGAGGGTCTCACTGAGTTGCAAAGTGCCTCAGTAAGTAGCTGAGGCTGGCCACGAACCATGATCATCTGGTTTCAGCCTCCCAAATGCTGGGATTACAAGCTTGCGCCACCATGCCTGGCTCATTTTTGAATGATATATTATTTACCAGTTTGCTGACATCTCACTATAAATGTTTCCATTGAAGATGTCTCCTTAGTAGTTTAAAGAAAGAACTTCTAAGCAAATTTATAAGTATTCGAGAAATAAATGTTTGAACATTTAATATTTCAAAATAACATAATATAAAAACTACAAAAATAGAATCAGGTTAAATGATATTACTATAGACATCTATCACTTCCCAATAAATTTTTAAAAATCTTCTGTGAATAAATCTCTGCAAACAGTTATTTCTCCCAAACACTGAAGTCTCACACAACAAAATTGCTATCACTTTAGAAAATAGAAAATGATGTAGTTCAGATGTGAAATAAATCATTTCAAACCTGAAACGAGATATGTCTTGGCTCGCTGTTCTTATGGGGTCAGGTGAGTTGTTTAATATCACTGAAACATTTCAAGAAATAACCAGGATTCTCTTAGATTTGCAGATAAGTATTTGAAATTGCTTTAGGTAAGAGGATCAAAGTGAAATAGAGCAGAGAGATAAAATGAGAGAATGATACAATGGATGTGATTAGGTGATATGATTGAAGAAAGAAAACGGACTCAGCTAGGGAATTAAAGAAAATGAAATGAACACAGACCTATAGAAATATTCTACAGGGAATGGAAAAAGTGGAAATATTTGATAGCAACACACACAAAGGACTAAAGAGAATGAAAATACAGAATATATGTGCTGAGAAAAGGGGGAGGCAAAATCTGATTTTTATGAAGATAGAGCAGACATCTGAATGGGCAACCCGCTGGCCGCAAAAGGCAAAAATCATAAGAAATGGCCCAGCAGTTCGGACGTGCTTGTAAATGTGAACATTTGTGCCCTCGTTTATGTGTTAAATTGTTAAATATCAAATTCAAGTTCAGTACCTTTGCTTTATCTCTCATTGATCCTTTGCCCAGGATAGACATTTTAGCACCTGTTTCTTCCTGTAGCCTCTTCAAGGAGTTTCCTCTTGGTCCAAGCAATTTCCCCACAAAATTGAACTAGGAAACAAAATCAATAAAATGACTGTTTTAGGGTAGAGTAAAAGTATGATTTGCACCAAGAAAAATTAAAGAGTTATAGTTTTTTCAGACTTTACCACTAAGAAGAATTATGCCAAACACACACACACACACACACACACACACACACACACACACAAACACACACTTTTACACAAAATCATTTCATACCTCTGTTCAAGGTCTTTTTTAAAAGGGCTATGGATTGTTATTCCTTTAGCAAAAGGAACAAACAATTGTAACACACAAACATACAACTCATAATGGCTAAAATTAAGAGAAAACTGAGATCATATGCTGAAAGAAATATGGAATTACTGTAGCAATCACTGTTGTCAGTTTGAAATGATATAGCTACTTTGGAAAGAAACTGGGTAGTCATTATGAAGTAAAACAGAGCTCTGATATTACCCAGAAACTCTGTTCCTAAGTATTTATCCAAGAGATATAAAAACACATGTTCACAAAACAGTTACACAAAAATGTTTATGACATTTTATTCATGATCATGAAACTAGGAATAAACTAATACCCACCATAAGAGAACTAATAAACTTACACATAAATAGAAAAGAATCAGTCGCTGATCAACACAATAACATGGGTATATTTCTTAGACACTTGTGGGCCAACTACTAGAGTACCTACTAGAGTACGCCATGTTAGATTATGCCACACAAAATTTCAGAAGCAAAACTAACATATGTTGTTAGAATTCATAATAGTGGGTGCCTGTTGAGAACAGAGGCTGGAATTGGACTGGATAGAAGGTGCCTTGAAGGAACCATGTGGGACAAGGGAACCATTCTACATTTTGTAGGAGGTAGAAGTTCATCTTTTAAAAACTGTGATTAGTGCCTTAGAGTCTGACATCATAATGTAGTTCACAGTGATAGTGACATAAATGCACACTGCACTGGTGGGCTTTCCCTGGATCTCTCCTTATTCCCTCTTCCCCATACAAGATACTGAGCTTGGCCTTGGTCTTCTCACATAAGAACATAATGTCAATGAATGTGTTTCCTTCATTAATTCTCTCCCCACCGCCACCAGCCACCAAGACCACCTCCCCCACTGCACTGGAGCTTCTTCTCCATTATTTGGAGTCCCTCTTATATTCCAGTTACTCCCTGGCTTTCACATATGAGAGAAAACACTTGACCCTTCACTTCCTGTGACTGGCTAATCTCACTTAACATAATGTTCTCCAGGTCTATCTTGCAAATGACATAACTTTGTTCTTTATTGCTAAATAGAATCTCATTTTATGAGTATTCCATAATTTTGTAATCCATTCATCTGTTGATGGACACCTAGGTTGGTTCCATAATTTGGCTATTATGAATTCTGCTGCTATAAGTATGGACATGAATGTGCTAATATTCAGAAATCAGTCTCAGGAAAGATATCCAGAAGTGATAAAGCTGGATTCATTCCCAGTTTTCTGAGGAATCTCCACACTAATCTCCAGAGCAGCTGCACAGATGTGCAATCCAAACCACAGTGTAGAAGAGTTCATCTTTCCCCACATCCAGCACTTATTGTTTGACTTCTTGATGATTGCCATTCTAGTATGGATTAGATGGAAACTTAATGTAGTTTTGATTTGCATTTTCCTGATTGGTAGTGATAGGGAACTTTTTTCTGTATTTATTTGCCATTTTTATTTCTTTTGTGTGTGTGTAAAGTGTCTAACTCAATTGCCCACTTAACGATTGGGTTATTTGTGTTTTTTGTTCATTTGTTTTAGTGTTATCTTTTAAATACCTTATGTATTCTAGACATTAGTCCTCTATCACAGGAACAATTGGCAAAGCTCTTCTTCCATTCTGTAGGCTCTCTCTGGGAGTCTTGGAATTCTACACACAGTGGAATTTTGTTCAGCAATAAAGAAAAACAAAATTATGTCATTTGCAGGAAAATGGATGGACCTGTAGAGTATTAGGCTAAGTGAGATTAGTCAGGCAGAGAAAGTGAAATGTCATTAGTTTTCTTTCATATGTGAAAGCTAAGGAGTAATTGGGAGACAAGAGGGATTTCAGTTAATAGAGAAGAAAATCCAGTGGAGCAAGGGAGTTGATCTAAGGGAGGGTGGGTGGGTAGAGGGAGAATTAATGCAGGGAACACTTCCTCTGACATTATGTACATATGTGAGAATGCCAATGCCAATCTCAGTATCATGTCTGGGCAAAGGGGGCAGCGGGGATGGAGCCAGGAAAAGCCACTGTGTGCTACCATCACTAGGAACTGCAATATGATGTGATACTGGAATGCACCAATAAACGTATATAACAATATGAAAATAAATAAAGGCTAGGAGTGTAGCTAGGAGGTAGAATGTCCCTGGGTTCAATCCCCAGTACCAAAACAAAATTTAAAAAGTTAAAAGCAGCTGGGTACAGGCTTGTAATCCCAGCATTCTGGAGGCAGAGACTGGAGGATCATGGTTCACTGACAGCCTCAGTTACTGAGCAAGGCCCTATGCAACACAGTGAGACCCTGTTTCAAATGAGGACTAAAGAATAGGGCTGAGGGTGTAGCTCAGAGGTAGAATTCTCCTGGTCTCCATTACCACAAAAAAAAAAAAAAAAATTAAAAGCAGGAGAGAACATAATGGAAGAAAGCCTGTTTCTGCCCTTACTATTCCCCACCTTTGCAGGATCTGCGACCTAATCCTGGCACAGAGAAATGACAGAATGAATGTGGTTGTTGTATCAGTGTCTATCGGTTAGTTACCAAATCCAGCAACCTTTTTAAAAAATATTATTTCAACTAAGAATGAGATAAAAGAAACTAGAAGGGTAGAAACTCATATAAATGTTTTTGAAGAAGTTTCTGATTTAATGCATTAGTCCTAGGAGTTGTACAGAGAAATTTCTAGATTTTTAGAAAATATATCATTTAAACTATGTGAACTATTCCAAAGAAATTCATGAAAAATATCCTCAAAGTTATGGTACCAAGCTAGTATTCCCTTGATGCCAAAATAAAGTAAGATAAAGGAGATTTATAAACTAAAGCTACTCATAAAAACAAAGTGAAAAATCCACTCAGCAAAATAACAGTTTCAGATAATACAAAATTACAAAAATATATCATTATTAAGATATGTTTTACATAATTACACAAAGTATTTGGGAGGTATAACAACTAACTGTAGCTTTCCCGTTAATGGAGAAAACAAAGCTAAAATTGTATTTGAATAGAAAACTAATTTGATAAAATTTATATTAGTCATTTTAAACTCAAATCTACAGTTGATAGAAAATTTCTACTCAAAATCAGTAATAGTAGACTTAATCATAAAACAATAATAAAAACAATATGTAGATACATACTCTTGATATTTTATTCAATATAAAATATATAAGCAATTGAAAAAGGTAACTTTAAAAATTTCAAAAAGTAAAAAGTTTATATTACTAGACACATATAAAGATCAAGCCATTTTCAGGAAAATTATTAATATTAGTAAGAAAGCTTAGGTGCTTTATATCAGATCATTGTTTTGCATATTTTAATTGTAAAATGAATACAATATTTATAATATGAAATACAATATTTTAATTATATTTTGCATACCAGCAACACATAATTAGAAAATACTTTCTATAAAGGAAAAAATTATAAAGAAAAATATATGCCATTTAAAACAACAGCAAAAAATGGATATAATGGAAAGAAATTTAACTATTAATTTTCAAAATCTTTGAAGTGTATACAGAATACATTCTAAAGACACTGGATTGATATATCTGTGTTGGGATGTGGGCTAATGAGAACATCTCAAGAAGGAATACTTTGAGTCTTGTGAGAAAGCTCCAAGAAGAAAGCAAAGGTCTTTCCCTCATTGTACTTTAGACTAAGATGTGACCTTGGCTCTGTTCTTGTGCATCCTACTAAATCACTATATTTTAATCTAACAGCCCTAGAAAAATGTATAGTACCTGTAACCAGACAGACTTTTTTGCAGAAGACCTTGACTTGGCTATTTCTGAGAATGTCATCTCTTGTACTACATGCATAGTGTTGTCCTATAGCCTGTAACTGCTAATAACCTCCTGGGCCCTAATGGGTTATAAAAATCTCACAGGTCCCAGAATAAATTGGCTGCGACATAAGAATGTAGTCTGCTTCATTCTTATCAGGCTCCACAGTCCAGGTCAGACTTCGACCTCAAGAAGAGGAGTCTACATACCTGAATTTAGACAGATCGTGTTCATAAGTAGGCAGACTCTGTGCCACATAGATTTCTAACCTGACTTTCATCAACAGAATCAGCGCAATTCCAATTACAATCACAATAGGGTTTAATTTATGTACTCGTTCTAAAATTTGTTTTAAAAAGTGACATTCAAGACAGCCCAACACTCAGAAACAAATACCAGGCTCAAGAAACAAAGACCAGGCTCAAGGCTATTATTCTTTTTTTTCATATTTATTTTTAATTGGTGCACTGTATTCATACATCATAGTGGGATACAAACTTTTGTAGACATACATGCACACATCGCCCAGTCAGCCCCTACCAGATCCCCACCCCGTTCTCTCCCTATCCCCCCCTCCTATGCTTGGCTTAGTAGTTGACATCTAGTATTATAGCAATTTATCCAAAATTAAAAATGATAATCTCACATAACAGTTTCATTTGTCTGATACCAAGCTTTTGATGACTTAAAGATAACATTTCAATATTTCTTTTGCTTTCTTTCTTACCAGAGAATCTATTTTTTTTCTATTTTTAGGTGAAACTATCATATATTTATATATTTATTTTTCAGAAAAAAAAATCTATCCTAATATGGAATATGGACTCTAGATACACAAAACAATCTTGAAAAAGAACAAAGCTAGAAGATATATATTTTCTGATTTCAAACCATATAAAGCTACAATAATTGAAACAGTGTATACTATTCTAAAGGCAGATATATAAACCATTGGAGTTAAATAAAAGCCTAGACCTAAATTCTTCCCTATATTGTCGTTATTTTTGACAAGGTTTCCACGAAAATTTGGTGGTAGAAATAATAATATTTTAACTAAATATTGTTGAAACATAATAATTACATGGAAAAGAATAAAATTAGACCCTTACCTAATCCCATATACAAATATTAACTCAAAATAGATAATAGACCTAAATATAAATCTTAAGACTATAAACTTTTAGGAGAAAATCTGGGTCATAGAACCTCACAACATTGAACTTGGCAGTGATTTCTTGGTTATGATTTCAATGGCACAGGCAACAGAAGAGTATACAACCTCCCTAAAAAATAAAAAACATATTGTATATCCAAAGACAATGTAAACAGAGTTAACAGTTACTAATAGAATGGGATAAAATATTTCCAAATGCTATATCTGAAGGTATATTAATATTCCAACTAGAAATCCTAAAAATTAACAACAATAAAGGCAAACAATACCCTTTAGAGATAGGTAACAGACTAACATAAATAATGAATCTCCACAGATAACCAATCTTAGTTGTCTGTTGGATGGAAAATCTTGTTTCTCTGGTTCTGGTGTGTGTTACCTATTTCTTCTTTGTAGTTAATCTCTTTGAGTATTTTCTCTAGTGCTGGTTTTGAAGACATAAATTCCTTCAGTTTCTGTTTGTCATGGAAGCTTCTTATTTCTCCATCTAATTTGATAGAAAGTTTTGCTGGGTAGGAAATTTTTGGCTGGAAGTTGTTTTCTTTCAGAGTTTGGAATATGTTACTCCAAGCCTTTCTGGCTGTCATGACTTGGTTTGGGAAGTCTGGAGTGATTCTAATTGGTTTGCCTCTGAATGTCACTTGGCCCTTTGTTTTTGTTGCCTTTAAGATTCTCTGCTTGGCTTCCACATTGGTCATTTTGACAATTATGTGGCGTGGGGATCCTCTTCTCCGATCCTGTCTAAAGGGAGTTCTATAAGTTTCCTGGACCTGTGTATCGACCTCTTGCTCTATGTTTGGAAAATTTTCTGCTATTACTTCCTTGAAGAGATTGTTGATCCCTTTAGTTTCACTTTCTTTTCTCTCCTCTATTCCAATTATTCTTAGGTTAGCTCTCTTAAAATGGGCCCATATTTCTTCAATATCAGATTCCTGCTGTCGGATATTTTTTCTTAGATTAGAAACTATGCGTTCATTTTTGGAATGATCATCTTCTAAGAGCGAGATTCTGTTCTCCATGTGTTCTAATCGGTTGTTTGTGCTTTGAATTGAGGCCTTTACTTCATTAATTGCATCCTTTATCTCTTTTTGGCTCTCTCTGAGTTCTTTTCGAAGCACCTCTATTATTTCTATCGTTATTTTCCTGATTTGATCTTCTAGAAATCTCTGATTTTCTGTTTTATCGGGTTCTGATGTTGTGGGGTTGTGGGCATTAATTGCTCCAGTATTATTCCTCTTTCCCATGATTTCGGAAGTTTGTGCCTTCTCTGGGTTCTTCCCTTGGGTCACTATGACTTCACTTAAGGTGCTCTGTATCTCGAGTCAGTAGTATCTCAGACCCCACTACTCCTTTACTGGGTTGTATCACAGAGTCTCCGACCCAGAGAGTCGATAGAGGCTGCTTTAGACCGTGGGGGGTGCCAGGTTGCACGTTCTCCTATGGTGTGATATCACTGCCACCGCCCCTCTCCCACTGGGTCAAGTCCCAGTGAGTACAGTACTGGGATTTCTCCGCTGTGGCCCGCAATTTGACTCACTGTTCTTGAGTACGCAGATGTAGCTGTAGTGAATTCGGTGCTGCTGCCGCCGGTGGCAATATGGCGCCGCTGCTACGCCCTTGGCTGTTGGGCTGGTGTTTTTTTTTTTTCTTGGTTTTGATTTCCACTCTGAATCCCTGCAGTGTGTGTTGAGCTCAGACACTGGGAGCTTTAGATGTCCTCTGCGCTGAGAAATCCCGCCTGGCTGTTTCGCAGCGGCTCCCCTCGGCTTGCTGTGGCCGTCCCGTGAATTCGCCAGCAGTATGGCGCGTCTGCCGCGTCTGCCGCGTCCTCGGGCTTGAGGATCTCCTCTGTGGCTCTGTTCTCAGTCCGCTTTCTCTCTGGAGCCTGGTGATTTTTTTTTGTTTGTTTCTCTGGTGATGTTGTTTTCTGGCTTTGAAAGGCGCTGATTTTGTGTTAATGGATATTTGTTGTTAGCGGGGCTCTTAAGCCCCGCTTTTCTCAGTCGCCATCTTCCCGGAAGTCAAGGCTATTATTCTTAATATAGCAAAATTAATTATAGGGCTGCATTAGTTGTGATAGTGTGATGCATGCAGTCCTAGGGCTCAGGAAGACAAGGAAATGGACCCCGGAGCTGCACATGGTGCATGTGAAAAGTGACACGTGACACAGGTGGCATTAGAGACAACCCAGCGAGGTGGGGAGAGTAACGGTCCCCTAGAGAATTCCACTCCCTACCCCCAGAATCTGCAAATGTTTTACTCTGAAAAGAGATTTTTCAGGAGCAATTAAATTAAGAATATTGAGGTAAGTAGAATGTTCTGGATTGTCCAGGTGTGCTCAATGTCCTCCTAAATAGAAAAGGAGGAGGCAGCAGAGTCAGGAAGGGCAGTGGGAAGATTGAACACAGGTTACCATGGCAACACTGCTGTTGGAGCTGGAAGGAGGCAGGAGCCACAGAATCCTCATTCTGGAAGAGTCAAGGAGCAGGATCTTCCTAGAGCTCTGTCAGGAAGACAACCAGGCAGACATCTTTATTTAGCCACAGCAGAACCTTTCAGGCTCCTGACCTCCACAACTGTGAAATCATACATTTGTTTTGAGCTACTAACTTTAAGTGACAAAAAATAAACTAATATACGAAGGAAAGTAAGAGCTACCTCATATATAGCCTAACTTGCTAGTCATAATAAAAAATAAAATTACTTCATCATAAAAAAGGTAAATTTTGGCACATTCTTCTTCATTGAAGAAGGAAAAGGAAAGGCACAACCTCGCTAGAAATTTTAAAAATTCAACTTAGTTCCTTTGCAACTCAGTGAGACCCTGTTTCAAAATAAAAAAAATAGGGCTGGGGGTGTAGTCCCTGAGTTCCATCTCCAGTACTGAAAAAAAAAAAAAAAAAAAAAAAAAGATTTGGAAGAAGTATTTGGGAGGTGGAGCCCAGAGGATCATGGTTCTCAGAAAGCCTCAGCTACTTAGCGAGGCCCTTTTCAAATCAGTGAAAGACCCTGTTTCAAAAGTAAAAAGACTAAAAAATAGGGCTGAGGGTGTAGCTTGGAGGTACAATGCCCCTGGGTTCCATCCCCGGTACAGTAAAAATAGTAAATGAATAAATAAATAAATAATAAAACAAGTAATTATGAGTCTCATTACATTTTTATGTTGGGCTTAGCTTTCAGAAGCTTAAGATTAATCCTAAAAATAGCCAATATAAAAGTTTTTTTAACCAGATATTTTTCTGCTCTGTTTTAATCCTATACTGAGACCCTCCAAACAAAACCAGTTCATTGTCGTGACAGATAAATTATTCCACTGACAGTAATTCATTCTAACCCTTTCTTTAAATCTAGGATGTCCCGGAATGTCTTATGTGGAGCTACTCAGTTTACTTTTTGTTCATGATTAGTTATATTTCATCTATACTCATCAAATAACTCTTTTTTTTAATAACGTGGCATTTTTCTGGTCACAAGTCTATAAACTTCTAGTAATTCTGTCCCTTCTCAAGTTGTGTTAGCAATTCTCTTTAACTTGAATGCCTCTGTCTGGAATAAAAGGCTGCAGCTGCTCACTGGCGCTCTGTGAAGAATCCCAGAACTTCAGTCTCTGCGGCTCTGCTCCAGCCCTTTCTTTCCCATGATAGAGTGAGCGAGCATTAACTCCCTTTCTTCCTCATCTTCAAATCCCTCTTCTCGCACCTGATAATGCCTGCACCCACTTTTCATATCCACCTCATTCCTGATTTAGAGACGAATCAGTAGAAATTCATAGGGCTACTATTCTGTGCTTTAGGAGCCCATCGTTAACTTCAGGGATGGTGGCACACATTTTTAATCCCAGTACTTGAGAGGCTGGGATAGGAGAATTGCAGCTATGAGGCCAGCCTCAGAAACTTAGCAGAATTCTAATTCAAAACAAAAACAATAAATAAATAAAAAGGGCTGGGGGTATGGTTCAGAGGTAGAATGTCCACTGAGTTCAATTCCCAGTACCAAAGTAAATAAGTGTATCTTTAGCATGCTGCTCTTCTGTTTGTTGCTATTAAAACACAGTAAAGGAATTTTGGGCAGATAACACAAATGAGATCATAGTTGCAAATCAAAAGATATTTTTTCTCCTTGGGCGTGGTGGCAGATCTCTGTAATCCCAGTGCTTGGGAGGCTGAGAAAGGGTGCTACAGTTTCAAAGCCAGACTCAGCAGCTTAGTGAGACCCTGTTTCCAAATAAAATATAAAGTAAGTCTAGGGGTGTAGCTTTGAGGTAGAAGGCCCCTCGGTTCCATCCCCAGTATCACAAAAATAAAAAGACATTTTCTTTGTATACACAGAAAATGACATTTCAGGTTCTCATTTTAGTGACCATCATTGAAGAACACTGGTGAGCAGGGAACAGAGTTTTATTTGATAAAAAAAAATCAAGTTATATCTGTAGAGTGAAAATAATTCATTTAGAATTTGCATAAATGTTGCCAAAGAAAACCACTTTTAAGTAAACAAAATAGACAATGATGAGTATTCAGGAAAATAGAGGATAAAAGCAGAGTGTTTTAGAATTAATCATTAACTATCAATATAGTAACATAAAATAATTTTTGGTAAATATATTTGTTTAAAGTAAAAGGAAGAATCAATATAGTCACTCACTAAACACATTTATTTATCATCTAGAACTTGTGAAATGTATGTAGTATATAAATAAGACAAATGTTTCTTCCAGGAAAAATGCAGGTCTATCAACTACTATAGCTACACAAGACACTGGTAAGTGCTATGAGGTAAGTATAGACCAAGGAATGTGAGAAATCAAAGAAAGAGAAAATTCTGAATGAGAGAAACATTTGAGAAAGATTCAGTAGGTTGGGGGGGTCATTAGAAATTGTTTGGTGTAACCTTGATAAATAATGAAATTGCATAAAGTAGAATACTGGCCGGGGGTGGGGGGGAAGAAGAGGGGACAAGATGAAAAGATACAGTGATATTCTCAATATGACTTAGCAATGTGTGGAACTGCGAGGATATAAAAAGTGTAGGGATGAATGAAATCTCTGTCCTTGGTCATCCATGTACACATATGCTTTATTGATGATAAAATACATTCTATACACAGATGACTATTAGTATCCCACTAATAAAATTATGGAAAACAGGAACAAAAGTTTGAGAAGAAATTTTGCAGGGTAGTTAATGTAAAGGACCCTTCAAAGAGAGAAACCTAGTAGCATAGAAACTGGGGGGAAATTAAGTTGAAAACATGCCTAGTAATAATCTACATAGAGGTGCTGCTCCAAGCCATAAACTTCCTAAGGGAAAAGAATAAGGAAGCAAAGACAAGAAGAGAAACTTGAGAGACACATATAATTAGAAGAATTAATATTGCATTTAAAAGAAAGTCAGAGAACCAATTTCTGGAGGAATGGGAAAGAATTAGAAAAATAGAAGAGTGTATTTTTTTGTAAAGCATTTAATCTACAAATATATATCTAATGGCAATTATGTATAAAATACTATGCTATAAAAAGTTTTGATTCCATAGTGATGCATAACTTTAATCATCAGGAGACATTTCCTGGAAATGTGTGTTCAAAATAAGATGTGTTTTGGGGGAACCTGGGGCAGGGACGAGAGAGAAAGGGGTTGCTGGAGATATTCCAGGTGGAAATCCCCAAAGGCATGGCACATTTGACAAATAGAAACAAATTCATTTTGGACAGATATTACATGTGGAAGGAGAGAAGATATAGAGAAAATACTCAGGTACTTACTGGCTCTGTTAAGAATTCTGGTCTTTTAGGTAAAAGCAACGTTAATTCAACTGCAGAGACGGATGGGAATGAGGGGCTGGGTGTGGGTGGGAAGTAGACTGTGGTGTGATTATCATTTACTTTAAAAGAATATTCCTGATGGCAATGTGAGGAACAGAAGGAGTTGCAACGAGGTGGAGAAATCAGGAAACTATAACATTAGCAGAGACTCCAGATGGCGGTAGCCTAGAAATTGAGAAAAACTGAAACAGTTCATTGGCTTTTGCAACAAGGAAGAATTATGATTCTAGGTTAAAATACTAATCATTTCAATATATTTAATCTCAAAAATCATAGCAAAAAGAATAACAGTAAAAGACAATACATATATGAACTTCAAGAGCTTACAGAGAAAGACTTACCATGAATATAAAAAGGAATTACTCTTACTGTCATAAAACCCAAAATCCGATTAGACATTACTCTCTCTTCAGAGGGAAATGCTCAAATTTGAAGAAAGGATATATAATTGGAGAATATGAATCTATTTAGATGAACTATAAAAATGTGTAAAGGAAATGTGTTGATCGGGTGTATCTCATGTTTAATCATTATTTGTCTCAGACCAAAAAAAAAAAAAAAAAAAAGTCTATGTCAAAATAATAGACCTTACAGGAATGGCAAAAGACCTTGAGCATACACTGATAAAAATAATTCAACATGAATTTTTTTTTTTTTTTGGTGGTACTGGGGATGCAACCCTTCTAACTCCAGGCTACACTCCCAGACCTGTTTTATATTTTATTTGGAAACAGGGTTTCTTAAGCCAGCGAGGCTGGCTTCAAATGTACTCAATCCTCCTATCTTCACCTCCCAAGCACGGGGATTACAAGTGTGCGCCACCATACCCGGCTGAATTTTAATAAGTACATATACAATCCAAACATAATTTGCTTTGCTATAAATAATCCTTTAATATGCTTCAACATTTTTATGCATGTGGTCGGTTTTAAACAGGTTTCACCCTGTGTGGAGCAGCTTAAATGTCTTGTAAGACACATCTGTATGATATTTATGCAACTTGAGAGGCACCTTCATTAAGCTCAAATTATCTTTATTAAAAAGACACATTTAAAATATTGTCATCCAGGGGAAATTATCAACATCAAGCTTAATCTTAAATATAATTTCAGCTCCGACACACACCCCCTCCACTCACTTCGCATATAATTCTCTGAATAAAATGTCTCAGTGTACATAAAGGATGGAATTTCCAAAGTGTCACTTATACAGGAAGGTAACTGAAATGTTTACTCAATACAGTGACATGTAGCTTCAAAACTATTTTCATCTCTATTTTGATTTTTTAAATGCTAAACAATTATTTCTTTGGTCTTTCATTTAAACATGAAAAAAGCCATAAACTCAATTACATTCTTATATTCTAGAATTTTAAATGTATCTAAATAAGCTCAAATGGTGCTATCACATTATTATTAATAATAATTATTAATAATAATTAAATTATTATTAATTATTATTGGCTTTGGATGAATTATTATTGGCTTTGGATGAATTTTTTACTCTCTAAGGAATATCTTTGGTTTAAATGTTACATGGCATAAATCTACTGTATGACAGGAAATTGGAGATGGCATTCTTCAGAGGGGTTCTCCATCTCTACACAATGTCATCAAATACAGGTGCTGCCTCGAGCACTGGCATGTAAAATGAAATGAAACCCCATGGTGATTTCCATTCTAAATATCCATTTATTTCATGTTGACATATATTGAAATAGTTAATTGTTTTCTGTGTCTTCAATTATACCTAGATTTTTTTTTAAGGTTCAGGCTGCTTAAAATACCAGGAAACTGGAAGTGGATCCAACATATGGTCCAGCTATACCACTCCTGGGTATCTTTCCAAAGGGACTAAAATCAGGATATCATAGTGATACATGCATATCTATGTTTATAGCAGCACAACTCACCGTAGCCAAATTATGGAACCAACCTAGGTGACCACCAACAGATAAATGGGTTACAAAATTATGGAATATACACACAACAGAAGTCTACTCAGTAATAAAGAAGAACAGAATTATATCATTTGCATAAATATTGCTGGACCTGGAGAGCATAATTTTAAGTGATATTAGTCACAGAAAGTAAAGGGTCATATGTTTTCTCTCGTATGCAAAATCTAGGAAGTACCTGGGATACAAGGGAGACTTTATAATGGAGGGAGAAAGGGGGACCAGAGAAGGGTATGTGTGTGGTGGAGAGGAATTAATAAAGGAAATACTTCCATTGATCTTATGTTTGTATTTGAAAATATCAATGCCAATCTCATGCTGAAGGAGGGAGTGGGGAGGGAGCCAGGAAAAAGCCCGCCAATTGCTTTGTGCTTGTATGTCACTAACACTGTGAACTACATTGTGATATAGGACTACGATGCACCAATAAAAGTATTTAAAAAATATTGAGCTGGGCATGGTAATGCATGCCTGCAATCCCAGTACTTTGGAGGCTAAAAAAAAGGAGGATTACAGGCTTAAGGTCAGCCTTAGACACTTAGCAAGGCCCTTAACAACTTGGGGCGACCCTGTACCAAAATAAAAATAGGGCTGGACGTATAGGTTCATTTTTGGTCACATATTTATTTTATGCCTCCTATTTTATATACGTTGTTTACATTTTATTAAGAAGAATATCCAGCTAAATGATTTTAAAGTTTTTTTTAAATATACAATCATGGCAAATACATCCACTTAGTTTTTTAATACATTCTTTGTCATTACATATTCAATTTTGCTCTTTTTACTTTTTCTAAATCTACCATTATAGATGAGCAAATAAGGCCACCTAAATAAGGGGAAGGGAGGGGGAAGAGGGAGATTCCTTAATGTACATGATGTATATTCACAAACCTATCAGATTTAATCACTAAGCCAAACATGAGAAGGAGGGCAGGGGAGGGAATGGGGTAAGAGCTAATTGGGTGATGTGCGCATGTATGCCTCCACTGTCTTGTGTTGCATTAAGATGTATAAGTACAATGCACCAATTTAAAAAAGTTAAAAAATAAACTAAGTATTTTCACTATATCCTCCAGGACTCTAAACACTTTATCATACTTTAACCTTTTAATGTCTCATTAAACATTAACAATGTTTGGCTATTTAACAAGCCAGCTAATTTTTTAATTTCACCATTAGAATCACTTTTCTAATCTTTGTTAAATTATGGTTTTGATTACATGTTTTCTTAAAGTGAATGTGTGTGTGTGTGTGTGTGTGTGTGTGTGTGTGTGTGTACAGAAAGGCAAAGAGAACAGTCTTGGATTTTGTGAATCACTTACAGAGTGGTTTCTTTACACATGTTTGACCTCTTTGGGAATGGGTAGTCTGGTTGTTTTTGTTCTCCCAAAATTCCTATGTTGAAGAGGAAGCCCAGGGTGGGTCCGCTGGGTCCTGGTTAGGTCACAGGGTCCTGCTCTCATGAATGGGATCAGGACCCTCATTAAAGAGACCAGATTGAGCCAGGCGTGGTGGCACACACTTGTAATCCCAGCATTTGGGAGGCTGAGACTGGAGGATCACAGTTCGCGGACAGCCTCAGCTACTTAGTGAGGCCCTCTGCAACTCAGTGAGACCTTGTTTCAAAATAAAGAATAAAAAGTAGGGCAGGGGGTGTAGCTCGGAGGTCAAATGCCCCTGGGTTCCATCCCCAAACCCGCAAAAAAAAAAAAAACATAAATAAATAAATAAAGAGACCAGATTGGACTTGCTCAGCTCATGTACCCTGTAAGGACACAGCAACAAGAGGAGGTGAAGGATAAGCCCCCAGCAGACACCAGATGTGCAGAGACCTCTGTCTTGGACATCTCAACCACTAGAACTGTGAGAAACAAATCTGTTTAGAATTTCCCAGTCTGAGGTGTTTGGCTCTAGTGACCTGAATCCATTAATGCCAACAGTTCTGATTAAATTCGTGGTTTGAGGTTCATATATCACATGGAATGTGTATCTAGATGTCAAGTGATACAGAGGTTGGGACTTAGATGAATGTTCTTGAAAGGTTCAAGGACATCAACATACGTGAAATAAATCTTTAATTTGTGTTAGAAAATCAATAGTTCATGGAAATTGTGATAGAAGGTCTGGAAAGTGTTCTAGTCCAGGTGTTCACTGAGAAGCCCTTTTTGGGATCATATAATTATGATTAAATGATTTGACTTGCAGGTTAATTGACCTTGACATCATTCAGTAGCTTTAGCATATGAGCCTAGTCTACAGCCTTCCTTGCTGTGGCCCCCAGGCTTGATGCAGGAGAGTAGAATAGAGCAGGCATTCCACATTATTTTGAATAAACAAATAAATAAGAAAAAAGTAAATGAAAGACTCACATCAATGTTTTACAGAACCTCTAGAATCAGTAGTCGAATTTAATATTGCAAAAAATATTTTTAAAAAATGATGCATTTGACGAAATTTAATTGCCTGAAGAGCAAGGAATTCAGACCAGAATCCCATGTGTGAGAATGGAGGCCTGACCACAAGCAAGTACAAGATTTTGCCGGCCAGGCCTCAAGGTGGAAAACTGCCCTTCCCACACTGGACTACAAACACAGCGAGAGTTCCACAGTTTTCAAGAGGGAGAGGCAGTTCTGGACTTCCAAGTCCCAGGCATCTACTTCTTTCTTTTTAAATTGTATTAAATTAATTTTTTTTTGTTCTGGACATTGAACCTCAAAGCATTCTACCTCTGAGTGACAACCACAGCCCGTTTTAGTTTTTATTTTGAAAGGGTCTTGCTGAATTGTTGAGGGTCTTGCTAAGTTGCTGAGGCTGGCCTCAAACCTATGATCATCCTGTCTCAGCTTCCTTGGAACTGAGATTTCAGGCATGCATCACTGTTCACGGGCATCCTCCTCTTGAATGAGACAATTTTTTCATCACTGATTCAGTACTTTTTTTTTTTTTCTTAGCCCTTGCCCATCTATGCCTACATCCTAGTCAAAAAAGAAGAAGAAGAAGAAGAAGAAGAAGAAGAAGAAGAAGAAGAAGAAGAAGAAGAAGAAGAAGAAGAAGAAGAAGAAGATCCTTTGTAGAATCTTCTGAGCAGGGACACAATTTCCCACTTTGTTCTATCCCATCTGACCCTTCTTTGCTGCTGTTCTTTGGGGAGAAATGACCCACACTATTTTATTTTCTTTATATCTTGATTATGCTACCATTCCAGGTGAATAAAGGGTTGACCCTCTGATTGACTCAGCCAACTTGACACTTGGCAGCTGGATACCTGGTGCTCTATTAAATAAAAAAAGAAAGAAATTAATTCATGATGGAGTAGTAAAAACACTTTTATGTCACAAGGAAATATGAGATAGAGGAAGACAGGGCATGTGTGAGAAATGCATCACGTCTTTTCTGATTAAAAAAGCAGTAAGAAACAGCAGGGCATGGTGGTGCATGTTTGTAATCACTGCGCTTGGGAGGCTGAAAGAGGAGGGTCGCACAGGTTCAGAGCTCAGCCTCAGCTACTTAGTGAGGTTCTCAGCAACTCAGTGAGACCCTGTTTCCAAATAAAAATATACAATAGGTCTAGGAGTATAGCCCAGAGGTAGAAAGCCCCTGGGATTCACCCCCAGTACCACCAAAAAAAAAAAAAAAAAGAAAAGAAAAAGCAGTAAGAAACACAAAATTTATCTCTGCAAGAACTTTTGCAACATAAGGGAAAAGGCATCTTACCATACATTTGAAAATGCGTATGTAGCACCATTAAGATAGTATTTTTGTGATCCTCAGCAAAGTGATTTAATTAATGCTGATGACTAAGAATATTTGCATGACCCCTTGCTTGCAAAATCACCTATTTTCCAGAAGTGGTGGAAAATCACCTATTTTCACTCAGACCATGCAATATCACAAAATAGTTTATGACAATAACATAATCCAAATGTGAAAAACTGGTAGAGAAATTTTGGGATTTCTGATTGTGCTTTCGAATCCTATTATCAGATTTACAAAGTAATACATATCTAATGATTGGAATTGTCAAAAATAATTTTTATTTTATTAAATTTTTTAACTTTTATTCTTTTACTGGTGCGTTATAGTCTCACTTCATGATGTAGTTTATAGTAATAGTGACATTCATGTACATAGCACGCAAGGTTCATAAAAAATTATCAAAGGTATAAATCCTTACCAGAGAGTTGTAATATATTTGAACTACTAAATATATATTTTATTTACTAAATTATCAATTTTTAATTAACAATTATTACAATTTTACCACTACTATCTATAGAATTTTTATGACTATTTTCCCCCAAACAAAAATGAAACTGTTGATTATTTAATTTCTAAAAGCAAAGCATCTTGTTTTATAATTTATTCTTATATTAGAGTAACTGAAAGTAGGAATTTTTTTGCAATTATTCATACCAAAGAAGTCAGGACACAAATTGAGAGGAATTTACTAAATTTATGAAAGTGTGCACAAGATGCAGTAATTATTCTATACCTAAGATCTAATATTCTGAAGAAAATTATACCACAGAAAGTACATTTAAGGTACTTTAGTTTCAACTTCCGTGGTGTTAAAAGGTTTTAAAGTGCTTTGATGCAAAATAGCAAATGACATACTTTAGTGACAATCAATATTTTTTGCATTTGCTACTAAGAGGGAACATTTTTGTGTGTCATTGTTGAAAGACTTGCTCTTAGAGAAGATGCCAAATATATTTCTAAACAACTTCTTCACAAAATCTTTATGATGATATCTTACTTTATAGGCAAACTGCATTTCCCATTGACTTGCAAAGAGATGATAATATAGCAAAGCATACTAGAATAATTCAGTGCAGGATATCTGAAAACAATTGTCTTAAATCATGAACTAAGCACTAATAATAATTCATCATGATCCATGACTGTTTTCCCAGTCTGAATAAAGTAGGTCTTGGGCTTCACTGTTTAAGTATGGTTTTATTTAATGTAAGAATTACTAGAACATGAGTTAGATAGTATAGCATAACAAACTCTGTTGTAGAGCCTAGGATCATTTAATAGAATACATCAGAAAAATTTAAAATACCATGCTTTATATTTGCAACTGCAGAAAATTCTAAGACAAAGTTAATGTTCATGTATAGTTTTTAAAAATGGCAAAGAACATAGGAGGATTTTAACGGCACTGAATCAGCTTGGTGAATTTCAAACAAACAAACAAATATCCTGTCTTGTTATATCTTAGTTTGGTTATACTATGTTACATTATGTTTAATTATACCTTGTTATACTATACTATATTATATTATAATGTATGCTATACTATGTTTAGTTATACGGTGTTAAATTATCTTTAATTTGGTTATACTTTGTTATATTATTCATTTATAATAGTATGCAGCTTCTGTCAGGTAGCCTTTTTCTATAGTGTATGATTCTTTCTCTGTAAGGCTCTGTACTATTGCTATTCCTGGGCACTTCACCACTGATCATTAGCTTCTATTAACAATGCCCATACTTTGTAAATGTCTTCTGCATTAGACTCTTGACCATCACTGCCTTTGAGTATATCCTGTTTTCTTCTAGAATACTGATCAATATATTCCTGAAATACAAATGTAAACTTTATGTATTCTTTAAAAGTAAGGAGTCTAGCCGGGCGTGGTGGCGCACGGTGAAGCCAGCCTTGCTGGCTTATAGGTCTGGGGGTGTAGCCCAGAGGTAAAAGGGTTTCCAGGAACCCCAATACCACCAAAAAATAAAAAGGCTAAGGAGTCTAAACAAGGCTTGTACCTGATAGATGGTCATATCACATTTATACAAAGGTGTACTGAATAAACACAGTAGAATAAATATAAAAGGAATATAAAAGTAAAGCTACATAGGGCTAAAACTGTATCCTATCTAGTCACAGAGGTTTCAAAAGGTGCTATGGTTCATCCTCCAAAATTCATGTTGAACCTTAATCCGCACTGCAATAGTATTAGGAGGTGGGGTCTTTGAGGAAGTGATTAGGTTGTGAAGGCTTTGACTGTATGGAAAGGATTAACAGTCTTATAAATTGGCTTCAGAGAATTGCTTCATTATTCTGTCTTTTCCATCTCATGAGGACAAAACAGGTGCCATCTCTATTACAGTCCTGATCGTGGACATCTCAGATCCCAGAATTGTGGGAAATAAAATTCTATTTATAAGTTACACATTATGAAGTATTTTATTATAGCTGCCTGACTGGACTGAGACCAAAGCCTTCTAGATTAAAAAGTAAAGATTCACCCACCCTTGAAGGACAGAAAGGGATAAAAAATATTTTCCTTATATTTTCCAATGAGTAAAAAGACTTTTTTGTATACTGAAATTGTATCCAAGGAGACAGTACATTTGAAAACTTTGAAAAATAAATGCTATCGAAGAGAAATTTTGGAGACCAATAATTTTCTTAAGTTAGCTAATTAGAACCATGTTAAACTAGAACTAAGACAGAAGGATGCAATCAATTGCTTTGTTAAACCCACAAGAGAAAGAGAGACTTTCCCAAATGAGCAAATTGTATGAAATAGTAATTTGTTTTCACAAGTTAGCCAATTATCAATAAGGCATATTTTAATATAATGATCTTCATTACTAATAGTGTAATAGTATAAAAATGGTTCTTTTATTATTCATTTACTTTTTATATCTGTGGTTCCTATTCAGATATTTTCTTGTTAAAATTTAGATGTTCATAAATGTTCACATGCTTTGTGACAAAAAAGCAAAAGAAACATGCATATTTAAAGTTACAGTTGTGCAACCAATGGGATTTGATAATTCCTCATTAAAACATTGGCATTAGAAGAAGACTGAACCAAAATTGGACTCATGTCTTCAACGGAAGCTAATGGGATTCTAGGACAGCAGCGGGATTACTGCCCAGTCTATCTGCTTCCAGATGAAAAAGTATTTAATAAGCCAATCATAAAGAACGGGACACCTCCTTCCCCATTTTACTCAAGAAACAAATGCAATATCTGAGGCAGAGAAAGAGAGTGAGAGAAGGAGGGAGGAGGGGAAGAAGGGAAGGAAAGAGAGGGAGGGAGGAGGAGGAGTATATATTCACAACTCTAGTTTACTGCATAATTTTTTAGAAAAAATCCTAGGGATATATTATATTGTATTATTATATAGAGTTCTCCATCCAGATTCTATACTACATTGCTCCTTTAAAGGCAAATATTTCATATTATTTCATCATTGCATCTGTCTTCACATACTGGAATGGTACAGGGGTAGGCACAGGATTTTATTCATGTCAATCGAGGTCCTTTCTTGTGAGCTTTGAAAACTGAGTTGGAGGCCAGGCGTGGTGGAGCATGTTTGTAATCCCCGCGCTTGGGAGGCTGAGACAGGAGGATCGCACAGGTTCGAAGCCAGCCTCAGCTACTTAGTGAGGCTTTAAGCAACTTAGCGAGACCCTGTTTCCAAATAAAATATAAAAAAAGGTCTGGGAGTATAGCCCGGAGGTAGAAAGCCCCTGGGTTCCACCTCTAGTACCACCAAAAACAAAACAAAACAACAACAACAAAAAACTGAGTTGGGTCAGAAAGCCAGACTCTGATCCATGTGACAAGTATGAAATTCAAGGATGAGAGTAGTACATTTCCTGCCAGGCACAGAAAGTAGGTGGACAGTGAGAGACCATGAAGCTGAACCTCAGAGACAAACAGAAACTGGAGATGAAACACGTGAGCTTCCTGAGGCTCCGCTGCAAGCCTTTATGCCCACCCAGAACTGAGTGTTAAAACTGGCCCTCAAATATGTAAAATACCTTCAGAATCCACCTAATTCCCTGTATGATTAAGCTGGCCAAAACTGAATTTCTGCCACCTACAATCAAAAGATCCTGACAAATTCATATTTGACAGTAAACTATTATATAGATATATTTTATAGGCTATGACAAGCTGTCTACCACCAAAACACATCATCATATTAACTGTTTTCCAAATGTATTATTGTCCCATTAGGAAAAATAATAATGGATATCATCAAGAAATAAACAGAAATGCTATACCTAATTATGGAACAAATACCACAGTAGATAGACTGTATTTCCAATTTTCATATGTTAAAGAATGATATAGACTTACTATTTTGTTATTTGTTTTGTAGTCCTGAAATTAGCATAGATTTCTATGTGACCATAGAATTGTGGTGTTAAAAGAGATAATGGATAATGAGGACTGCAGAGGCTTGTTTTTCTACCTTTGACATACATTTGCATAATATATGACAGAAGAAGAAGGATGATGATTTATAGAAATTAAGATTAAAATGATGGTTTAAAACATTTCCCTGCTCACCTTCACTACCTGGCTTTTAACTTCTGAAAACTTAGAGACTATAGACAAAGGCCAAAGAGACTGGTGGGCATTCAGTATTGTCCCATTCCATGATGTTGGGGGGCTCTGATAGAGCCCCACCAAAATTAGAGACACACATTTTCCCCATTTATGGGTGAGATGAAGAAGAGCTCTCACAAGTGAGTCAATAAAGGGAAAAGGTCACAGCACTCTGTTGTATGTACCCAGGAAACAGAAATGTGTGGGGGTCAGCGATTTCCCAGAGGACAAAGAATAGCAATAATAATAATAATAATAATAATAATAATAATAAATCTTCAGATCTGGACTCACTGGAGTCCAATTCTAGAAATAGAAAAGATGTTTATGGGGCTACCTCCAAAGCGTCATTACAATGACAAAAAGTAGGAGTCATTTGTTTAAAGGTTTCTCTGGAGTCAACATAATTATTCTGAACTAATAAGAAAGACTAAAGAAAACTTCATAAAGTTATTCATGTTGTATCATTAAAGATAAAAATGTGTTTTCTGTAAATAGTCTTAATGAAGTATTGTGTGGATTGATAATCATGGTTTCTCATATTTCTCAAAAATATGCTTCGGCTGAGAAGAGTGCTCCTATTAAGTAGTTTATTAAATTTATTTCACCCATTACAAAAACATGATTCTCATGACAAATTAAATTACAACTATTTTCATTCTCCTTTTTCAAGAAAGATAAGTGACTTAGTGAATTCTGAATTCTTATGTTACATGTAAATGAACACAAGTGTTTGTAAAAATCCTTGCAACAAAAGTTAAGTATACACTGATGAAGTTTACACATTAAATAATAAAATGGTGCCGGGTGAGGTGGCACATGCTTGTAATTCCCGCGCTTGGGAGGTGGAGACAGGAGGATGGCTCAGGTTTGAAGCCAGCAGCGCTGGCTTAAGAGACCCTGTTTCCAAATAAAGTATAAAAATAGGTCTGGGAGTGCAGCCTGGAGGTAGGACTTCCAGGAACCCCAGTACCACCAAAAAAGAAAAAAAAAAAAGGTATACAATTATCTGTACAGTATTAAGATTTTCAGAAATAAAAATTTACATATGATTTAATTCTCTGAGCTTTAAAGTAGTACTCTTCAGTACCTACTAATTCTTAATATCAAAGGCCAATTTTGTTTGAAATATTGAGAATATTAAGTTATGTAAGAATCAGTCGCTATATGTATTTAAGATACAAAACGCACTGAGATTTGTTGAGAGGAAATTGTATTAGCCAGATCAGATGAAGTTCTGAATTTAAAAGATAGGGAATATGATAAGAAGACCTCAGCTAAATGAGGGAAAAACACTAGGGGAATAGAGGAGTATGAGACAGAGAGAAGGTCATAGGGACAGAAGAGGTAGCTCTGCTGATGGTAACTTAGAAAAAAAGGTTAAATAACCTTTTTTCACACATGAAGTTTCTTGCAGTGATGTGAAGACTATGGGGGGGGCAGGTTGGAATTTGAAAGGAAACACAACTAAAGCTGAGTGCATGTATTTATCACTCTAAACCTCACACCAATAAAATTTACAAAAGAATATGGGTAGAAAAAAGGCATCAATTTAGAAAGTAGGAAGAATATGTAGAGCAAGAATATACAAGGGTTAGTAAAGAAGGCTGAAAATCATGAGAGTATGGGGCTGAGCAGGAGAAAAGAGCATCAACAAAGGAAGACAAAAGGGATTGGGGAGGACTTCCGGGAAGATGGCGACTGAGAAAAGCGGCATTTATGAGTCCTACCAACACTGGATCTCTATTGCCATGAAATCAGCACTTTTCATAGTCAGAAAACACTATCAGCAGAGAAGTAAAAAATGTAAACACGAGGGACAGAGAAAAAGAAATCTAGAAGAACAACCAGAAACCAGAGAGAAATCAGCCTGCGCTGCAGCAGTGGAGCTGTGCCAGCGCCATCTTCCCTCATAGCACCAGGTTCCAGAGAAGAAAGGTAAACAAGGAGCTGAAGTGAGCATCTGTGGATCATTCGGGTTTAATTCAGCAGTTCTTCCAGTGCAAAGAATGTCTAAAACTCCCAGTGGACAAGATCATCACACCTTCCAGAGACTCAGAACAGAGCTCAAAACCAGAAAAGAAATACCAATGTTGTGAATTTTTATTGCCCAGGTTTTCTTCTAAAAGTATATAGTCTTAAGATTTACATTTAGGTTTTATCTATTTTGAGTTAATATTTGTATATGGTGTTAGGTAAGGGTCCAATTTTATGCCTTTTCATATAACTGTTATTTTTCAACAATATTTAGAGAACAGATTATTATTTTCTTCACCAAACATTCTTGGAAACCTTGTCAAAAATAACTTGACCATATCTGGAAGAATTTATTTCTAGGCTTTTTATTTTACTCCACTGGTTTATATATCTGCCTTTATAGCAGTACTACACTGTTTCGATTACTGTTGCTTTATAAGGTTTGAAATCAGAAATTGTACATCTTCTAGCTGTGTTCTTTTTAGAGATTGTTTTGGGTGTTTAGAGTTCATATTTCATGTTAGGATAGATTTTTTTCTGAAAAATAAATAAGTAAATGTATAAAAAATAAAATAAAATCAAGTAAAAAAAGTTGGAATTGAACACACAAAAAAATTAATTAATGCAATAACTTTGGAAAACAGTATGGAAGATCCTCAGAAAAAGGAAAACAAACTTACCACATGACCCAGCTACCACCTCTGAGTATCTACCAAAAAGAATGAAAACCAAAATACAAACTAATGCATGAGCAACCAGGTTCATAGATGCACAATTCACCATTGCCAAACTGTGGAACCAGTCAAGATGTCCTTCAACAGATGAGTGGATTACAAAACTCTGGGATGTGTACACAATGGAATTTTCCCAGCCATAAAGGAGAACAACATTATGGTAATTGCAGTGAAATGTCACAAAAATAAGAAATCAGATGCTTTCCCTGCAAAAACTAGGGAGAAATGGGTAACAGGAGGAACTCTAGATGAAGAAGAGATCCTACAGAGGAGCAATTAAAGTGACCTGTCTGAGGGGATGGGAGGGAGGAAGAAGGAAATTCTTTAAAGCAAATGATGTACTTAAACATATCAAAGTTAATCAGGAAACCAAGCATGGGAAGGAGGGAGGGGGAGGGTAGGTATTAGGGATTGGGTAAGGGCTGATTGGGTGATGTGTGCATGTATATCTCAAGGTTTTTTTTTTTTTATCCTATTAAGAAGTATGACTACAATGCACTAATAAAAATTTATTAAAAATAAAGCCCAGCGTGGTGGCAGAGGCTTGTAATTCCTGCACTTGGGAGGCAGAGACAGGAGGATAGCGCAGGTTCAAAGCCAGCCTTGCTGGCTTAAGAGACCCTGTTTCCAAATAAAAAAGTATAAAAATATGTCTGGGAGTGTAGCCCGGAGGTAGAAGGGTTTCCAGGAACTGAGTACCACCAAAAATAAATAAATAAATAAATAAATAGGACTGGGGTGGAATCACTGCTTAGGAAGCAAAGTGAGTTTCAAAGGAAGGCAAAAATCACTGGAAAAACATGCTACAGAAAATTCCATATACTTTATATTTAATATGCAATTAAAAGTACTGATTCTACAAAAGAGTATAATATATAAGCGAAGTAATAATTTTTTTATTTTGTATTAAGCACCAACAAAACCCTTTGGAGAAACCATGTCCATGAAGCTTAGCTCTTAGAAAAGCAGGAATGAAAACAGGGATGTGTTTTTGGCAGAACAATGAGGGGAAGGTCTTGTGGCAATGTGGCAATGCACTGAGAAATAAATAGAAAGCGAGAGTCAGGTTTAGGTTTAGGGTGGTCAGGTGGCACAGGCATGGAATATTAATAGAAATCAAGAGGTGCAAGGCACCTTCTTACAATGTGTGCAAGAAGGGCATTGAAAATGAAGGGTGTGAAGGAAAATTTACTTGGGTAAATCAGAGGCAGATTTGGGAAAAACAGTGTCTTGATGGAGCTGATTTTCTTTTGCAGTTAGTAAAAAATCTGCTAACAGTTGGAGTGACTGCAGGGCTTTTGAATACCATTGAAGATTTAGAATTACCAATGAAGAATGTGAAAGGGTTCAGAATGGAGACAAATAAAAGGATTACCAATGCATATTAAACTCCCGATGACTGAAAGAGTTTGAAAATTATTTCTCTAATTGTGTCTATCAATGCCATGTGCCAATTCTCAGAGATGCTTGAATATATATATATATGGATAAAGAGGCATTATACTTAGCTTAAATACAATGGAACTTTGACAAGAATTGTTCAGAAAAAGGAAGAGAGGACCAGCGAAATGACAGCATTATTGAAGGCTTCAAAGTGATAGATTAATCCAGGGATTCTGACTGAATAGAGAAGGATTCAGAAACTGATAAAAACAGGAAGAGCAGAGGGACTTGAAGATGTGCTGTAGCTGAAGAAAAGAGTTAATTAAGTAAAACAGTAGAAGATACAAAATTATAAAGAATGTGTAGTGAAAAAATTGAGAAATGCAGGGTTTTGATATAAATAATCAGAGAATTGAGGAAAGGCAGGGAAAGTGGTGGCGACACAGTGTTGAAATCTTGACTGCTCAAGAAATACAAACCAAGCAACCTGACTGCACACCACAAGAAAACACAACATAACAATGTGAGGAGGATTTCCCAGAAACCTGAAACAAAAATGATGGTGGCCTGTTAGGTACTAGCTGTTCAGGATGAAGGAGAGAGGGGTATGGGACATCACACACACCTGGGAAACACAGAATCCTAATATAATCAAAATAACATAAATAGCCAGGCATGGTGGCGCATGCTTATAATCCCAGCCTTTGAGAGGCTGAGACAAAAGGATCATGGTTCATGGACCGTCTCAGCTACTTAGTGAGGCCCTTTGCAACTCAGTGAGACCCTGTTTCAAAATAAAGAATAAAAAATAAGGTTGGGGCTGTAATTCAGAGGTGGAATGCCCTCCCCAAAATAGCATAAAAATAGTGGCCTGGTCTGAGGCTAGCAGTTGAACATTGAAGGAGTTATTCCCAGTAAAAGGCAGATACAAGTAGAGAAAGTGCTGAAGTGCAGTGTTGCCACTAGGATCACTTGAAAATGGCTAGTCAGGCACCCATTTCACGGCAGAAAATAACATTGAAGAAACACCAAGAGAAAAATAAAAAACAAAGGAAAACAGTAAAAATAAAAACTAAGAAAGGGAAAAAAGAATAAATTATGTAAGAGCTGAAAGCCAGAAAATCTCAAAGCAATTAGCCATTTTGCTTAACTCTATACAAAAACAATAGAAGACTTGACTAGGTGGATTTAGAAAATATATATGAACCAGGCCTCTTTCTAGATTATCAGAAAACTTGTGACTTCACAAAGGAGTGAGCACTAGAAAAAGGTTATAGTTGAAAGTCACTTAGTTATAAGTAAAAAAGAGAATATGGATACAGATTTAGCTTCCAACAAATAATAAAAGCATGCCAAGCACATCACCACAAACACATAAAATTATATTTTTACTGTTCAAGATAACCCAGAGATATTAGGAAAAGTATATTAAAGTAAAAAAAATAGAGTTATAATTTTAATGAGATTTTTAAATTAAGAAAATAATTAGAGGTATGGGGAAATCATTTTTAAAATCTATACTAACCTAGAAGGAACAAAAAAGTGATAAATATAACGTAAAAGTAAAAATTCAAAGTTCAAAAAATGGAAAATTAGATTTAAACAAAATTTAGTACAAGTTGGGTATGATGGCCCATGCCTATAATCCCAGTACTTAGGAGGCTGAGACACAAAGTACAGGTTTTAAGTCAGCCTCAGCATTGTAGTTAAGACTCTCAGTAACCTAGGGAGAACCAACCTGTTTCAAAATTAAAGAGGAAAAAATAACAGGGCTAGAAGATTAGCTCTAAGTAGAATGCCCATGAGTTCAATTCCTAGTACCACCCCCAAGGGGAAAAAAAAAAAAAAAACAGTAGAAAGTGATAAATACAGAAGATAGGTAAAAAAGATTCCCAACAGAATTATAATATTTCCTGAAGAAGAAAAACAATAGAAGAGAATGACAATTATTACAATTGAATAAAGTTTTCTTGAAATGAAAAAAAATGAGTTGGGCATGGTAGTAAATGGTTGTAATTCCTTGTACTTGGGAGGCTGAGACAGAAAGATCACAGGTTCGAGGACAGCCTCAGCATGTAGCAAGACTTAATCAACCCAGCGAGACCCTGTTTCCAAATAAGAAATAAAATCAGGCTGAGGGTGTAGCTCAAAGGTAGAATGCCTCTGGGTTCAAACCCCATTACCACAAAAAACAACCCAAGAAATTAAAAAAATATAAGTGCTGCTACATAGTGAATATACATGCCACATATCTGAAAATACCAACTTAAAAATCAGCATTTAAAACTTAAAATTACGGAATTTTAAGTAAAAAGAAGAAAGATCCTTTGAATATATAGTCAAGGGAGACTTCAAAGGGGAAGAAAATTAGATCAACAGGAGGCTTTTCAAAAGAAACATGTTATACCAGGAGAAAAATATAGTAACACATTTAAGATACTCAGGGAAAGAAAACATGAGCCGGGGATTTTATATCCCATAACATTTTTATCATAAAGGGCACAAACTGTTAACGTAAAACTCAGAATATATTGTGCTCATGAGTACTTACTGAATCCCCTTGAGAAGTAGCTTTAGCTAACCAAAATAACTAATGAGCCCTTGAAAAAATGGTAGGGAGTATTAAATACATATCTACACTTGGAATTGTCTCTATACCAGTGATACTGTGCAATGGCTATTTGCAGGTACAGGACCAATGTTTTAAATTGCGGGATAGAAGAAAGACCCTTCCTTCCTCCCTCCCTTCCTTCCTTTCTTCCTTCCTTCATTTTCTCTTTCTCTCTCTCCCTCTCTCTCTCCCTCAGCCTTCTGTTTTCTGTAATAATTCTGGCATATAGTCTTGTTATTCTAAGACTGTTATCTTTACAATTTGGGATACAGAAAGTGAATAAATATGGGATGTGTTCATTTATATTGTTACAAAACTAATTGCCACCAAAAATTGATGACTTAACTCATATTTATTATCTCAGATTTTCTATGAGTCAGAAGTTCAGGCCTGGTTTAACTGCATCCTTTGTTTGGGGTCTCACAAGACAGCAGTTAAGAGGTGGTCCAGGGCTGGGTTTTGATTTTGAAGAACAGACTAGGGAAACATTATTTTATTCACTCACAAGGTCACTGGAAGCATTAAGTTCTTTGCATCTATCAATATGAAACTTTCAGTCTTTGAGAAGAAATTTGAGAGCTGATCTTGGTCAGAGATCACCTTGACTTTCAAAGTTCCCTATAGTTTCTAGAAAACATCTGGAGTTCCTTTCCTTGTGGCTTTCTAATGGTTACTTCATCAAGTCAACACAATTCTAAAATAAGTCTGCTAACAGGTTATATGACACAATCACAGAAATGACACCCAGTGATCACTGCCACCTTTCATGGACTTGAAGCAAGTCTCAGTCAAGATAGAGAAACTCTGAGGATGAATAACAGAAGGCAGGCAGGGTCACTCTGGGTCACAAAAGAGTGTCCACCATATGGGATGCTTCTGGAGAACAAGGGTATGTGGTGTGCATGTCATTGGATATGATATAGAGGAAGTTAACTAAAAACTACTCAGGACTGGTTTGATTTGAGAGTATCAGTGAGAATTGTGAGATTTATGCTTCAGTACTCTGATCTGTCCTATATTTAGAATTTTGTCTCTTGAAAAGCTATAATAGCAATATCCCTTCCACAAGGATAGTCACCACCTTCCAATAAAGTAAGTCAGAGATTATTGAATAAATATTATGCCCTTGGGTAGGAAACCCACAAGGCAAGCATGCAGCATCAGAGTTCTTGCACAGTGGATAGGGAGGAGGGCAGCAAAGGCTAGTAAGTCATGTCAGGAGAACTATGAAACCACACCAGGTAGTCCCAGATCCTTGGAAAGCTGAGACAGGAACTCCCCTGGGTTATGGAGTTCAAACAAACTCTGGGAAACATAGTTAGACCCCATATCCTGGGCAAAATAGTGAGACACGTATCTCAAAACAAAGAAAGAAACAAACGACTTAAACAAAAGTCTCATTGGCTAAAGATGGAATAATATGAATTTCAACAGGTATGGAAACTGCATTATATTAAAACCCTTCAAATATGTTTTCATCCAAGTGTGTATAATGATACCTTAAAATCAATAAACTTGTCAATTTTCTTAATGAAGTCTTCATCTTGAAATCCATTATATAAAGTGAGAAACGAAGCAGTTATTTATTAAAGAGAACATAGGTAGCAGTGTTTATAAATTTAGCCAATGAATGAAAAGCAGTGATAGATATGACAAACCAATGTGCATCTCACAGCTCACGGCCAGTTAGTAGATACAGACACGGAGTGTCAACAACTGCAACATCATAGATACAGACAGCCATGCCACTGCACAGATGCATGTAAAACAGAGAGAATGGGGAAAATGGCAGACTGGCAGAAGCGTGCAACCAACAAAACTAGACTGTGGGAAATTTACAAATCAGATTAGAATAGAAAAGAAACAAAAATGAGACAAAATGTTTAAACAACAGAGTTTAAGACTGAACATTCAAGTGATAAAATTATAAAAATATTGGTTGAATATGATTGTGCACACCTGTAACCCCATTACTTGGAAGACAAAGACAGGAAGATTGCAGGTTAGGAAGGTTAGGAAGACCCTTAGCAACTTAGCAAGGCCCTGTTTTAAAATTAAAAAAAAATGTCTTTAAATTTTTATTATAATTTTTTACAGTTGAATAGCATCATTATTTTTATAATGTGCTTTTATTGGTGCATTAGAGTCTCACATCATGATGTAAATTATATTAACAGTGACAAACATGTGCACAGCATTTAGTGAGTCCCCTTTCCCCCACTCCCCATTTCTCCTCTTCCCAATACAGAATAGTGAGATTGCCATTGCTATATTCACACATGGTGGACAGTAGTATTTCCCTTAATGCTAGGAAGTATCTGGATACCAGAGAGACTCCAGATAATGGAGGAGAAACCTGTTTTAAAATTTAAATGGTGGAATGTATCTTAGAGATCGGGTACCCCTGGGTTCACTGTCTAATACTATATTACTACTACTACTACTAGTAGTACTACTACTACTACTACTACTACTACTACTATTTGGTAGAAAGCAATGACTATAAATCAAATAATGTACTATAAATACAGCAGTGGTTAATTTTTGTATGAGGAAGATAGTTTTCATTGGAATAAACACATGGAGAGTTCCTCACAAGGTTCTATCTCTGAAGCTGTGTCGTTATCTACAAGGTTTCTGTTTTACAGTAATTCATTGAGCTATATATGTGTCTTGTGTGGTTTTCTGTAGCTATGTTTTATTTTATTCTGTCATGATTTTGATTTTCCAAGACTCTTGTCTGTGTGATGCATGTACCAAAATATAATACAAAATAGGTGGGCCAGTTCTACATCTTGGAAAGACCTACCATGAGTCTAGAGACAAGGGCTCTGAGGTGGAATCAATTGTGCAGGATTAGGACCAGTGAGTCCCTCCTGTTGCCTGGGGCATCCACATGGAAGAAAGCATCTCCCAGGTGGTGGTAGAACAAAACTTCTCTAGGTAGAAGAAAGCCCCGTAAATGTGTGGAAGTCGCCTCTGGTGGGCAGAGGAGAGAGAGACAGGATGGAATGACAACATAGAAAATATGCTAACAGAAACTTTTTTTTAAAGCAGCCTAGGACTTGACTGGATAGCAACAAGTATGTAAAGAAATCATGCCTTTACTGTGCTTAAGAAACAAATCCTTGAAAAGGTTAGATCGCTTTAATAAGATCCTATATCTCTACTGCCAGTTACTACTTTTAAGGCTGCAAGAGTACTTGGTTCTAAATATGATTATTGTTTATTTTTCCCCAGAAAACAGAAGAAACACCCATTATCAAGTATATGCATTAATTTAAACTCTGCACCTGGCACCATAAGTGCATTACACTAGCAGATAATTTAGTGGCAAAGCAAACCCCCTTCTAGCGCATAAATTGTACACTGGAGCCAGGTTAAACCTGCCAGTAGCCTTCAGTGACCGTAGGGAAGATTTTGCTTAACATCTATTGAGCACCAGTCAGGCATGATGCTCCAAAGAAAACTGAAAGTGTTTATGTGCCAGAGAGAACAGAGGTACTTTTTATTTATTATCAAGGAGTTTGATTTAAAAAATAGAATTTGCTAAAACAACATGTATACTACGAGTGTTATCCTGTATTTAAATGGAATATTTCCCCAAGGAACTCAGTATTCTATGCTAGTCACTTTAGTTTTATGTTAAACCCACCTAGATGAAGGAGGAAGCATCATCACAATATTGAGATATATTTATTTAGGTACATGATTTTAGTGAGTGTCAGAGGGAATATCGACCAACAAGCAATTTAAATCTCACACAGCAGGGTCGGAGTGGTAGATCCTCTTGTGAAAAATAAAGTTATCACTGACATAGTATAATCATCACAACCCACAGGTGACACAGTAACTGGCAACAGCAGAACCAGTCAGAGAATTCATTGCAAGTGAGCAGCTGGTCTGCATGGGGGAGAGTCTCACTGCCCTGGGTGCCAATTTGGATGCCTGGGAGCAGAGCACTCCTTGCTAAGGAGAGGCCCTGCCATTGCTCTGACCACCCTCGTCTCCCTGGTATTGTAAACGTAAAGTTACCCATCAGGGCAGAAACATGAGTATGATCACACAGTCTTGGACGAGAATGGGCTTTAATGTCACCAATTTGTACACATAGCTGTTATGCATATAGCTATATCACACTACTCTCCTTTTAGTGAAATCACGTACGTAGATAATTCTAATTTTCTAACAATTTTCAATATAAAAGATTGATATTTATTTAGTTACCCTGCTACTATTTATAAGGAAAATTGAGGTAGTAGTAGTTTGTTTAAAGCTACCCCTTTGTTATTTAAAAAAAAAAGTTACCAACTTCATTTACTTAAATAAATCGCTCGATTCACAGAAATGGACATTGAACTCATTTTTTTTCATTTTTAATTAACTACATATTAATTATCAAAAACTCCCTATGACTACATTTCATGGGTGCAAGTTGGCTGTCAAAATTGCCAGTTAATTATAGATAACAGATTTATATCAGAAAAAGTATGAAAATTTACATATCATCTCATGATCCTCAGAGGTAAGAAATTGCTGATGCTGGAGCCAGCTGGATGGCTTGGCCCAGACCTTGCTCTGCTCCATGAGTCCTTGAATAAACTACTAATGGAATACTGCTGCTGCTTCACCTAATATGAAAACTGGGTGCTAACAATATCGTTTGTTATGGGATCTCTAACTAAAGCAATTAGAACAGCACCGTACCCAAGGCTAACACAATTAATTACCCTACCTGATACATAGGCCTGATATTCCTCTTCTCCAGTCACAGTCCACTTCTCTTTTCTATACTTTTATTGGCCTATTCTAATTATACATCATAAGTTAAAGTCAAGCAAGCACATATGCACACAGGTGTTGGTGAGCTTCCTTTCAGGTTCCACCCACTGCCAGCCCCTCCCTACATAATCATCAGCACAGTAGTGACGCCTTCATCCATGGGCATAGCAGAATTTGATCTGTTTCGTTCTTCAGTAAAATACACTCCATGCATAGACTCTGGGGATGTGGGTTTGCTGATGTTTCTCCTAGCTTTTTGGAGTTCCCAGCAACTGAGACTCTCCTGTTCATTTCCCTACTTGCAAGCCTTGTCTTGGCACCTGCCACCCCAAAGCATAATGCACTCGAATGTCATTTACTGGGTCGCAGCAATCATGAAAAGAACTATAATATCAGGTTCTGGAGAATGGTTTTGTAAGCATGATCTGAGAACAGATAATGACTTCAAATAAACATTTCAAAGTATGTTATCGGCTTCATATACTTTCTCCTAGTACTGATATTGAAAAGCACAGGCGTAACTGAGTCAAAATATTACAAAGAACAACTTCACCTGATCCTTAAAAAGTTTTCTATAAAACTGGATTGGTAATAAATAATGTATTGGCTACTTACTTTTCCTCTGCCCTCTGCCTGTGGGCAAAATAGATATTTCATGCTCATCAAAACTGCCTACCTTTCCAAGCAAAAATATTTCACTATAATTTTTCTTTTAATAAATATGTTTTCTTAAACCTTTTTTCTCAAATAGGTATAAATTTATGAATGATCATAATTTTCATTATTCTGCTATGACTCTATTTTATTGGCAAAGTAGTCATTCAATATCCATTGCAGAAAAGAGAAATTCCACTTTTAGAATCGATTCGTAGCTATTCTATTAGGCATACGAACCCTGAACAAAGATGAGGTAAGAAACATCCATAGCACTTCTTTCAGCTATGACTGACCTATTAACTTATATAAAACCACCAGAAATAACCGGATAGGTTACTTATTGAATAGCTGAAAGCAATATTTTTAGAGTTTTATACTACTTCTTTAATATTAAACTATTGATGGACAGATAATTCATTCTATAGCACTTATCTTTGTGTAAATGAATATTTATATGTTTGTATATCCTCTTCAACCATGGACATTTTGCTTCTTTAATTCATAAAATTAGTCACAAAACTCATTCAAGATATCATAAAGCAACTTTCAACAGAATATAAGGAAATGTAATAAAATAAGAAAATGTAGAAATTGTCCTGTCCTTAAGTAAAGCAAGAAAAAGTGAAAAGAAAAAATAATATGCTAAACATAAGTCTCAGATGGCTTCACCAAAAGTCTCAGATGGCTTCACCAAGGGTAAAGGGTAGCATTTCTTCATGAATTGATAAGCTTTAGTCTTTTCTCTATATATACCATTCCCCCACCTAAGCTTTTGATAAGGATTAAATATCAGTAAATTTGAGGCCATATCATATAAAAGTTCCTGAAATGCAGATGGCATAGTTTGGTGATTAAAGGCAGATATAAATAATTTAGACAGGTCTAAGAGCTGAGAGCAATATTGAGATTTTCTTATTAAGAAATGAAATAATGTATATACTTATAAGACTCAAGTCTGAGGATATGACCATTTAACTTCCATATAGAGGAGAATGGAGTAAGTAAAATATTCCTGCTTACTGTAAAGGTTCTAAATCCATTTCTACATACAGTAAATGACATCCTTAAGTTCAGATCATGGAATTAGGATTTCCTGAAAGGTGCCTGAACTACTCCTGTGGTTGGAGGAAGAGACAAATAGAAGACTTAGTGTTTGTGTAACTTTTGCAATCAGGGGAGAATTGGACCAATTATATAATTTTTTATTAAGACCCCTTAATAAATTTATATTAAAAAACAAAAATGCAAAAATACAAGGAAATGCATATGTCTCTGGTATCTATACTGAACATGGGAAAGAAAGAGAGGGAGAATTCTCATCAAAAAGTAGACTTTTTTTTTTTTCGTAATATTGGAGATGAAATCCTTCTATATTCGGGCTATCCCTGCGCTTGGGAGGTGGAGACAGGAGGATCACGCAGGTTCTAAGCCAGCCTCGCTGGCTTAATAGATCCTGTTTCCAAATAAAAATATAAAAAAGTAGGTCTGTGAGTGTAGCCTAGAGGTAGAAGGGTTTCCAGGAACCCCAGTACCACCAAAAACAAAACAAAACAAAACAAAAACAAAAACCAAAAAAAAAAAAAAAAAAACACTTTTTGGACTTTTGGTTAAGACCAAGAATAAAAAACAGAGCCAGCCATTAAAAATAAATTTCAAAAGGAGACTAATAAAATTAAAATTCTATCTACAGAACCCAGACTTCTTTCCCTACACTAAAACAAAATTGTTCAATCAAATCTTGACACAGAAAATTATTTAATTTTAATTATTTAAAAACATGTAAACATCAAGTTTACATTTCTTAGCCAAATAAAAATTTATTTTTAAAATTGAAATGCCTACAAAATGGTAGTTAACCACAAACAAGTGTCTTTTTTCTTAAAAAAAAATAAGGATTATCTTAAGTTTCACAGCACTTAATAACAGAATCGACATGGGCCAAGTATGGTGACACAAGCTTGTAATCTCAGTACTTGGGAGGGTGAGACAGGAGGTATTGCAGGTTCATGGCCAGCCTCAGCTACCTAGTAAGGTTTCAAAATAAAGAATAAAAATCAGGCTGGAGGTGTAGCCTGAAGGTAGAATGCCCCTGGTTTCAATTCCCAGTAGCAGGCAAAAAAAAAAAAAAAAAAATAGACATGGCTAGGGTCTATTTCTCATATAGGTTATTATCTTGATAGGCTAAACTTACAAACCACTGAAAGAAAAAGTTCACACTCTTTCTCTACACACACACACACACACACACACACACACACACACACACACGCTGAGATTACTCGCTTCTCCTCAGCATCTGTGTGATGGTCTCCCACGCAGTTAATTGGCTGGTACTCAAGGTGAGCGAAAGCCCCGAGAGAAAGTGTTGTCTCTGGCCAAAGTACTCCCCCACTCTTAGATATTCTTTCATAACTATTATTCTTCTGGTAATGATTCTTTTAACTTTCCACACGAATTGCTCTGGTGATGTAAGATCAGGACTGTGAGAGAAACTGAGTCTGTGGAAAATAAACTTTCTGGTAATTTGTCTAAGCCTCTAAACATCCTCGGCTTTGCTCAAATGGTAATAAAATCTAGTTAGAATTCAGATGCAGTGGCAGCATTCCAGTCACAGTAGTTACAAATGCAAATTTCCCCTCTATCTCTGACCTTCATCCTAATCATTAACTTACAATAAAAGTCCTAAGAAGGAGGCAACCCGGTGCCTCTGTTTACCCCTCTCCTTGTGATCCTGCCTAGATACAGAGAAGATAAACTTTGGGTGTGACATCAAAGCAACCTAGTTTATGAACAGCTAATACTGCCCAATACAATGGAGCTGAAGGCTAGGAAGATTCTTGACCTTTACACCCAGTATGAGCACTGCCTGAGACAGGAAGGCACCATGTAGCTAAGAAATGAATATGTCAGAACAAAGGATAGATATAATAAACGTGTAAGTGTGAAAGAAAGGAAATATGGTGAGAATAAGAAAGGATTTTTGTATGAAGAAGAGCTTATCCTAAGATTGTCCCAAATGGGAAAGAGAGAATCAGGATATTGCAAAGGGTCTGTGATAGGAATATGGATTATTTGTAAGATGAATAGGCTTCTAATAAGCCTATCGGTTGAGGAAAAGTGTTCAGCAGCTAGAGAAGTACATCTGACAACTATATCTAAAAACTTCATGTTAATTTTTGGTGTTTACTTGCTAAACTGTGTTGTGAGCTTGCTTAAACTTTCAGACTTTAGAAGGTAATGCAGATGAAACCTGGGAGACTTCCACCGCATCCCTCTGGATCACCATATCTCCCCATGCCTGCCATATGGACTAAGCCCTAGAGATGGAAAGTTCCAAAAAAGTTAAAGAAGATTCCATGAGAGGCCTATTCTCCAAGCCCTGGGCGTTCCTGTGTCTTCTGGAATTTGCCCTGTGGAACTGCCTGTCTGCAAGGGCAGCTGGATCTGCCGCAAGATCTGGAGAAGATCCTGAGCTAATCTCTTGAATGCCGGACTAGTTTTTTTTTTTTACTTTATTTACATGTCATTCACTATTCTTTCGCAGTGATTGCACTCCTTTCTTTTTTTCTACTATTAATCTCACTGGTGAAGGATATAAATTTTTCGGGGTTCTTGTAATAAAGTGTCAATTGCTCAAGAAGCTTTTGTCCATGTCAGATTCTTTCCCAAAGCACCATAAATAGGAACTTAAAGGAATTTATTTCGTAGAAGGGAAAGAATCGCTGCAGATAAGTGGCTGCAGAACGGCACCCGAATCCATGCCCATCTTTCTGAGATAAATCGATCTCGAGCGGACTACAGCGGCCATCCCGATTGAGTCAGTCTCCCGCACACACATACATATATATAAACACAATACCCTTCTAATTTGGGGAAAGGATAGTTTAGAAAATTTCTGTGCTAAAGCAAAATAAACTACAGTCTAAAATTCTATTTGTATTATTTATTTATTTTTTATTTGGTGGTACTGGGGTTCCTGGAAGCCCTTCTACCTCTGGGCTATACTCCCAGACCTATTTTATATTTTAATTGGAAACAGGGTCTCTTAAGCCAGAGAGGGTGGCTTCAAATCTGCACGATCCTCTTGTCTCTGCCTCCCAAGCGTGGGGATTACAAGAGTGTGCCACCACGCCAGGCATTAGAAATTCTATTTTATCATTCAATAAGTCAGTTATCTATGCCAATGATTTTAGTTACTATTTGCTGATGAGCCCAAATTTACATATTCAGCAGTCATCTACTCTGAACTCCACACTTGAATTTCCACTTGTTAACAGCCAATTCCCAATGTTCATTTTGATGCAATGTGTCTAGTGCAGTATTCACTAAGAGCTTATGTTTATTCTCTCTCAACATTTACCAATGCAGTAAAATGTCCTACAATTTATATAGTTATTATAATCTAAAACCTAGAAGGCCCTCTTGAAAGATCTCTCTCATTTGTGGTAACACCCCATCATACTGATGGTATTTCTTCTACACTTCTAATCCCCTTTTACTTTTAGTCATCTCTATGATTATTACTTAAGAACACTTGTTACCAGAAAAACTAGATGGTTCTTTTTGCCAAATCGATGACATTCATTCTCCTTCTTTCCTCCTTTCTGTAATACACTTGGTTTTCATTAGAATTACTTTTTTTTCTATTTGATGATTAAAATAGACCAAGTGCAAAATAAAGCATCAATTAAATGGTTAAAAGATTTCAACAAAAATATACTTTTAGAGCTACCAATAACTATCTTTAAACATGAACTATCAAGGCTTACTAACTCTAAATATAGATGGTGAAGTTTTAAAATTATATTTAACCACCTCTTAAAAAGTGAAACATAAATCTTTTTCATAATCTTTTTAAATTTTATTTATATGTGGAACATATTGAAAATGGTATACATTTAGATTGTGCTTCGTGCCCTATCCCCTGCCCCATTCTCCTTCCCCCCTCCCAACAATGAGTGTCCAGGTTAACCATGCTATTTTTATACTTTTACACATATTGAGATGTAGCTCCTCCATCAATCAACTACAGCCTTCTTCCTCTCCTATCCTTCCATTCTAGTGTTGCTGAGATTTCCCCTCCATTTATCTGGAGTCCCTCTGGTATCCCCATTGCTTCTTAGTTTGGGCATATTAGAGAAAACACATGTCCCTTCTCTTTCTGAAATCAAATAACAACAAATGCTGGTGAGGATGTGGTGAAAGAGGAACTCTTTTACACTGTTGGTGGGAGTGCAAACTACTTAAGCCACTATGGAGATCAGTGTGGAAATTTCTTAGAAAACTTGAAATAGATTTACCATATGATCCAGCTCTACTACTCCTAGGTATCTGTCCAAAGGGGCTGAAATCAGAGAAGCACATTAACATATGCACACCTATTTTCACAGCAGCACAATTCATAATAGCAAAATATGGAACCAACCTAGGTCACCATCAACCGATGAATGGATTGCAAAATTATAGAAATACACACAATGGAATTCTATTCAGCTACAAAGAAGAACAAAATCATATAATTCACAAGAAAATGGAAAGATCTGGAGAACATTATGTTAAGAAAAATTACTTTTTAAAGGACAAAAAGTGTATCATAACCCCATAATAATAATCAAGGGCATAATTAGAATGAAGACCTGACATCTTAACTGGATGTCTCAGGTGTTTCTAACTTCTCCTTGCACTATACCCCCGTTGCTCTTTGCTCTTCAGTCACACTAACCTTCATGTAGTTCTGAACATCATCTTGTTCCAGAGCCTCCACCATCCCATCAGTCACCTTGCCTCTCCTAGGCTTTATAGAAGAGGTACATTCTTCTCATAGTTCTTACTTCAGCTCAAACATCACTTTTTCAAATGTTAACTTTAATTTTCTATATCATTATAGTCAAATATAACCTTTATTTTTTAACCCTTTTTATTTTTATTTATTTTTATGTGGATCATATTGAAAATGGCATCCATTCACACAGTGCTTGGTGCCCTTCCTCCTTCCACTACCCCTTTCCACTCTCCCAACAGTGAGAGTCCAAGTTGACCATTCGACAGTCACAATTATACACATATTCAAATGTAGTTCCTCCATTAATCAACCTCAACCTCCTTCTTCTCCTACCCTTCCTTTATAGCTTTGCTGAGGTTTCCCCTCCATTATCTAGAGTCCCTCTGGTATCCCTAATACTCCTTAGTTTGGACATATTAGAGAAAACATATATCCTTTCTCTTTCTGTGCTTGGCTGCTCTCACTTAACCTAATGTCCTCCAGGTCTTTCCATCTTCTTATGAACATGATTTTGTTCTTTATTTCTAAGTAGAATTCCACTGTGAGTATTTCCCATAATTTTGCAATCCATTCATCTGTTGAAGGATGCCTTGGTTGGTTCCGTATTTTGGTTATCACAAATTGTGCTGCTATGAACATGGGTATGCATATGTTAGTGTAGTTCTCTGATTTCAACTCCTTTGGAAAGATACCCAGTAGTGATATAGCCAGATTATATGGTGGATTCATTCCCGGTATTCTAAGGAGTCTCCACACTAATTTCTATAGTGGCTGAACTAGTTTTCACTCCCACCAACAGTGTAAAAGAGTTTCTCTTTCCCCACATCCTTGCTAGCATTTGTTGTTATTTGACTTCTTTAGGCTTGCCACTCTGATTTGGGGTTAGATATAATCTAAGCGTAGTTTTGATTTGCATCTCCTTGATGGCTAATGCTGTTGAACTTTTTTTCATGTATCTATTGGCATTTGTATCTCTTCTTTTGTGAGGTGTCTATTGGATTTAGTTGCCCATTTCTTGACTGGGTTATTTGTTTTGCTAGCATAGAGTCTTTGGAGCTCTTTATATATTCTGGATATTAGCCTTTTATCAGAGTGATGTTTGGTAAAGATCTTCTCCCATTCTGTAGGCTTTCTCTTTAGGTTCTTGGTGGTTTTCTTTGATGAGAAGAAACTCTTTTAGTTTGATGCCATCTCGCCTGTTAATTCTTGCTTCAATTTCTTGCTCTTTGGAGGTCTTGTTGAGAAAGTTACTGCCTGTGCCTATATGTTGGAGAGTTGAGCCTATGCCCTCCTTTAATAGCTTCACAGTCTCTGGCCTAATTTCCAAGTTGTTGATCCATCTTGAGTTGATTGCTGTGCATGGTGAGAGGTAAGGAGTTAGTTCCATCTTTCTACAAATGGATATCCAGTTTCCCAGCACCATTTGTTGAAAACATATCGTTTCTCCAGCATATGAGTTTGGCCCCTTTGTCAAAGATTAATTGAGTATAAGTATGTGGGTTTGTTTCTGTATCTTCTATTCTGTTTCATCGGTCTGTATTCCTGTTGTTTTGCCAATACCATGCTGTTTTTACTACAATTGCTCTGTAATATAATTTGAAGTCATAATTGTGATGCCTCCTGCATGGTTCTCATTGCTGAGAATTGCTCTGGCTATTATGGATACCCTTTAAATCTTATTTTTACTTCTTATCTTTGGTCAAATATTGTGGTTAAATATTTGTATAACTATCATATCACTATTATTGTTCCTTATGAATATGCAAAATATCCAGGAGCGTAAGTTTTATTTTGCCCACCCAGCCTTTAACCCAGTACTTATTATGTAGTAAACACACACACACACACACACACACACACACACACACACACACACACACATTGTAAACAAAAGAAATGGGTATAAGATATTTTCACAGCTCTAGATTTTTCAAAGACTAACAATTTGATGATTATGGAAACTTGCTTTCAGAGGAGTTTTCCTATAGTTCTACAGGTAGAAAGTATATCTCTAGTGCCTGAAAGAGCATGATTTTAAAATCATTTTTAAAGCAAAACAAGAATTTCAGCTTGCTCATAATGTGAACTTGAGTTTAAAACATTCAAGTAATTGCATTTTATTTACAATACAGAAAAAATAAAACATGCAAGGTCTGAGAAACTAGGTTTCCATAATCAAAACCAGATTTATACTTAAGATATCTCTGTTCTAAAATGTTAATCCTCCCTAGAGGTAATGACCAATCTTGAGTTATACAACAAAATGCCAACAAGCACATTTTTGCAGCAATGGCCTCAAAAGAGGAAGGTGAGTCTGAAACAGATTATATAGAGCTTTCAAGCAATTTCAAGGAGTTTGGCTTTTATGAAGTAGGATGAGGAGCACTGAGGGTTGTGAGCAGAGGTAGGAGACAATCCACTTTAACAGATAATTTTGCCTTGCTGTTAGTAGGTGGAGCACACACACACACAAAAATACAGGAGCTGAGTTAGAAGGCCATTACAATAATCAGAGATGTCAGCCATAGAAAAGTAGTAGGATTCTAGATAGATGTTAGAGGTAGAGGTGGCAGAATTTCCCAACTGATAGACATGTAGTAGGAGAGAGAAATGAATCAGAATTGTTTTGGTCTAAGTGGAAGAACCAAAATTAAAGAAAATTTAGAGATAAACGAAAGTATGAAATTTATTTGTATATATATTAACTATAGGATGTTAATTTTTATATATGAGACATCATTATCAAGGATGAAAATTCAATAAAAGACCCCATGGCTTTGTTTTTGCATCATTCTTTTATTGGACATTATCTACAAGAAGAAATAATATATTAGCATGGTCTTCTCAGACTGTTTAAGAAGCATAAACAGAGCTGGGCTTTGTAATTCCAGTACTTAGAAGACTAAGACAGGAGAATTGCAGGTTCAAGGATGGTGTCAGCCACCTAGCTACATCCTGGTTCAAAATAAAAATAAAATAAGACTGGGGGGGGTAGCTTGGAGATAGAATGCCCCTGGGTTCAATCCCAGCACCCCTTCCAAAAAAAGCACAAACAAACATTACAACTCTATTGTGAAGTTTATTCAGCAATATTCTTTAATTACAATAACTAAATCATATTTTGCCTGTTTATTTTTAATTATAAAATAATATTAGTGAACTATAGTAGTAGCTATTTACTAGATCCTGACAATTTAGGTATATTAATTGTATGAACTAATAAATCCACAAGCTTAGTGTTTATAATATATAAAAGTATGATCAATTATAATCTTTAAATAATACAATAGGTTTTGAGTAGTTAACGTTTTATATATATTTTACAATTCCATTTTTAAAATATATTATTAAACAACAGGTAATTTTCAGAACATAAATATACATCATATAACTCAACTTTTCCAAAATAATCAGTAATCACTATAAATAACAACTGAATCAAATAATAACCTAAGGATTTCAGTTAACAAAATAACCAAGCATAAACACATATATAAGTAAAAATAATATATAATATTTGCCTGTTTGAACAAAATTTATTCAGTTGATATTTTTAAGTGTTTTTAGCATAACTTAGTGAGCTTGTGAACAGAAATAGATTAGCAAAGATATTTTCTGTTTTACTGTAAGCAAAAAATGACACTCCTCTTAACCTATAGTTGAAAGAGATGGAATGTTGAGATCTGCTATTTGAAGCCAATTAGACAGTGACAATGGGAAAATACTGAGCCACCATATAACATTAAGTTCACTAAAAACAGTTACACAAATGGAAAGGACATACACTTTCTGGCATCTCAAATATCAATGTTTTTAAAAACGGAACCAAAAAAATGGTAGAAGGAATAAAAGACCAATAAAAACATCAGAAAAAAAGGTAGTGATTCATCTTCCAGGCACACTGAAAAAAAAAAACACAACAACAACAACTGGTATTGTACTTATACATCTGCCTGAAGCAATCAACAATAAATTAGAATCATTATATGAAGCAGGTAGAAAATAAACCCAACTTTTCAAGATAATGTTTATAATATAATGAAGGGCAGATCCCTGAGTGTCAGGAGATACCATGGGAGGGAAATCCTGAGTCCTCCCAGTTTACTGCTTGACTCGGTTTCTAGGCAGTGGAGTGGAGAAGGGACTTCCAGGTAGATGGCAATGCACACTCCAAGCCTAAAACAAAACTATGAGTCCAGGGAAATGAATTGCAGATAGAATTCACCTGAGAATATAGAAGCAAGAAGGCACCAAAAGAGAATGCCAGGGATCTGCAGAATTGCCCCAGGATTCTGGTCAGGAATGTGAGAAAGCCCTGTCATACACCAGTAGTCTCAGTGCTTGGGAGGCTGAGACAGGAGGATCACAGGTTTGAGATCAGGATCAGCAACTCAGCAAGATTCTCAGCAACCCACAAAGACCCTGTTTCAAAATATAGTAATAATAATAATAATAATAATAATAATAATAATAATAATAATAGGGTCTTGGTTCTTGCTCAGAGGTAGACTTCACTGGATTCAATCTCCATTAACACATACACACACACACACACACACACACACACACACAACCAAATATGCAAAGAATCAAGAAAACATTATACATTATTAGGAGAATTATCAACCACAAAAGACCTAAACCTAATATATTACAAATGATGTAGTCAATAAAGCAAAACATAAGACAGCTATGATACTGTACCCCATATGTTTAAAAAATAGAGTTGTAGAAATTTGTAGAAGAACACAAATAACTTCTATAATTGAAAGCTAAAATTTCTGGGATGAAGAAAGCTAGATGGGATGGGCAACAGATTACACACTGCACTGGAAAAATAATAAATTCATAGCAATAGAAACTATCTGAAATGAAATACTCAAGAAAATAAATGAAGAGTGTCAGTGAGCTGTGGACAATTTCAACAGTCAAAATATTCAAGTAATATACATACCCAAAATGAACAGAAAATATTTTGAAGATACAACTGAAAATTTTCCAAAGCCTTAAAACTACAAACTCTAGAGTGCAATTCATTACTCACCCAGCAAGAGAAAACATGAAGAAAGTTAGATCAAGGTACAATGTAATCAAATTCCTTGAACTAATAATAAAGGAAAAAGCTTAAAAGCACCCAAAGAATAAAGAAATGTTGGAACAAACTATGAGAATAACAGTACAGTTCTCATGAGAAAGCATGTGAGAAGACAGTGACGCAGGACTTTTAAAGTATTAAAAGATATAAGACTACACACCTAGAATTCTATACATAATAAAAAGATCTTAAAATGCAGGTGAAATTCATTTCAGACACTCACAAGAGCTGAAAATATTAATCAAAAGTGATCTTTACTATAACAAATATAAAGAATGATCTTCAGGCCAAAGAAAAATCATACCAGAGAGGAATACAGATCTACACTAAGATATGAAGAACACTGAAAAAGGTAAATTATGCAGGAAAATATTTAAGGCTGTACTTATTTAAATAATTTTAACAAAAATAATAGCATAGAAAGTAAGATACTAGAAGACATGCAAAACTATCAATCATTTTAGACTTACTGACATCTTTTGATTACTCTATCAATAGGACATACACCTTTTCATGTACACCTGAAACATTTACCGAAATCTACCATATTCTATCAAACAGTTCTTACTGTTTTTAAATGATTCAAATATTTCAAGTTATGTTTATAACTACAATGTAATTAAACTGGATATTGGAAATTGACATTATGATTATCCAAAAATATTTGGAAAGTAAATAACTAACTTGAAACTAACATATATGTCAAAATATAATTAAAAGAGAAATAAGAATGTATTGTAAATGCCAGGCGTGGTGACACACTCTTGTAATCCCAGCATTTGGGAGGCTGAGACAGGTGGATTGTGGGTTTGTGGACAGCCTCAGCAACTCAGTGAGACCCTGTTTCAAAATAGAACACAAAATAGGGCTGGGGTTGTAGCTCAGAGGTAGAATGTTTCTGGGTTCCACCCCCTAGTACTGCAAAAGAAAAAAAAAAAGAATGTATTGTAAGATAAAGTAAAATAAAACTCACCAAAGAGTTTGGAGTATTGGCACATAATGGTGGTGTGACTATAATCCCAACTGCTTGGGAGGCTGAGGCAGGAGATCACAAACTGTTGACCAGCATGGGCAACTTAGTATGATCCTGTCACAAAATAATTTTTCAAAAGGAATTGGGATGTGGCTCAGGAGTGGAGCCCTTGCCTAGCATATATGAAGTTCAACCCCCAGTATTGCAAATATTATATTGCAAAAATCAAAGAAAAAAGGAAAAAGAATCAACAAAGAAGAATGTTTGGGATTTCACCAAAGCAATATATGAGAGGAAGTTATAAGTTACATGTCTATTTTAAGAGAAAGGTCTCAAATCAATGGCCTCAGGTTTCCTCTTAGAAAACAGTCAAAAGGAGAACAAATTAAACCTTATATAAGTAGTCAAAAAATTAGAGTAGATATAAATATAATAGATAGCAAGTACTAGTAATAAATAGGATAAGAGAGATTATTTCAAGATGTCTGTTTTCACCATTTATAATCAATGTTGAACAGGAGGTGTTAGCCAATAAAATCAAGCAAAGAAAAGAAACAGAAGATATCCAGATTAGAAAAGGAGTAAAATTATCTTTATTTACAAATGGTATGTCCAAATATTTAGTAATTGATGGAATATACTAAATGAGTACTACTAGGTGAGCTTGGCAAGGTTACAGAATACAGGGCCAATATAGAACAACAAAAAATTTCATGTTCTGGCAAAAAAAGAAAGAAAATTGTAATTGACAATACCATTTATGATAATAGCAGAACAGAATAGAGTTCAGGTATAAGTCTAAATACAAATGTACAACTGATTTTTCAAGAAAACTTTAAAATCTTTTAACTGAGAAAGAATAGTCTTTTCAAAAAGTTTTGCAAATATTTGATGTCTATGTGTAAAACAAAAAGAACAAGAAGGAGAAGGAAAAGCAAATGAGATGGAGAAGAGAAAAAAATCAGTCTAAACCTCATCTCATATATGAAAATTAACAAAAATAGATTATATACCTTAATATAAAACCTAAGACTTAAAAATATCTGGAAGAGCACAGGATGTGTTGACACACATCTGTAATTCCAGTACTTGGGAGGCTGAAATAGAAGGTTCACAGGTTCAAGGCCAGCAGTGCACAGTAACTTAGGGAGACAATGTTTTGAAATAAAAAGTAAAATAAATCTTAGGGTATAGTTCATAAGTAGAATGCCCAAGTTCAATCCCCAGTACTACAGAAATAAATACATAAAATTTCTAGAAGTGAACATGGAAGAAACTTTTGTGAATTTGGATTAGGGAAATATTTTTCAGATATGAAATCAAAAGCAAGATCCATACAAGGAAACAGTGACACATTGTAGAATTGGATTTTACCAAAGCTAAAATGTCTTATCTTCAAAAGACTTTAGTGAATAAAAAACAAGCCACTAATTGGGAGAAGATTTTTTAATTTATGTATCTAATAAATAACTTGTATCTAGGCTATACATAGAAAATTCAAATGGTTTATATAAATTCCAATAATATGTAATTACAAAAAAGTAGCAGTTGTTTGGTAATTAAGTTAATTAGAGAGTGGTAATAATAAGAGATTACAAATAAATATTTGGGACAAAAATTGAGGGTTGAAGAGTTTAACCATCATCTTGATTATATTTATAGTTTCATATACAGATACATAAAAACTCATCAAGTTGAACAGGTATATATGTGCAATTTTACCTCAATAAAGTAATTAAAAATAAAAGAAAAAGGTAAATAACATTTTAATGGCACACTGAACTAATGCTTGTGTGGTAAAATTTAGAATTTAGTGGTTCTTTATAATAATCCCATGAAATATATGAAGTATCTTATTCGGAGATGCTTAAAAAATATAGCAGTTGCTTACAATTTGTGATGAGTAGAAGTAGATCAGTTAATGCAATTTAATTCTATTTTTTCATACTATAAACTTGTAGATATGTTATAATTCTTTTTGAAGTATATATCTAGGTGATTGAATGACCTTGATAATTTAATGGTATTACACTGAATATATATATATATATATATATATATATATATATATATATATATATTTCACAAGTATACATAAACATTAACTATATATTAGGAAAAAGTATGCAATGTATGAACACCACCCTTATACACAGATAACACCATTCAAATATGGTGCATACTGAGACATTTTTTAAATCCTGTCATTCATTCTTCTAACACTATAAAGCACACATAAACTTTGCACAGAATTCTCTCGTTCATTTATTCAACAAGTATTAGTATTTTTGGATGCCTTTTCTATGTGTTGCCTGTCATGGTATACCTAATCTGAAATAATTTGGTGAGATCTAGTAAGTACTCTGTGAACCAGGACAGTATACTTAGGCAATTTATTCACTTTAGCTTTCATACCCAATGCTTCTTTGGTAGATTAGATAACATACTGCAGTGGTTCTCAGATTGTAGTTGTACTGATGTGAAAGAGGTTTTACTTTTCCAAAGCAGATGGTATTTTCTTAAAGGCATATGATTGAAACCGAACTGAAGAGTTTCTGATTCAGGAGGTCTGAGTCAGGTCCAAGTAATCTGCATTCTAGTAAGTTTCCAGGTAAAGCTGATGTCACTTGCCCAGGAACCATAGTTTAGAAAACACTGATGTTTTAGAAATAATTTTAATTGCTTCGTGAATAATTAATAGGATAATTTAAATCTGGCAAGTAAAAAAGGCAATGTGTCTCCATAGGAATACAAAGAACTATTACTTAGAAAGTACCTATTATTCATTTTAAATTTCACCTTAAGTAGGGTATCTTAATTACATAGGTGAAAGTTTATTGAGCCACTGTTCCTAAAGTTGACATTTACACTTGAAAAATTTCTTGCACATGAGTGGAAGGACATTTCTATAATCTCCAAATTTGGCTAATTTCCCCAGTTAGTGGGAGAGCCACATTAAACAGCTTTAGTGGAGATAATGAATACTATATATCTGGACATCTTTGTGACTTGAGTCATCTATATTTGTAGTCTCAGCATATTAAAATATCACAGTAGAGCAGCAGAACTGGAAGAAAACCTTAGGGCTTTCGAGATTCAGGCAACACTGAATAAATAGGGCATCTCCACTGGGCTTTACACACCAGCAAATCTGCTCACAGAGTTCCCACAAGGACAGTCAAATAGAAGACTGGAACTTAAATAGAGAAAGGTCGTAAAGTCAACCCCATATCTTATAGGATAATCCTCTCCACAAATAAAAATAGTTATATAATGAAAAGGTGGCAGAAAAGCCTAATAAAGGTACTAAAGTATTTTACAAGCTTCATCTACAAGCTTCATCTTTATCATGAATATACTTTGAGGTAAACAACAGCGACACTGTTGTAGACTTTTGTAGACCCTATGCTTTGGGTGATTCTGCTGTAAGAATATGTTTTGGAGAACAAAACAACCAGTACATTCATGGTATCATGGTATCCTTAGCCAGTGAACTTCCCTGCAATTCTCATATAAGATTTCACAAAAAATTAAAATATTAGCCAAAGCTGTGATGCTGTGATGGCTATCTCTTTATTCATATATATATATATATATATATATATATATATATATATATATATTTATACTTAGCTATCAGGGTTTTTTTAACATATCATCTATCACTAATGCATGGCATCCAGAAGGCTGAGGTTATTTGACTAAAGCCAATGGAGCTGTCTATTGGATGGATTGCCTCAAATATCTCATTTGAGGTTGAAACCACTGGAACTGTAACACTAAAAGTGGTACATCACATTGTGAGGCTCAAAAAAAAAAATGCTCTTTTTAAGAATAGACATTATCCTCTCCTAACATGCATTATGTCACAAGTATCAGATGCTGATTGAATGTATTTATACAATTTGTAATAACTCTCAGGAGCCCACCCAAAATATGAATCAGTAATCAAATCTAGTGTCATCTGCAGGAAACATTTATTTGGCATAAAGGAGATTAGATAAAAGACATTATTAGTAGGACATTTTTTAAAAATTGAGTTCATTAAAGAAAGAATAGCACAAACATTTTATTTTATTGATGCATCATAATCATACATTTTGGTGAAGTTCAGGGTGGTAGAAACATACATGCACACAACATTTTTTAGCCTCCCTGCCCTATACCCTTCTTCCTCCCCATGCTCAGCACAGTAATTGATAAGTTTGTGTATGTGCATCATGTCCTTTGAGCTCTTCCCCTCTTACATCTCCCTCAGGCCCACTTCTTCACTTATCTAAGTTCCTTTTCTTCTGTCTGGAGTGCCTCCTAAGAATGATTTCTCCCTAATTTTGCTTAATTTCCACTTTTTGTAACTACTAATCTCACATAGCATACTGTTATTTAATTCCATTCATTTCCCGGCAAATGATATGTTTTTGTTCTTCTTTATGGCAGAGAAAATTCCATTATGTACATATCCCATACTCTTGTAATCTATTCATTTGTAGATGGACATCTCAGTTGGTTCCATAGTTTGGCTATTATGAATTGTGTCACAGTAAATAGATATGTATGCATTACTCTGGTACTTTGGTTTCCATTCTTTTCAGTAAATACCCAAAAGTGGAATTCCTGGGTCATATGGTAGGTTCATTTTCATTCATTTGAGGCTCCTCAAACTGTTTTCCATAGTAATTGCACTAATTTGCAATCTCACCAACAATGTATTTGTGTTATTTTTTTTACAAATTTTTATTGAACATAAATGGTATACATTTAAACTATATTTGATGCCTTCTCCCCCCCACCCCCATTTTCCTTTCCCCCCTCCCGCCAATGGTTGTCCAGGTTAACCATGTCATATTCATAATTTTACACATATTCAGATGTAGACCATCATTAATCAAGATCAGACTTCCTCCTCTCCTATATTTCCATTCAAACTTTGCTGATATTTCCCCTCCATTATCTGGAGTCCTACTGGTATCCTCTGTGATTTCTAGTTTGGGCATATTAGAGGAAACATATGTACCTTCTCTTTCTGTGCTTGGCTGATCTCACTTAACATAATGTTCTCCAGGGCTTTCCATCTTCTTGCAAATGATATAATTTTCTTCTTCTTTATGGCTGAATAGAATTCCATTCTGTGTATTTCCCAAAGTTTTGCTATCCATTCATCTGTTGATGGAGATCTGGGTTGGTTCCATATTTTGGCTATTACAAATTGTGCTGCTATGAACATAGGTATGCATATGTTGCTGTAGTTCTGTGATTTCAACCCCTTTGGAAAGATACCCAGGAGTGGTATAGCTGGATCATATGGTGGATCTATTCCCACCTTTCTTAGGAATCTCCACACAGATCTCCATGGTGGCTGAACTAGTTTGCATTCCCACCAACAGTGTAAAAGAGTTCCTGTTTTCCCACATCCTCGCCAGCATTTGTTGTTATTTTATTTCTCTATGCTTGCCACTATGACTGGGGTTAGATGGAATCTCAGTGTAGTTTTGATTTGCATCTCCCTGATGGCCTGTGATGTAAAACATCTTTTCATGTATCTATTGGCCCTTTGTATCTCTTCTTTTGTGAAGTGTCTATTTAGTTCCTTTGCCCATTTCTTGATTGGGTTGTTTGTTTTGCTAGTGTAGAGTCTTTTGAGCTCTTTGTATATTCTGGATATTAGCCCCCTATCAGAGTGGTGGCTGGTAAAGATTTTTTCCCATTCTGTAGACTTCCTCTTTAGGTTATTGATAGTATTTGTGTTCTTACTTCCCCACATTTTTTTTTACTACATTTGTTGCTATTACTGTTTGTGTTTTTAATGCTTGGATAGGCAGAAGAAATAACATCAAAATGGCCATTTTTCCAAAAGTGATCTACAGAGTCAATGTAATACCATTAAATTATCAAGGTAATTCATCACAGACATAGAAAAATCAGTCCTTAAATTCAGTTGAGAGGCAAGGATTTAGTACCATCTTTTTACAAATGGATAGTCAGTTCTTCCAGCACCATTTGTTAAAAGGGCTGTCTTTTTTCCAGTGTATGAATTTGGCCCCTTTGTCAAAGATCAATTCACTGTAAGTGTGTGGGTTTGTTTCTGTATCTTCTATTGTTTCATTGATCTGCATGCCTGTTGTTGTGCCAATACCATGATGTTTTAATTACTATTGCTCTGTAGTATAATTTGAAGTCAGGGATTATGATGCCTCCTTCTTATTGCTGAGAATTGCTTCGGCTATTCTGGGTCTTTTCTTTCTCCATATGAAATTCATGACTAATTTTTCTAGGTCTATGAAGAATATCAGTGGTATTTTGATAGGAATCGTATAGAAATTATAGATCACTTTTGGTAGAATGGCCATTTTGATGATATTTATTCTGCCTATCCATGAGCAAGGCAGATCTTTCCATCTTCCAAGGTCTTCTTCAGTTTCTTTCTTTAATGTTTTATAGTTTTCATTGTAGAGGTCTTCTACATCTTTGGTTAGGCTTATTCCTAGGTATTTTATTGGTTTGAGGTTATTGTGAATGGAATTGTTTTCATTCTTTCTTTCTTCATGGATTCATTGTTGGCATATACAAAAGCAGCTGTATTATCATTAATGAAAATGATAGCTCATATTTAATATGCATTATTCTGTTAGTATTATTCTGACACTTTGTATAGATTAAATATATTAGCTTTATACAGTTTTATTAGCCCATTTACAGACAAGGAGCTATGCACATTAAACTAGTATATGTTAGTTCTGGAGTTTAAATTCTCAACCACTTAAATCTTGTTAATCTTAACATGCATATTGACTACAATATTATCTTAACTTTTTAAGTGATCATGTTAAGAATTATAAAAATTAGTCTAATTTTTGAGAAAACATCATACTCAATACTTAGTAAGTAGTTTTCAAATCTATAGATCTTTTTCATTGGAATAAGTATTTTATCTCAATTTTAGCAGCTTTCAAAACTATATGTCAATCAACATGTAGTCATTTAATTTGGGAAGTTGAATAGTTGGAGTAATAAAACCATTCAGAAGTTTCATTAAAATATACCCCCCCAAAAAAAGAGTAAATTTCCCATAACAAAACTAATGTTCAGGCTGCTGAATGATTTTCTTCAAAATTTAGTTTTACCCCCAAAATAATATGTTTGAATACAAAGCATGATTAATTTGTAAACCACAGAGACCACAGAGGAGAGAGTAAAAGATTACCGTCTTCTGCTCAGGACCCTACGCAGTCACAGCCAGACTCTCCCGAAACTTACTACTTGTCTCCAGCATGCTTACTTTTCATTTTGAGGCAGAGTACCACTAAATTGCCTAGGTTCACCTTGAATTTGCAATCCTCATGGCTCAGGCTCCAAAGTAGCTAGAATTGCAAGTGAATGGTCTGCATGTTAAATAGGATCAATTTCAACTCCATCACCAAAGTACTTTAAGATAAACTCTAAACATATTTTTAAGAAAGCTTTCTAAAAACACACTATTAATTTATATTGATCCCTGAAATCCTGCCTACTGCTTTTTATTTATTTTAAGGTATTTATTTATTTTTATTGGTGCATGGCAGTCATACATCTTAATGGAATACAAGATGTGATGCACACATCACTCACTTAGCCTATTGCTTTTTAAATACCATAGAAATCTTGACATCACTGTTTTTATATTAAATGCTATTTAATCAGGCTGTTTAATCAGAGTTCTCTTTACTGTTTTAAGGGGACACTGAGTCATAAAGAGGAGACTATTATAATCTTATCACTGAGAGCACCACTTAAAGAGGAACAGTTTGTGCCACATTTAGGATGTAAATCTAACAGTGCTATCTGACAACACCAGGCAGTCTGGAGCCTGAGGACATTTATGAACATTTTTCCTTTTGTTGTTGATCATGTGTTCTATATTGTTTGCAGATTAACATTTATCAATTAAAATACAAATACATGACATATGTTCCTTGAAAAACAACTGCCCTTTTGAGCCAAGATAGCACACAAGGTAGATAAAACAATGAACCTTGGTTCATTGATTTTTTTCCCCCCTTTGTATCTGTCCTATTCATTGTATATGTTTGAACTGCTTTGGCAAAGGTTAAGAGTGACTTCAAAATTGCTAAATTTGATGGACACTTTTCTGTCCTCATCTTACTTGATGGTTTGTAATGACTTGGAGACTCTATCACTCTCCCTAGGGACCTGAGCCTGGACTTCTACTCTTCCCTGAGTGGCCTTGTTCACCTACTTGGCCTCAAGTGACACATAGTTAATAGTTATGGCAACCTCAATCCTGAGCAATTTATAACTTCCCTCAAGAAAGAAATTGCCCATGGGTACTGCATTGCCTGTAACAAAGTACAAGCCTTTTGCAGATGGGTGAGCAGTTCTTAGGAGACCAGCTCTCATCCAGTATTTTCCAGAATTCGTGGGTTGTTTTTCAAGCCACTGGATAAGTTTTTAGTCACCAACACTAATGAAAGCAACAGATTCTGCCTTATCTTTTTCCTATTTATTATGTAATTAGAACCATTTTATTTTCTTCTTTCATGCCAGTTTACATGAGTCTAACAGAGAATCAATAAATTCTCTGCATTTAAATAGTTCCAAATTTACCCCTCCTCTGAGGACAGGGGCTATTGAGTGTTCAATGGAAGTTGGATTAAGAGCATGGACTCATGAAACAGACTAGGTTCAGTCCTAGCACTGCCCCTTATTCCTTGTATGACACTGAACATACAGTTATGTGACAGTTTCCCCTCCTGTAAAATGGAAATACTGTCAGTTACTACCTTATAAGGTTGATGTGATGATTCCCATTATTAAACTTTTCAGTTTACTTTCACTGGCTTATTACTTGGTGAAAAGATCTATGATGATTCGGAAAATAGATGAATAGTCAACCTTGCTTTTGTCCTTTGATTGTGTGTTATTTTTTATTTGTTTATTTTTGCGGGTCTGGGGATGAAACCCAGGGGCATTTGACCTCCAAGCTACAACCCCTGCCCTATTTTTTATTCTTTATTTTGGAACCAGGTCTCATTGAGTTGCAGAGGGCCTCACTAAGTAGCTGAGGCTGTCCCCAAACCGCGATCCTCCGGTCTCAGCCTCCCAAATGCTGGGGTTACAAGCGTGTGCCACCATGCCTGGCTAATTGTGTGTTTTATATAATGTTATTTGAGATTAGCTAAGTCACAGAAAGTGAGGGGTCATATGTTTTCTCTCATCTGTGGAAGCTAGGGAGTAATCAGGATATAAGAGGGACATTAGATAATAAAGGAGAAACCCCAGTAGAATGATTGAGAAGGCCTATAGGAGGTTGGTGGGTGGGATATTTAATGATTGAAACATTGCCATTGATGTCACATAAATGAAATTAACAATGCTGATCTCAGTATCATGTATGAGGAAGGGAAAAGAATGGGGAGGGAGTGTTGGGAAGCTCACCAAGTGTTGTGTGTATATATAGCTCTATCACTGTGAACTACATTATGATGTAAGACAGCAATGCACCAGTAAAAGCATATTAAAGATAACAACAAGGGTGTGTTTAAATAGGTATTTTTGTGAAAATATAGGAAAGGTTATTTTTAGGAACTGGACAGTAAGCAAAAGGCTTCAAATTTATCTTAGTAATTATCTCTAGCTCTCTCTCCCTCTCTCTCCCTCTCTCTCTCCTTAAACAATTTCTTTTATTGAGAATGTAGACATAACAGTCTTTTAAAATAATAACTACCCTTCAAATCTATTACATAAATCAACTGCATTAATCTTGTTTTTTTCAGTTTGATATTAAGATTTACATATTTTAAATATAACTTTAATATAAATATAAGCAAGACAGAATATCTTAACTTCTAGATTAAAATAATTATAATGGCATATTAAATAGATCAGTATATTAAAATAAAATCCCAACAAACCTACAAATTAATATAAAATTAAAGACAACTTGTAGTAATATTGTTTATTGACCTCATATGGCCAGAAGTTCTTTAATATAATTCCATATAATAACATAACAGAATTTCAGAAAATACTTATTTTCTTATGCAAATGATAAATATTTATAACTATCACCATATGATAAATAGAAACTTTTTTATTCATGAAGTTGGATGTCAGACAAAACTAGAGAATGTGTATCATATTCAATGTGTTTATTCCAAGGCTTGTTAAAATTATTCTATTTTGCTGCAGATGGATAAAATAATAATCAATTTTCTATATTTTATGGATTAAAACACTGAAATAATGGCTTTAAATTTTCTATGTTTATAAGTTTATTAAAACTCCACTGTAAGTGATATATGTGACTACAGATTTATGGATGATGCATTGGATTGTACCCTCTTAGGTACATGTCACAATTTTTTATGTTGTTTTAATTTCACCCAGTATATCAGGTATATATAGTTGCACTTATATATTATAGGTATAATGATTTATTCTTTTTCTGCTTGTGTTACTTTTTTATGACTGAATTTCTTTTCATCTTGGTACTAACCTTACTGTACCATGATGGATTTTGTCATATTAATTCCACAGGTACAAAGAGGTAAGTGTCAAAGTGGAAAAATAATTTAGTCATGAAAAAAAATAACAAAAGAAGAAAATGAAGAAATAATTACACCTAGAATATATAAGTGCACTTCTATATAGCTGATATAATGAGTGAAATTAAAACAACCACAAAAAGGGAACTATTAATGAGGAGACTTAAATTATTTTACTTACTAAAATATCTTAACCATATTCATGTTTAAAAAGAATACAACTAGATGTAAAATATTCTTAAAGTTTATAAAATAGAGAAGCAAATACAAAAGAATGCTCTGGAATGGGCTTTCTGGAAATGTGCTTTGTAGACAGTGAGGCCACCAATAGTCACAAACCAATACCAATAGTCACAAATATGTGACTATTTAAGTTCAAATTAAAATGGAACAGTATTAAAAATTTAGTTCCAGCTGTACTAGCCTACATCTAGTGTTCAACAGCTTTATAAGGCTAGTGACAACTGTATTAGTTGAGACCTTTTCATGAGCACAAAAGAACTTTCTATTGGAGAGTGGTGTTCTAGAGAATGGCACTTATGGAAAATCCAGAATTAAGTTGCTACTATCATCCATATGCCACGCTCTAGATGTTTAATGGCATTTTGAAGCAGGAAAACAACCTGGTATTCTTTGTAGATGATTTGATGGAAGAATATCTGTGAATTTTTTGACTAAACACATATTTGAACATAAGTACTAAATCCCAATATAAAGAAATGAGCTGTATTGTTGCTTTTTTCCAGAATGTTCAGAAGAGATATAACTCTGTCTAATAAAGCTAGTGAACAAACAAAAAGTGATATTAATTTCAGAGCCACTGCCACGGAAAGGTAAATCAGAAATACTGGCACTAATCGATGTGCCATGAAACACACCTGTAATCTCAGTATTTAGGAGGCTGAGACAGGAGGATCATAGGGATGAGGACAGCTGTAGCAATTCAGGGAGGACCTCAGCAATACAGATCATGTTTCAAAAATCAAAATAAAAAAGGCAGAGTTATACCTCAGGGGCAGAACATACCTGGTTCAACCATACACAGAAAAAGAGATATTGGGATTATAATCATGATAGAAGCCTTTCCAATGAGGAGTAACTAGAGATATATGAGAAAGTGAGAAAATTGAGGTGGTGAATTTGAAGACCTAGGTGCCATTTGTCATAGCTGAGAATGAGCAAGTGCTTGTAATCAGATACCTGACTTCCTGAAGTATATAAGCTGAGTCAAGTTACTTAAAGTCTCTATTTATTTATTAATATCTTTATTTGCATAAGGAGAATGAGAAATATATTTTTCATTAAAATTGTTGTAAAGATAACTGGCTAACAGTGAACATAAGACAAACTAATTAGTAATATTTATTGAGGAAATATTAATATTGATGCATTATATATTAACTATGCATATATAATAATATATTATTATTACTACATAATTATCATAATAATTGATATTATTAAATTATTTCCAGAAAATTTTCTAATATTAAAATTCTGATTTATAAAGCTTACACAATAACTACAACCAAAATTTTGATGATGGAACTTAATAATCAATGTTTTATAAACTCCCCAATTAATTCCCATATATGCTAACATCTGATAACCATTGGGAACAGAAAAGCTACACACTGTGAGTTAGGGCTGAATTTGAATCTAGACACTCTCATTTCTTAGAGTCTTAATTTCCTCATTAGGAAAATGATAAAACATCTTCATAAAATCCCTGAGAGACTTCTGGGAAGATGGAGACTGAGCAAAGCAGAACATACCAGTCCTGCTGACACCTGCTCTCCATTACCTTAAAAACAACATTCTTACAAAATTCAGAAAACATCAAAACTATAAAAGAAATGAAAAGTAAAAGACAGCTGGAAAGCTAGAAGACCTATCAGAGAGCAGAAAAGAAACCTTCCCTCCTTGCAACCATGGTCCTACAACAGTGCCATCTTGCCTCACCTTACTTCAGAGCAAAAGAGCAAAACAATCAGGGACCTGAAGGAAGCAGCTGTAGATCATCTGAATTGTAAGCCATCAGTTTCTCCTGTGCAAACACTGGCTACAACTTGCAGTAGTGGCAGCGCTCATCACATCCTACAGAGATCCAGAGCAGCACTCAACAACACAGGAGACTGTGCAGCGTGGCATGACCAGGGACTCCTGTAGCCACAATTAACTTCCTGGGTATGAGACTCTGTGGTTCAACCCAGTGAAGGTGGTGATAGAGTCTGCTATTGGACATAGCAGAGTCTCAGACAGATTCAGGCTTGGCATAACTGGAAAGTATGGGGGGAGACCTACGCTTAACACTGGATTCATCTAGTAGGATCTCTGGGATCACCAAAAACCACCAAATTGTGAACAGGGAGAAATCAGACAAGCCCAGCCCTAGCTGTGCAGAAAAGAGAGTTTCACATTGAGTTTGGTCTCAGAGGTATATACCACAAGTGAAGGCATAGAGAGACTGAGACTCCATATCTTTGGGAAGTGTGATGAGTAACCTATGTTTACCATTAGATCCAGCCTCATTGACACCACTGGACTTATTAGACACAAATATAATATTCCACCCAACTACAGCAGAGTTCATATTTTTATCAGCTGCTCACTGAACCTTCTCCAAAATTCCTCACATCATTGGCTATACAGTGAACACTAGCAAGTTCAAAAAGTGAGACTTATGTCCCTGTGTCTTTTCAGACCATAATGGAATGTAACTAGAAATCAACTATAAGAAGACTCAGAGAAACCACATAAACATACAGAGACTGAACACTACACTGTTAAATGCACAGAAGAAATAGGGGTAAAATCAAAAAATTTTTAGAAAACAAATGAAAAAGTGATACAATATATCAAAACCTCTAGGATACTTTGAAGGCAATATTAAAAGAAAAACTCATAGCACTGAGTGCCCACATAAGAAGAATAAAAATCACCAAATAAATTACCAAATGACACACCTCAAAGCCCTTGAAAAACAGAAACAGTCTAACTCCAAAGCCAGTAGAAGACAGGATATTATTAAAATCAGAGCAGAAATCAATGAAATAGAAAATAAAATATACAGAAAATCAACAAAACCAAAAACTGGTTTCTCAAAAAAATTAACATGATAGTTAAACCACCAGCCAACTTAACAAAAAAAAAAAAAAAGAAAATCAACCCAAATAATGAGATGAGATGAAACAGGAGATATGACCACCCACAGTATAGAAATCTAGAGGATTATCAGAAACTACCTTTAAAAACTATACTCCAAAAAAATGAAAAATCTTGAAGAAATCAATAACTTTCTAAATACAACCTTGCTAAACTGAGTCAAGAGGGTATAGAAAATTTATATCAACCAATAGAAATCAAAGAGATTGAAACAACCAATAAAGAGTCTACCGTCAAAATAAAAAAAGCCTAGGGCCAGGTCCCAAGTGAATTTTGAAAACCTTTATAAAAGAGCTAATCCTGATACTCCTCAATCTATTTCATGAAATAGAAAGAAATAGGACTCTCCCAAATATATTATTTAAAGCCAAAATCACATTAATACCAGAACCAAATATAGTCATCACAAGGAAGGAAAACTACAGGCCTATATCATTGATGAACCTGGATGAAAAACTTCTAAACAAAATACAACACACATTCAAAGCCATATCAATAAGATCATAAACCATAACCAAGTAGGGTTCATCCCAGGGATGCAAGACTGGATCAACTTAGAAAAATCAATTCATGTAATTCATCACATAAACAGAAACAAAGACAAAAATTATTATGACCATTTCAAAAAGTGCTGAAAAATCATTTGACAAAATCCAACATCCATTTATGCTAAAAACACTGCAGAGAATTGGTGTAAAAGGAATATACCTCAGCATCATAAAGGCAATCTACAATAGGCCCACAGCCAACATGACATTAAATAAGGAAAAACTGGGAGAATTTCCCCTAAAAACAGGAATAAGACAGAGTTGTCCATTATCACCATTTGTTTTCAGTATAGTACTTGAGACCTTAGCTAGAGTAATAAGGCAAGAAAAGGAAATTTTAAAAAGTACAAATAGAAAAAGAAGAACTCAAACTTTCACTACTTGCAGATGATATGATACTATACTAAGATGCAAAAAACTCAACCAAAAGGCTTAGAGAACTGATCAACAAATTTAACAGTGTCTGGATACAAAACCAAGCATAAAAAATCAGAAGCTAAAGAGCTTTGTATACCAACCATAATTCCACTGAGAAAGAAATTAAGAAAACACTTCTCAGAATATCCCACAAAAATAAATTCTTAGAAATAAATTTAACCAAGGAGGTAAAAGACCTCTACAAAGAAAATTATAAAACATTGAAAAGAAGAAATCAATGAAGACCTTAGAAGATGGAATGATCTTCTAAGTTCATGGATAGGCAGAGTAAATATCATCAAAATGGCCATACTTCCAACAGTGATCTACAGATTCAATGCAATACCCATTCAATTACCAGGATCATTCCTTAGAGACATAGAAAAATTAGTCCTTAAATTCATTTGAAACAATAAAAACCCCATAATTGCCAAAGTAGTTATCAACAACAAAAACCATGCAGGAGGAATCTTAATACCTTAAAGTATATTACAAAGCCATAGTAATAAAAACAACATGTTACTGGCCAAAAACAGTTACATAAACCAATGGAGTAGCATTGAAGACTCAAAAATAAATCCACACACAGCCAATAGATTTTTGACAAAGGAGCCAAAAACATATGCTGGAAAAAAGATAGACTGTTTAACAAGTGGTGTTGGAAAAACTGGTTAACCATATGCATAAAAATGGAAATAAACTCCACTTTCTCATATTGCACAAGAGTTAATTCATGTTGGATCAAAGAATTGGAAATTAGACCAGAGACCTCGAGGCTTCTTGAAGATGGTGTAGATCCAACACTGCAACACATAGGCACAAGTATAAACTTTCTCAACAAGACTCCAGTGGCAAGAGAAATTTAAAGGTAGATTAATAAATGTGGTTGCATTAAACTGAAGAGATTCTTTTCAGCAAATGTAACTATTAAGAATCTCAACCTAGAGCCAACAGAATGAGAGAAGATTTTTGCCAACTACTACTCTGAGAGAGGACTGATATATAGAATATAAAGAGAACTCAAGAAACCCACAGCTAAGAAAAAAAATAACTCAATCAAAAAATGGGCAAGTAGCCAGGCATGGTGATGCACACTTGTAATCCCAGCACTTGGGAGGCTGAGACAGGAGGGTTGCATAGCTTTGAAGCCAGCCTCAGCTACTTAGTGAGGCTCTAAGCAACTTAGTGAGAGCCTGTTTCCAAATAAATTATAAAAAATAGGGCTGGGAGTGTAGCCAAGAGGTAGAAAGCCGCTGGGTTCCACCCCACCCCCAATACAAAAAAATGGGCAAGTAAACTAAATAGACACTTCAAGAAGGAAGAAATTCAAATGGCCAATAAATGCATGAAAAATCCTCAACATCAAACAATCAGAGAGATGCAAATCAAAACTATTCTGAGATTTTGGCTAACTTCAAATTAGAATGGCAATCATTCAAAACACAACAACAAATGCTGGCCAGGATGTGGAGAAGTGGGAATTCTGATACATTGTTGGTGGGATTGCAAAGTAGTGTAACCACTTTGGAAAAGAGTATGGAGGATCCACAGAAGAATGGAAATGAACCTACCATATTATTCAGCAATACCAAGTGCTGGTAGATACCATTTCTGGGTATCTACCCAAAAGAATGGAAATCATAGTACCAAACTAATGCATACATATCTATGTTCATAGCTGCACAATTCATCATTGCCAAACTTTTGAACCAGCCAAGATGTCCATCAACAGTGAATGGGTTACAAAACTATGGGATATGTACACAATGGAATTTTACTCAGCCATAAAGAAAAATACAATTACGTCATTTACAGGTAAATGGATGGAACTGAAAAGCATACTGAGATTAGTCAGTCACAATAAGAAACCAAAAGTTCATGGAAACCTTGTCAAAAATAACTTGATAATGTATGGAAGAATTTATCTCTAGGCTTTTATTTAGCTCCAATGGTTTATATATCTGCCTTTAGAACAGTACTACACTGTTTCAATTATTGTAGCTTTATATGGTTTGAAATCAGAAAATATATATCTTCTATCTTTGTTCTTTTTCAAGATCGTTTTGGGTATCTAGAGTCCATATTCCATATCAGGACAGATTTTTTCTGAAAAATAAATAAATAAATGTATGATAGTTTCACCTAAAAAAAAAAAAAAGAAAAAAATATTCTCTGGTAAGAAAGAAAGCAAAAAGAAATATTGAAATGTTATCTTTAAGTCATCAAAAGTTTGTTACCAGACAAATGAAACTGTTATGTGAGATTATCAATGTTAATATTGTATAAATTGCTATAATACTAGATGTCAACCAGTAAGCCAAGCGTGGGAAGGAGGGATGGGGAGGGAATGGGGTGGGGATCGTGGTAGGGGCTGACTGGGCGAGATGTGCATGTATGTCTACAAAAGTATTTTCTTTATACCACTATGATGTATGAATACATTGCACCAATAAAAAATAAATTAAAAAAAAAAAAAAAAAGAAATCGGATGCTCTCCCTAATATGCGAAAGCTAGGGATAAAATGGGTCATAGAAAGAGCTCTAAGCGAAGAAGGAGATACTATAGATGGGCAAATAAGGCAACCTAAATGAGGAAATGGGAGGGGCAAAGAGGGAAATTCTCTAATGTTCATGATGTACATTAACAAACATATCCAAGTCAATCACTAATCCAAACATGAGAAGGAGGGAGGGGGAAATAATGGGGAAGGAATTGGGTAAGGGGTAATTGAGTGATGTGTGCATGTATGCCTCCATCATCTTGTACTCCATTAAGATGTATGACTACAATGTACCAATAAAAATTAAAAAAATAAGATCCTTGAGAAGATGCTATTATTAAGGACCCCAACAAGTTCCATTTGAATTGCAATAATTCAGGAAAGTCTTGTTTACAAAAGGGCTGTGTATAATGTCTAGGATCATGGGGGGCAGTGTTCAGAAGGGCCTTCATCATGTATGGAGGGCAGAGGGCAGAGAGAAGCCTAGGAGAGGGAGTTTTGTAGAGCAGGGCACTTGAGAGGAAGTGTCACACTAATGGAAGACAGATGTGCTAGGGGAACCTCACAGGGTCAAATGTGGGAAATAGATACCCTCATCTCATCTGCATTCTCCACTTCCCTTCTCATATCCCTAAGTGGCAAAACTCTACAGGGACCAGAGGCCGTGGAATCCTGCTGAGGCCACCTGTGTACCTTGCTCAGCAGAAAACAGGAAGACCTGGAAAGCATGGGTATTAAAGGGAAGTAAATGAGATCCATCTCACATTAAAGGTGTCTAGTACATGATTTCATTTTCAGTGAACAATTTTTTCTTTCTTTAGAGGAATGTGTTCTCAATATATTTGATCAAGGTTCCTACAATGTATATAATAACTCTTTGGGAACAAGATATTGAGCATAGGATGAAAGAGGTACTTCTGGATAAAAATTAGTTAAATGACCTAGTGCATGTTTGTGTATATAGGGTAGAGAGTGTACTGGTTATTTCATTCAGGGGTATTCTACCTCTGAACTATACCCCCATCCCTTTTTATTTTGGATTCACTAAGTTACTGAGGTTGACTTCAAATCCATGATTATCCTGACTCAGCCTCCCAAGTACTGAGATTATAGATGTTGCCACCATAACTGGTTTGGCCCAGTGTATTATGAATGTGATATCTAAATATTCATTAACAGTCTCAGTATTTTTGTAACTGTCTTAAACTTTAATAGTATTTTTTTAAAATTGCTAAGTAATAAAAAAATTCAAAATAGTTCTGTAAGGAAGAGAAAATTCATCTCTAATATTTAAATATGAGAATGTTGAGATCTTAGTTAACTTGAACACATCAAAGATCCAGGAATTAGATCCATGTTTTTATTTTTACTGTTTATTTTGTTTAAATGAGTAATCAATTAATTAAAATTCTAGAAATGAGTGTGTCAAGTAGGACACCCCTTGCTTTCTTATCCTCAAGTGAATACCTTTATGTTATGATCTCAAAGAATGTCTCTAATAGAGGAGGCCTCTCCCCAGCCCCACTGAATTAGAAATTGAGGATGGAGTTCATATAACTGTCTCTTTAAGGCTCTTAGTGATTCTGATGGAGCTCAAGTTTGAGAACCAGTCCTCTAATTGATTACCTTAAATAACCTGCTGTCAGGTGCAATAGCTAAAATTAAATGCTTAAAAACAACCAAATACCATTAGTGGAATTTTTTTGGTTGTAGCCTGATTTTAAAATGATGAACCTGATATCATGGTAACCTATTGACATTTCTGTTTCTGTTTCCAGGAAGATGCTTAGTGCAAACATCCAACATGCTATTTGTATTTTCATTATGCTGTTGATTAAAATATGTTTTGAAATATAACATCCTCTTATTCTCCTCCCTTTTAACAGATACTAGAGAATTCCAATGAATTCAAGTATCAAGACCAGAAATCATGAATCATAACATGAATCCAAACAGTTTTGAACCAGATTAACATGCCTTGCTTTTGTCTAACTTGCTTATGAAAGTTAGATAAGGGTCTAAGACACACAGCAGTAATGTTTTTCCATAAAGAGCTGAATAGGAAATATTATGGTATTCTGGTCTATATGGTCTCTTGGCCATACTCAACTGTGTCATAAACTCAAAGCAGCCACAGCCAATAAACATGTGGTCATGTTCTAATAAGGATGATTATTATCAAAAGACCAAAGATAAAAAGCATTAATGAAGGTGAGGAAAAGGGGATTCTGATAAACTTTTAAAGGGAATGTACCTTAGTCTACCCATTCTGGAGAACATTATGTAGATTTCTAAAAAGACTAAAAATAAAAATACCATTGCACACATAAATTTCTATTTTTTTGGTATATACTGAAAGGAAATGAAATTATCAACCCAGAAAAATACCTACACCCCATGTTCACTGCAACATAATTCACAGTTGTCAAGATATAGAAGCAACCTAATGTTCACTGATGGGTGAATGGATGGATAATTTGTAATATACATACAGGCTGGAACATTATTCAGTTTTTAAAAAGGATATCCTACCATTTGCAACATAAAAAACCTATAAAACATTATAGTAAGTGAAATAAGCCAGACAGAGAAACATATTGCATAGTCTAGCTAATGTGAATTCTAAAAGAAAAAAAGATGAATTATGTAGAAGCAGGATAGAAAGGTGGTCACCAGAAATGGGGTTGAAGGAAATTTTGGTAGACTATAGGTCAGAAAGCACAAAGATGTAGTTATCTCATAATATTGCATCATATGCTAGGCATTGGCTAAGAGTTTTTGGTATACTTATCATAAAATAATAAAAGGAAAAGTTACTATGAGTTAACTGATATGTTAATTTACTTGACTGTGACAATCATTTCACTATATAGATGTACATCAAATCATTATGTCATATATAAAAAATTTAAATGGATACATAAAAATTTTTATTTACTGAAACAGGTCCTAGAAATTAGCCCACAAGCCATATTCTATCATTTTTTTTTTTGGTCTGAAACATTTTGTTTCTTATTACTACACTTTACATAAAAAATGAAACTAAAGCAGGTAAAGCAGTTAGTTCAGATAGTAGTTTACTTTCATGAAATGATTGCTAATTAGGTTGCAAGCCTCTTTAAATATGAACAACTAATTCTCACTAGTTTCTGCATTATTCCACTAAAACATGTTTTAAATCCATTATATCTTACTCAAGATTATCTTAATTTTCTAAGACTATGATATGCATAATAGTGTTTGTTTTGCTTAGATTATAGGTTTACTTCTCCAAAATTATGCTTTGTGATGTGAATATTTGTGTTTAAACAACAAAAACATAGAAACAGGCATAAGAAGGGAAGTATGTCACTCGTACTAAAGCATTGGGGGCAGTCACCTCTCAGTGAGGCCAGAGCCACCTGAGTTTCCTGGTCTACCCTGCTGCTCTTGCCAGACACATTAAAAGCCATTTAGCCTGTTCCTGAAGCTAAGGTCATGGCTCTCCAGTGACAACCTTAGGAGTACCTCAGTGGTGACGCCTCAAAGTTGGCCCTGGCTTCTGATGGTGAAGGGGCTTACCCCATCCCTCTCCGCTCAACCTGAGCCCCTGGGTGCAACACCTTATTTGATTAATGGCTTTCATCTTTTTTTCTCAAATCAATATAATTCTCAAAATTCCATGTCAGATTGTCCTATCTTTTATACAGTTGTGGGGATAACTTATTTCATACATATCATTTCATGCCAGTTTATTTAGAGCAGAACATTAAACTCAAAATGTTCAGAGGCAATTCAGGTAATAATAATGAATGTAGAAGCCAAATATGCAAGGCTCATGTATGAAGACATCACTACCAATCTAGGTACTGGGAAAGGTGGGACCTAAAGGGAATCACACCAAGACCTGCACACATGTCTGCTTGTATGAATTTGAACCTTGAGAAGATGTATAATTACAAGACTCCAGTGAAAACACACAATAATAAATTTTACAAAAGCACTGAAATATTTATAATAAAAGACAATTGATATTTGGCCTTTAGTGTTGGTAAACAATAAAAGGGGCTTGAGATTCCATACAACTAGAATGGGCATGTCTTATCCAAAAGGTCTAATTAGTAACGTAGGTTCTGAAAGCAAACTATTTCTCTTTTATAGTTTTTTTTCATACCAAGCATTCCAATTGTTGTCCACTAACTTCCTGTTTTTTATTTATTGATTTGTTTATTTATTATTTTTGTGGTACTAAGGATTGAACCCAGGGGCATTCTACTTCTGAGCTATACCTTCAGCCCTATTTTATTTATTTTGAAACAGTGTCTCACTAAATTGCTAAGGGGCTGCCCTTTAACCTGTGACCCTCCTGTTTCAGCCTCCCATGTACTGGGATTATAGGTGAGCACCACCACACCTGGATGACTTCTTGATTTTTAAACACTGTAAGGATTGAACATTTTGATGTAAAGTTTAGCAAATTATTTCAAGTGTCTATGTTCATATCCTGATGTTTCAGAAGTGAAAAATGTTTCCCTTAAGTGACTTAAATTTTGTTCAGAGAGATTTAACTATGATCTTGAAATCACACAGCTGAGGCTCAAAGCACCCTGTCTTTCCTGTGGGCTGTTCGCTAGAGCTGCCTTGTTTCTGTGTTCACTTAGGCATTTCCTGTTCCCTCATTGCCAGATCCAGGACTGACAGACGCCACTGCCTGGCTTGAAGGCTGACTCTGCCAGGGTGTAGGAGCATGACTACAACTGATCACTGCGTTCTGACAGACGTGGCGTCTAAGCAATGGCATGCCACAGCACCCCATAACCTTCTGTCCTCTTGATTCCAAATATTGTGTGCATAAAGTTATCATACACTCCTGCACAGCCATCTAGGTTATCTTGACACGCTTCAATTATGTAGTAATTGTCATGGCTTTTCAATCGCAGTGTCCTTGGAACACATTTGCTCTTTTGACTAATCTGATAACTTGAAGATGCAATGCCCCTTCTGCAATAAAAACAATATTGATAAGAGCCATTTGGTATTTTAAAGGATCCATATTTCAGAAGAAAATTATACCATCAACTGATTTATGTGAATTACTTGTTATTTGTAAAACAAGTGGGCCTCTACATTTCTACTTATGAAAAATTTAACAAAATAATGTTATCTCTTATTACTGTGACTGACTCAAATGCTGATAAAAAACATAATTCTATAGTGAGTTTGCTTATATTGCATTTTCATTTAATCCTAAAATAGCAGGCTGTTGCCAAACAAAAGAAATAACAGAATAACTGAAGCTTGTCAAGACCATCTAGGAGGTTGATTAAACTTAGAAATGGTTCTGTGTGAAATTGACTGTGAACTAGAATTTATGAACCCATTAGACTTTGCAGATATGACTTATATAGATTACTCCCACAAGAAAAATTTAAGGGAAATAGAGATATGTGTTATTGTTACAACATAGTAAAAGGTTAAATACAAACAAACTTGCATCTTTTATGTATTATCTTCTCAAACTGTCTGCATGCTTTTTTCCCTAGGAAGAGTGTAAAATTGGTTATTTAAAATTATTTCAAATAAGTGTGTCAAATGGCCACTGGCAAGTCATAAGTAATGGTTTCCAGTGCAGTTTTCCCTTTGCAAATACAGCACTATTCTTTTTTATCCTAAAATAATGGGTAATGTTGAAAACAAGTTGATCATTTTTTAAAGGTAGAAACCAATTTAGGAGTGTAGTATTTTGGAAGATTTTGTTTCCAGATTTTATTACTTTTCAAAAATTATGGGAATTTTTTTTCCAGAAAAAAAATTTTCACTTAGATGCCAGTGGAAAAGAAAGAAAGGACATGCACACACACACACGTGTATATATATAGAACTTTATAAAAGTTATATTGTTACTTTTAATTAAAATATTTTCATCACTTACAGAGAATGACACATCTGGAAGAAACTCAAATGTATCCTGAGACCATCACGTATTGCCCCATCTCCTCAGTGTTGATTCAGACTCCACAGTTCTCATTATACAGTTCCCTCCAAAGTAAGATGTGCACTTAATCAGCTCTTTGTGCAACTGATGAGAACAATGAGAAGGTCACTGACTATTAAACCATCTCAGGAACACGAGGTAAGTCAAACCATTCATTAAGTGGCAATCAAGCATAAAGGCTGCTCCACCATGGGTAATTAACCCTGCCTCTCCAAAGCCCCACGTGCTCCGCTGCTGTCCCCAAAGCGTGCTCCACCTTTGCCTTTATCATGAGATTTCACCCAGCAATCACCATCTCTTTACCTCTCCATTCTATTTGCACTCAAATATTTACTAAAATATTTTTGCAAGCGTTTATGAAAATGTAAAATGTCTAAAATGTGCACCCAACTCATACAACATGGTATGTCAATCTTAATTCATAATTATAAAAACTTGAATTTTCTAGGAACACTTTCCTGTCAATGTTTTTTTCCTTCCTTCCATATTTCCCTAAGGCTCTTTTTTTAGCTTCCATTAAGTCCGTATATTTTAAGAATGCTTTAATTAAATGATACAATGCTTCAGAGACAAACAAGCTGAAAGAGATGGCACAGTGTATAGCTGGCTGTGATCAGTCTGAATAGCTCTGATACACATGGAGGACGCGAGTGAGATGGATGAGGTAGGCGGCAGACAGCCGATGGGTGGCATCCCACATGATACGGTGGCTCTTAGATTTTATATTTCTATATAAATAAGTAATCCTTCATCTATATGAGGGACACATTGGTTGAGGCAAGACTAGAAGGAGGGACAGTTGGAGATATTTGTAGTAAACATGGAATAAGATGATAACAACTTAAGGGATAGCAAAATTAATCTATTTAAAGATAACAGGTGCTGGGGCTTCTAACCCAAAAGTTCAGTAATAGGCTGCAGGGAATTCATAAGTTGCAAAATACATATTTGATTACCTATGTTTGGAGGATCTACATATTACTGTCTGCTCGTCTTTATTTAGGAGCAAAATATCCATAACTAAAAATAAATTCTTAAAGAGATATACAAATCCCCTCCCAAGAAGTACTGGTGTGGTCAGGCATGGTGGCATATACCTGTAATCCCAGTACCTGGGAGGCTAAAACAGGAGAATTGCCTGTTCCAGGATAGCCTCAGCAAGTAATGAGATTCTCATCAACCTAGTGAGATCCTGTTTCAAAATAAGAACAAAATAGGGCTGAGGGTATAGCTCAGAGGTAGAATGTCCCTGGGTTCAATCCCCAATACCACACAAACACAGAAATATAATGAGAACCACTGGTGTGGAGTGCTACACACAATGGATTAAGGGTATAAACTTTGAAAGACATAAATATTTAAATGGAAAGTCAAGGTAAAAGGGCAAATAGAAAAAAATTGTAGAAGTATGAGGACAAACTGGTGAATATACTGCTTTAGAAATGAAGGGGATATAAGGTTTTCCAAAGGAAGAACCAACTTAACAGGGCAAGATGCAATGTAGAAGCATTGCATGGAAAGAAAATTCTATTGCTGCTCCCAATTAAAAGAGTACTACAAGCCAGGGATGGTGGCACACACTTGTAATCTCAGTACTTGGAAGGAGGAGACAGGATGATCACAGATTGACGGCCACCTCAGCTACTTAGTGAAATTCTCCACAGCTTAGTGGGACTATGTTTCAAAATAAAGGATAAAAAAACAGGGCTGGGAATGTAGCTAGGAGAGAAAATGCTCATGGGTTCCATCTCCATCTCCAGTAAAACACACACACACACACACACACACACACACACACACACACACACACACACTTGCTTTTTCTAAAGGTTTAGCAAATTACATAGAGAGAAATATTCTGGCAATTTTAAGTTGCCTATGTACTTTTTTAAAGTACAGATTAGAGGAAAAATGACTGACCAAAAATAGTCTAACAAAAACTGATCATCACTAGTCTTAGATATCTTTGAATCTACATATCTTAAATTTTCTCTTGATTAGAATGAATTGGTAGGAACTATAGAAAGATGAGTGATGCCAGTATATAGATGTAGGTGTGACCTGCAAAGATAATATAAATAACAGTGGGAAAAATGATACTCAGATTACTGAGTATCATAGGCCTAAGTCTAGGCAAAGAGAATATAAAATTAAAATAGGATTAAACACTTCACCTTCTTCCTGTCTAGCTTGTGGGTCTATTTGTGTTTAGGTTGGGTTGGTATAAGTATATCTTATAGCCTGAAAGATTGTTTATTAAAATTCCCAGAACATAAAACTGTGCAACCTTGCATCTCCTTATTTTACATGGATTTCAATGAAAACCTGTGGGTATACATAAACATGATTAACTCTACTAAGCATCTAATGAGTGTTTTACATATAAATAAGGGTTTATCTTCTATCTAAAACTATAATTAATGCAATTATTCTTAAGTAAACATCAGTAACACTGCTTCTAGCTCTAGAACAACACAATGGAATAATCAGCATGAATATTTGAAAAAATCATGATAAGGAGGAAATAGTACCACTCTAAATCAGAATGAGATTCATTCTTGAATTGGGAAGGACTAGATGAGGGCTAAATTTGTAATTCCAGTACTTGGGAGGGTAAAACAGAAGGATCACAGGTTTGAGGCCAGTCTTACCAACTTAGCAAGACCCTCAGCAACTTTTAGAGACCCTGTTCTTAAATTTTTAAAAATAAATAAAAAGGACTAGGGTTATAGCTCTCAGGTAAAGTGAAACTGGATTCAATCCCCATAACATGGAGAAGGAGGGAGAGAAAGGGAGAAAGAGACGAATTTCACTCTCAAAAATTTGCACTGAAGCCGGGCATGGTGGCGCACGCTTGTAATCCCAGCATTTGGGAGGCTGAGACCGAAGGATCACGGTTCGTGGACAGCCTCAGCTACTTAGTGAGCCCCTCGGCAACTTAGTGAGACCCTGCTTCAAAAAATAAAGAATAAAAAATTGGGCAGGGGGTGTAGCTCGGAGGTCAAATGCCCTTGGGTTCCATCCCCCGACCCACAAAAATAAAATAAAATAAAATAAAATAATTTGCACTGAAGTGCGTTTACTACTCCTTAGTATTTGACTATCTCCTGGACTTTACACAGCGCCTGTTCTCCATGGCCAGCTATGCTGGCAGTGTTTGAAGACTGGCATTTCTCCTGGGGTCTTCTCTTTTCTAAGGCAAGTGAGTTTGAGTTTCACATAGCCTTCTTTACAGGAATTTCTGCAGCTCCCCAGTCATAGTGGTGGTTCTCTCCTAACTAGTTTCAGAGTAGTCCTTTCTCTATACTTTATAATTTCCATCTTAGAAAATAATGTAATATTTAAAAGTTTGAGAAGTACAGAACGGGCTCACTTATTCACACATTCTTAATAGCATACTGCTCTTAGAACTGTCATATATTACATATTCATATTGAAATTACTTCAGGCATAGGGATTGGGAATGAATTGCATGGCCTTATATTCATCCTTTTTGAAATTTATCCTTTTTCAAGATAGAAAACATATTTCTTAATTCAGTTAACCAACACAATAGCCACCTTGGAAAATACTTGAAGCATGATGAGCAGCTCTGGAAAGCAGAGCGTGCGGAAGCCGCTCTCAGTGTCTCACCCCAGCCAGGGCTGGGGGAGTGCGCTCTTGTGCAGCACACCAGTATACAGGCCTTCCAAAATCAGCAACTAAAACCAGTCACAATATTTTAGCCATCTTCTTAATTACCTTTATCTAGGTCTCATTTTCTCCTCTACATCTCAAAGGAATTATTTTTTTAAATCTCTAAATAAAAAAGAAAATTTCAGTTGTGGAGGGCCTCACTAAGTAGCTGAGGCTGTCCACGAGCCGTGATGCTCCGGTCTCAGCCTCCTACATGCTGGGATTACAAAGCGTGCGCTACCATGCCCGGCTTCAGTGTAAATTTTTGAGAGTGAAAAGCTATCTGACATAATTTACATCTAATTACTTGTAATCACACATTTCTTTTTAAGTGTTATCAGAATATATGATCTAAAAGAAACCCTACTAAAATTACACTTAGATCAATAGCAAGTCAGTAAGTACTTTGCAAGTCTACTCTACTCGATACGTTATATAATTTAGCAGCCATTTATCCATACCAAGTTCCCTTAAACTACCCCAAATACTCATGTTTCTTTTCATGAACAAATATTGACAATAGCTCAATAAGCTTATCTATAATCATCTTCAATACCTGGATGTATAATATTTTTATTCTAGAATCCTGGAAATTCTCTGAGTCATCAATATGTTCTTCATAAATTTATTCAACCATCTGAATCTCAATATTAGCCTATAAACCAACATTTATTGTAATTTTTGAGTGACAGGTCCTAATTTAGAGAATTTTTAAAAAGATTCTCATAGTACTTTCTGCTTTGTTCATCAAGGTTTCTTTTTCTATCCAGACAGGTTGAATCTATGCAAAAATAATGTTTAACACACTAGTTGAAGGCACAGCTGTTTTCAGGTAATAACCAGCTGAATGAGGGGCGGTGCTGTGGATGAAGCTTAACAACATGTAAGAGAGACAAGTGCAGGTTTACAGAGTTAGGGGAGTCCTGTAACATACTTTACTAAATATAAAGGTTATTTCAATAGTACACTAGGAAGCCACTGCTTTGTTTTAAGCAGGATTTGTGGTTACTTTTGCATTTGTGAAAGTTAACATTGATTTCTGGTTGAAAATTAGGAGTCCAGAATGGAAGATGGGAACCCAGCGGTTGCAGTAATGTAAATAAGAAAATGGCATCTCCCAATAGGTAAAGAGAAGTGGAAAACTTCAGCTGCATGAAGAAGGATCTACCTTGAGAGTTAAAAGAGATTAAAAAAAATATATAAAATGAAGTATCTGAAAGGAAATAGATGCCATAATTAAAAACAAGTATAAATATGAAAGAACATACAGGGAGTATTAATGCTGTATGTATTATGTTTGAAATTACCAAATGATGAGAGGGACAAACACACACATATCATACAGATATTTATTGAAGCCCCCAGAGCTGGTTTCTGATCAGAAGTCTCTCTTTGGGTGCCCATTAATTATTCTTATGTAGAGAGCAGCTTAGTTCAGGAACTTAGAAGTTTGTACCACAGTGCCTTAATTTTCCTAGGATGACCATTCTGAGGGTGCAAAGACTTTGCATACAGCCCCATGTGAAGCAAGAAAAAGTCTTTTGGGACATCTCTCCTCAGAAATGCCATACTAAGCAGAAAAGCTTCTTTAAATCTGCCAAATAATAGCAAATATGTTTAGTAAGCTAGTATTCTTATAAACTCTCCTAGAGCTTCTTATAAGTTGTTGGAAACTGGGCACTGCTAATTATGCTTTTTCCCTCTGTTTTGTTTTTTGCGTTGTTTTTTCCTTTGCAGACAAGGTGTGCCTATGACCCTTTCTGGGGTCATAACACACTATGCGCTACTAACAAAAGCCCTTTAGAGTAACCAGATGTTAAAGGATAGCTGTCAAATCACAAAGAACTTAAATAATTCTTAAAAACCTAAGAATTTAAGAAAAATTTTTAGTGTGCTCTGGAATATCTGGAAAGTACAGTGGCTGGAAGGGATGATAAATGTGATCATTAAACGACTTCCAGTGTCTTGTTAGAAAGGGCTGTTTATGTGGGATGATGCTGATAACGTTATCTTTTCCCTTTACATCATGGTTCTTCGCTCTTTTTTTATACCTGGCACCTGTGTCTGAGAAGGTCAGATAGGAAGTAACTAAGTAATTCACTTCATCACTAAAATCTGCATTTGCAAGGATAACACAAACATACCCTTCCAAATGGTACCTGTTTTAGAACTAGGAACAAATAAGCAAGGACGGGCATGTAGAAAAAATGTTAAATGTTCTAAAGTGAGGAAACTAGAAGAAGAAATATTTATCATGGCAAATAGGACACATTTTTATTTTAACATTTACAGAACAAACTGACTTCATCAGTTGACTTTGGAAATTAATAAAAACTGTTGCAATAAAATTATCTTTGGTGGTATTTTTATGAAAGCCAGTAGTCAAATAAGACATAGTGTCCTCTTTTACAGCAAAGTCTGTTCTCTCATCATAGATCATACTCCAGTTTTTTAAATTAATAAAAAGAATAAGGTCCACAATATTAATATAAATTAGATAATCTATACACTTGTTCATTGACCTTCATGAGCCTGGGGCTCTTCTCAGCACTGAGGTGATAAAATCCTTAGCATGAGGAAGCCCATGTGTCTCAGACAAGTACATGCCTTATCAGAGAACTATAGTGCAATGTCAGAAAAAGTATGATAGAGGTAGATACTATCCATCATAATCATTCTGGAAAAAAATAGAAAACCCCAAATATGCTCTCTTGTACCCCAAGCTGCTTTGCAGAGGCCCCTGGGTATGCCTTTACTTGCAAAGCCCTGGAGAATCCTATCCCTTCATCTGTGCCATTTTCCTTTCTTTTTACATGCTATTACTAAATGTCCTTCAGGTGCTCTGAGGATCCTTTATTCTAGAGTCAAGGAAAAGGCTATTTTATATGCTACCTAAGCACCCAGCAATTCCCTAATCAGATCTGTCCACACTGTACCGTAGTTGTTTTTCTGTCCATTCTCAAGCCAAAAGCTCTTTCGAGGAAAAGTGAACATTTAAAAAGTATGCTTGCTAGTGTTTGTGAGTCCACTACCTAGCATAGTGCCTAAAAGATGAAACATGTTCAACTAATAGTCACTGAATAAATTAGTTTATGGAGAATAACTGTAAGATTTACAGGTCTAAGCTTAGTAAGGCAGGTTAGAAGAATTCAGCAAACCCTAGTCCTTTTACTGGTAAATACCACAGGATACAGTGGACATAAACTTACCAATTCTCAGCAAAAAAAAAAAAAAAAAAAACGATTAAAACATCACCCTTAAAAATATACCAGAAACGTGATGGAGAAAAACAATCACCACATTTGATCAGTACAGGTCTGTGAGACAAATTTGTGGTTCAAACCCTTGATCTAACAGGTGTTAGAAGTAGATGATAAGCAGGCTGGCCAACCTAAATATTGAACTCAATATTTTTCTCTTGTGTCAACGTTCAGGGTGTACATCATAAATTAATAGGAGGAACAAATTCTTCTATCTCTACCTCTTTTCATTCTAATTCATGGCAAAACAGATCAGTATTTGCAGCATTTTGGAAAGTTACCCAGATCAAAAAAAAAAAAAAAAAAAAAAAAAGCTAGACTCAATCCAGCTGTGTAGGGCCAATTCTTTCATTTACCACAATCTAGTTCCATCATCTGAGGAATGTCTCCTTTGAGTAATATCCCTGGTAATGTTTTTTGCTGCCACCAAGTGGGTGGTGGCAGCTGATACAGGAATCCTCTTTAAGAATTTATTTAAAACAAAATACTTTAGAAACTAGAACATACATTGAGGGCTTGATCACTACCACAATCTAGAATGTGTGGAATATTAATCTGCTTCATTTAATTTTTACAAAAGGAAATAAAAGAAGCCCTCTTCTAGTTAATATTATTTGTAACCCATTTTGTAGATGGCCAGTGATCTCAGAGGTAGGGATGGAGAGTGCCTTGCCTTAGTTACTGCAGTTAATAAGAAGTAATGTGGCATTTTAATTCAGAGCAGTAGCATTTCAGAACCTAAATATCAAATCATGATATTTGCCCTTCTTACTAAATGATATTCTATCAAGGATTAAAACCTGATTTATTTATTTATTTATTTATTTATTTTTTTGCGGGTCTGAGAATGGAACTCAGGGGCACTCTACTTTAAAATTACACCCCTTGTCCTATTTGTTATTCTTTAATTTGGAACAAGGTTTCACTAAGTTGCAGAGGGCCTAAGTAGTTGAAGCTGTCCACAAACCGGGATCCTCTGGTCTCAGCCTCCCAAATGCTGGGATTACAAGCATGCACCACCACACCCAGCTTAAAACTTGAATTATTTAGAAAAATATCTGATCCAAATGGGCAACTTTCAAAGCACCCAAATTAAAAAAAAAATGCTGTTTCCTAGCCAGATGTGGTGGCACACATCTGTGAACCCAGTGTTTAGAAGGCTGAGACAGGAAGATTACAGGTTCAGGGCCAGCTGCAGCAATCTTAGAAAGGTCATCAGCAACTTGGCAAGACTTTGTTTAAAAAAATTAAAAATAAAATAGGGTTGACAATGTAGCTCACAGGTAAAACATCCCTTGATCCAATCTTCAGTAACACACACACACACACACACACACACACACACTCACTCTCTCTCTCTCTCTCTCTCTCTCTCTCTCTCACTCACGCACGCACTAGCTTTCTCTCCATTTACTTGATTAATTTCTTTCAATATTTACATTGTTTTCCCCAAAAGTAGATTGTTAGTCCTTTAGTGTTTAGGGCTGAACCACAGAAGTTTTCATATTCCTACCACCCAATGAATATTTATAAACGAGACATCAAATTGCTGTGTTAATGATTTTAATGTGTAGGCCAGTAGGCAACTGATAGATTTCTGTCTTTTTCTTATATCATTTTAAAAGCCAAAGGTAGCCCCTCATAATTTGTGCTTGATATTTATTTTAATTCTTTTCCCCCTGGGCACTTCTTTTATGTTCTCTGTGGAAGCTCTGTCTCAACCCTGCTGCTCCCTAGGATTCCATCTGCACCTTTTTGTCATAAGGCAGAGGAAGAGGAGTGAGAGTGTAGGAACTCTGGATTCACAGCCCTCGAACTCTGCCTCAGCCACAGACCACCGACACGATGCCAGGATGCTTAGTGGGTGTCCCTAAACCTAGGTTCGGCTTCCTCACCTCTACACTGGATACCACAGCACTTGCCCCTCTTTATGCAGTGGGTAGATATGAGTCTTCCTTTTTTCTAGCACAAAACACAAATGAGATTAGCATCCTGTCACATGAAATGCACCTGTTTCTATGGTTCACAAGCACAATCCTAGAATTTTTCTCTGGAAATGTAGGGTTTGGTTGGGCTTTTTATGAAATATGTTAAACAATATGATTGTCTCAATATTTGATTTTCCTCTTCAGTGATCCACAGGCCTTCCGTTAACGTTTATCTTAAGTAAATACTTCTGAAGTTATAGAAAAGAAAAATGCAATTTAATCTTCTCTGGGCCCATATAATATAAGATAGATAATAGCACACATTTTGGAGATGCAGATTAACTAAACAAGCTCTGAAGGAAGTGGCAGCAGACTGCTCAAGATTTTTAGGCAGTGAATCAAGGTCCCTGTTAACACAAGAGAAAGAAAAATTGTACACACACACACACACACACACACACACACACACACACAATGGTAACTTAAAGTAACCCAGCATAGAGCTAGGCATGGTGGTGCATACTTGTAATCCCAGCGCTTGGAAGGCTGAGACAGGAGGATCACACAGGTTCGAAACCAGCCTCAGCTACTTAGTGAGGCTCTCAGCAACTTAGTGAGACCCAAATAAATTATAAAATAGGTCTGGGAGTAGAGACCAGAGATAGAAAAAGCCCCTGGGTTCCACCCCCAGTACCACACACATACACACAAAAAACATAACACAAGTAACCCAGCATAACTGAAAAATATCAATACATGATTCTAAAAAGAATCAGCAATAGTGTATAGTTTTGAATAAGGTTTATATGCACTGTATGAAGCAAAAAGGCAATATCTAAAAAAGTACATATATGTATTATGATATATTATGCAGCTAATACAAACCATATGGATATAAAATGAAATAAGAGGTAAAATATGTGCAACAGCTTCTGCATAGGGCAGCTAAAATTAAGTGTATGGCCTAGATTCAGACTGCCTGAGTTTAAGACCCACTCCATATCTTGATGGCTATGAGATGGGACAGAATACTTTACTTTCCATGCCATAGTGTTTTCTTCTGTTAAAAAGAATACTAGAACTCCTTACATGGAGACTTTGTGAGGCTTAAACAATATAATACAAATTAACTGGCTAGCAATGTGCCTAGCCTGTAATAAGGATTCATTAAAAGTGTGTTTTTACACATATTAAGACAAATGGGATAGAATATCTTTCAATAGCAAAGGCATTATTTTATTTACTTAAAAATCGTACATAATTTATCTAAAAAGAATCTCTTCTGTGCAATATACAACTAATCATTTAATCTATTAGATTATTTAAAGGCAAGACATACAATTTGCATAGAAGACTGTCTAAAATGTTACTAGAGATGATGCTGGAAAATCCATATTCAAATCTTGACCTAACTAAATTCTTCTGTGTGGTTCCTTTGTCCCTCCTGTGCAGAGGACGACTGGCTTAAACTGGCACAGGCCGCTGGAAGCTGTCACTCTACCAAGCCCTGCTCCTTAGGAGTGACTGAAACATGACTTGTGCATGACAAGTAACCTCAGGGAATATAACTCAGATCTGAAATAAACAAATTAATAGCTTTGGCCTGCTGCAGGCTCACCCAGCTGCATGTTTAACTCTGTGAACTCAGCAGTCTAAGGGAGGCAGAGTCCTGGTGCCTCCTGAAACCATCAGGGCTTTGGCCAGGGTCACTGGTGATTACCTACATAGTTGAAGGGTTTGGCAGAGAAACTCTGGATTTTGACACATTATTTCATAGTGTATAGCTTTCTCAATGGGATAAACGCTAAAGTGCACATTTTAAGGTCTTATCTCAAGGATTAGTTTCATTCTCTTTCAAGACTTAACTTCATTACCATAAAGTATGAATGCACTGAACATTTGGGAATAGCCTGCTTAGTATTTTAAACATGCCGCAGAGTCAAATTCTGAATCCAAATTTGCTTGTATAATGCTAATGCCAAACAAAAAATAAAATTCCTTAATGTATGCTTATTGTAAAATAAATTTTATTTAGTAATAAAGCAGAAAAATATTTATACTGACTCACATTCTGGAGCCCATGCATATTTCAAATTGAATAGCAAGTGGTCACTTTTTCTCAGATTAGTATTAGAATGAAAATTTTAATACACGATCCTTGGAAAGACAAATATCTGACAAGAAATTTTTTGCTTTTATTTTTTCCGTTTTTGATACAGGAAATTGAATCTAAGAGCATTCTATAATCCTAGCCCCACCTTTTTTTAATCTGCTTATTTTGAGATAGAGTCTCACCAAGTTGCCCAAGCTGGCCTTAAACCCATGTGATCCTCCTGTTTCAGCCTCCCAGTACTAGGATTATAAGCCTGTGCCACTACCTGGTTAGTTATCTCTTTTTTTTTTTTTAATCACAGAATAATGATTAAGCAAAATGTTTCCCCTTTGAAAAACATGTATAAAAAATAAATAATACAGCTAAGAGCCATAACCCATGCCTATTATTCCAGCTACCTGGGAGCCTGAGGTAAAAGAATTACAAGTTCAAAGCCAGCTTGGGCAATTTATAGAAAATTTGCCTCAAAGTAAAAGAAAAAAAATTTAAAAAAAGGGCTGAGGATGTAGCAGGGATAGAGCATGCCCCTGTTTTCAATCCATAGTGCCCCAAAATAAAAATAAGTGGAATAAGGAGCATCCCCAATTTTTATTTTTATTGAATTTTCTTGTAAGGTGGACAAGTTTTCTATAGGGCCATTCTTAGCTTCTAGGGAGCTGGACAGGTGACCCAAGAGCAGCTGCTATCAGCCTCGCTCAGATGTCCTTATAACAACTACATATAATGAAGAAAACTCATTTGCCTTTTCTAAAATGCCTGGCATAAAGTATACTCAGCACTCTTGAGCCACAAAAACCATGCAGAAGGCCTCCATCACGACTTTGCCTAAAAATTTCATAGTAAGATTTTAAAGGTAACACTCTCAGCCCTTGCTCACAGGCATGCTGCTGCACCCGCCCCACCGAATGTCCAAGTCACAAAACAGGCCTTTCTTAGGGAATTTGGGTAATAATTTTTTTTTGAGTCTTTGTCCTTTGTTTTTTCTTCTTAACTAATGAAAGCTTTTATTTATTTTTATCAAAATGACCCCTATACTTCCTGGACAGGACAGAGTGGGCCAGTCAAGCAGGGTCTTGCTGGTCCACAGTGAGAGGCTTTGAGAAGTCATCAGAGAAGATTTTACAGAAGTCTCTGGAGAGAGTGCTAGTTGAGGAAAGGTAAGTAAACAGGGAGCACAAACATGCTGGCTCAGCACGACAACACAGATGTCACTGAGATTCTGCCTGTGGCTTCTCTTACCACCTCCCTCCTCCATTCCTATTTCCTTCTGCCTTATTTTATTTGTTGCATTATTTCCTAATCTAGATTTGAAGGGAAGAAAGGAGAAATATTTCAAATGCCCTATTTCAGGAAAGTAAGTGGAGAAGACTTTAAGCCAGACAACTTCAATAATATATCAAACAGTATATAATTTCAGTGCACCATAAATGCATAAAATTTTCATTTAATTAAAAAAGAGTATACAAGAGAAGTCCTGGGTGCTAGAGTATCTGCTGTAAAAAAGCAGGATTCTGACTTATATGCCCCCTCTCTCTCATCTTCCCTATGTAGGGAATCACTTCTTAAAATTCCCAGTTTCTCCTACCTTAGAGTTAAGTAGAAGGGGAGAGGAGAGAAAGAAGTAAACAATTAATAAACAAGGGGGTAAAGGATTATGCAAAATGAAGATAAAATATTGAGAATCATTAATGATACAAAGGAAAGATTAATTGAAGGGTCAGTTTATTTAAAGAATTAGACCACATACCTTATTTATTTTCCTTGGATTTCAGTTACACAAACAATCACATAAAAAATCTTTTAGTTTTGAAGATTATTCATGTCACAAATATACCAAAAGATAGATGTGACTGATGGCACACCTCTAGGGAGGGGGGGATAACTCACATCACAGAAGTGTCCCAGAGATCAGATTTAAGCAACAGAGGAGTGCTAAAATGTCTCATATCAGAGGATGACAGTATTTTAAAATACGTACTTACTCAAGATCTTATGTGAAAAGTAAATCAGATGACTACATTTTGCAAAAAACAATTAGAAGGCTACAGCAGGAATACAGAGCCTCTTGATAATGGTAAGATGGAAGAAAGGTGGCAGTGGGGCTGGAGAAATGTGAGTGGATTTAAGATGCCTTTAGGAGGTAAGACCAAACAGATCCAGGGATCAAGGGACATTCAGCTTCTGTGTATGCAGCAAGACTGATGTTCCATTTAGTTCCAATAAAGAGTAAAAGCAGATGCTAATGAAAAGAGAACTGAGGTTGAGGTTTTGGAGTCTGAGTTACCTTAGGGATATTCATATGAAGATATCAGCTAAATCACTGACTACACAAATGTGGAGATCAAGAAAAGATACCAAATAAAAATGATTTGTGGGGAAGTGAATGGAATTGAAGAACATTATGCTAAGGGAGATTAGTCAGTCACAAAGTAAAAAACTAGATTATCTCCCTAACATGTGTCAGCTAGGGAGAAAAAAAGCTCATAGGAAAAACTCCAAACAAAGGAGGAACCATAAATGAACAAAAAAGGCAAACTAACTGGGATATGGGAGGGGGAAAAAAGGAAATTCCTTAATTTACATATTACACATTCACAAACATCAAATTCAATTAGTAAGCCAAACATGAGAAGGGAGGACAGAGGGAATGGGGTGGGAATTGGGGAAGGGCAAATAAGTGATATGAGCATGTATACCTCCACCATCTTGTTCTCCGATAAGATGTATGTCTACAATGCACCAATTTAAAAAAATGAAGGCTTGGACTCTAGAACATTTTTAGCAAATAAGATTCTGAAGATCGTGGTAGGTGAGATTCTCAAGGATTGGTACAGAGTAATGTAAGGGACCAAGGCCAAAATCACAAAGTCTATGCCTTCTACCTCATACACAGGCTTCAAGCTCACTAGGGTTGCCTCTGCTCAGGACATAGCAAAATATGCAGATATCATTTTATCTCCTTTGTATTGTTGTTACTGGGATTGACACCAGGGGCATACTACCCCTGAGTCACACCCCCAGCCCTATTTTACTATTTTTTTTGAAACAGAGTCTTACTTGGTTTTTAAGGCTGGGCTCAAACCTGCAATTTTCCAATCTCAGTCTCTCAAGTACTAGGATTACAAGCATTTGTTACTATACTTGGCTCATTTTACTCAATTTTACTGCTAAGCTGTTATTCTTTAATTCATGAATATCATTTATATAATACAAAACATTTTCCTCATATAGTTGTTTTTAAAATGCACAGTACAAGCTATTCCCAGATCTGTCTTTTGGTTTACAAAAATGTAAAAGTTCACATAAATTATTTGCAAGAAGGATGAAAATGGGAAAGAGAAATGTTTTTGCATAATCGTTCCATTTTTGTGAAGACTGAAGTGCTCTATCGACTGGTATATGACGAAATCCCATCATATTTTCTAAGTACATGATTGGATTACTCTCACACATGTGGAATAGGACAGCAGCAATTTCTGCCTAGTTAAACATATTATTTGACAGTAGAAATGGGTATGTTAATTTCATGCATTTCCCCGATGCATTTCACATGGTTTAGTGAGAAACAATTTCATATATACCAAATAAAGAATCTTAACAATGCCCATGATGTAATTGTATACTTTACAGCTCAGGTGCAGAATCATTATATGAAGAATATCTTAATTTCATACCATGTGTGATACAAATATAAAAATGACAAACATGCAAAAAAGTGTACCAAGCTCTACTATGTGCTTTTTGTGTATCTTCTAGTACATATTTTTCATCAACCAGGAACTTATTTTTAACAGCCAAATTCAGAGAGAATTTTTGAAGATGATATTAAATCTTATAATACACATTTTTTGACTAATTCAATAAGCTCATATTGAAGCAAGCAATATATAATGGCCAACATGAAAATGTGTCAATAATAAAAATGGCAGGATTAGTATAAAAGTATTAAATAAAATTATTTTAATACTTTGAAATTGGATTTTGATAATCAAAAGTATGAAAAGTACTCATGAAATTGAAGGATTTTATTTGATGAAGGTTAAAATATGTATTGGCTTCTCTGGAAATTTAATTTTATATTAAAACTTTATCTTAAATATAAATTTTAATAGAAATTAAATTTTCCATACTAAAATTTTATCTTAAAATATATGTTCCATTTTAACCTACAATTAGTGTCATATTTGAACTGCCGTCAGAAGGAGTACAGTAAGGGTAATACTCTCCTAAGTATTTTTGTTAGATTCTATTTCTTGCTAATGTCTTAAAACCAGAAAAGTATAATTAGATTTTTCTACCATTGAAAGTTACTCTTCAGCTGCGTGTGGTGGCGCATGCTTATAATCTCAGCATTTGGGAGGCTGAGACCAGAGGATCGGGGTTCGCAGCAAGCCTTAGGTACTTAGTGAGGCCCTTTGCAACTCAGTGAGACCCTGTTTCAAAATAAAGAATAAAAATAGGGCTGGGGGTGTAGCTCGGAGGTAGAATGACCCTAGGTTCCATCCCCAATACCACACACACACACACACAAAGAAGAAAGTTACTCTTCTAAAAATAATTTTGTAGCCCGTATAAATACCAATTAATATTTCTTCCATTAGGTTAAACATAATACCTTACTCTAAAGAAAAATAAAAATGAGATAAGCTAAGAACAACATGGGCATAATTTCTATTTTGATATTATACAATGAAGCCCTGTTGCTATTGACATAAGTGATAAAGAATTTTGTGAAGCTTTGATACTTGTCAGGTAATTTGTTCAACAAATACCCACCTAACTGCATAACAGAGAAAATTTCATCCCCACTTAGTTATGTGTAATTAAAAATAACTTATATTCTGGGATATTAGGTAGTAGCAGTTCTATTTCTGAGAATATAGAAGTAAACAACATCTACTGCAGGGGATGTACTTCTGTGATTTAATACAGAGTGGACTATGGAAAATAAATCTAAGGCATAGTACATAAAATAATAACATTTAATATAAATATTCATTTCATGGTTTAATATCAGGTAGAGAATTTTAATTTCCCAATATACAACATTTCTTTACCCCCATCCCAATTTCCAAACATTTGAACAATTATATAGGTAAAGAACAATGGTTCAGAATTAAACTTAAATACAGACAGATAAAAAAGTATCAATAAGCTGGGTAGACATAGAAAATAGCATTCATAGCTAACTTTCTCCTTACAGTTACTTAATTCTCTGAACCTCAATTTTATTTGTATGTAATACTTATTCAACAGAAATACTGAGTGGATTAAATGAGGTAATAAGAATCACAGAGGAAATGTGTCTGATACCTGGTAAGTTGTCAATGCAAACTTTTGTTGTGGTGGTGGTACTAAAGGTTGAACCCAGGGCACTCAATGAACCACACCCCAGCCTTTGTTTACTTTTTAAAAATTTGGGACATGGTCTTACTAAATTGACCAAGCTGCCCTTGAACTTGTAATCCTTTTATCTTTACCTCTTCATTATCTGGGGCTTGTTCCACTGTGCCCAACAACACATAAGATTTTTTTATTACCATTAATCATTCCTTCCTTTCATGTACTTACTCCCTATTTTTATTAATGTATTAATATTTTCCTTGCATGAATGAAATTATTTTTATTTTCTCTACAGAAATAATTTTAACTATCAAATATGCTAAGAATGTGGCACAGGGTGGGTACTCCCTCAAAGACAATGTTATTAAATGAAAATCCAGAAGAAATTAATTTTACATGTTCTGACACCATACCAAGCTTGCACATTTATTCTCTTGGGGTAAAACCCCAAGATATGTCAGCATGTTCATGTTGAGCTAAACAACATTGGGGATGAAGGTGTGAAAGTGTTTAGGAAACTCTTCATTGTTTATTGTTGGACGAAAGTGTTGGACAAAAGTGTTGGACGAAAGTGTTGGACGAAAGTGTTGGACGAAAGTGTTGGACTCACAGGTCTATCTGGTTCAAAGTTCTATTATTTCCTCATTGTTGTTATACTGTCTCTCCACAGCTCTCCTTAGTAACTAAAAACAACATTTGATCATGCTGTAGTTTTTGTATTTTTATTGGTGCATTGTAATTACACATCATATTTAGGTTCAGTGTGATACAAACATACATGTCCAGAGCACTTTTTGTGTTTCCCTCTGAACAGATTTCCCTTCAGAAAGAAACTCTACAGGCAAGAAAAGAGGCCAGATCTAAAACATCAGTATGAGTTAAGGTTTCTTTCCTGAGGGGCTCTGACAGTAATCATCACCTCTGTTTTAGTCAGCATTCTCACTTCTGAAATCCAAGAAAGCTGACAATAACTGAAAGGAAAGAGATTTCTTTGTGACAGTTCTGGAAATTTTAGGGGTTCAATCCATTGTAGGCTAGAACAAGTCTGTGGAGCTCAGGGCATAGAACAAAGAGGGAGAGGGAGAGGGGGAAGGGGAGAAAGAGAAGGAGAGGGGAGGTAGGAAAGAGGAGAGGGAGAACATGAAAATGAAAACAAACAAGAGCTCTACTCTCACAACATGGAGGTCAGACACAAGAAAGCAAGCAAGGGGAGAAGGGACCAGATATAACCCTAAAGGTGACACCCCAGGTACTGCTCACCACCAAGCCCTGCCTCCAACATGGCTGCCTGGTATCCATGAAGTCTAAAGGGGCATTCTAAGTCAAACCCTAACAAACCTGGATCTTATCTCTGCTTTTCTCAACCCTGCATCCCAAATAACCACCTCTCCCTATTTTTCCATATGCTTGTTTTTTATACCTTAGCTACCAAATCTTAAAGGAAACTTAAAAATAACCTTACATCTTTTATGAAAATTCATTAAGACCCAAAGTTTATGGATTCATCCCGGTATAAGAGCATATTTGGACAATTGTTTAATGTATAGCATTTTTGAGACCAGTTATAGTGTCTTTTTCATTTTCTTATTAATGATTGCTAAGTGAATATCACAGAGATTCAATATATATCAAAGTTGGCATGGTGGCACATACTTGGAGTCTCAGCTATTCTGGATGCTGAGGCTGGAAGACTGTTTGAGTCTGAGTTGTAAACCAGCCTGGGTAACTAGTGAGACCCCAACTATGAAAAAAAAAATAAACACAAATGAACAAAAAAGTCTCTTGGATGACTGAATGAATTGATTGGAATATCCTGAAAGGTGATATGCAGGCTGTATAAGCTCGTTTTGAAAAGGTCACATAATGGCCAATATACTCTACTTAATAAACATGGGTAATTAAATAACAGAGCCATAACAAGATATTCAATAATGAATTGAAAGTGAGTTAACCTTTTAACTTCACTTTAATTTGAAAATTTTGGTTAAATGATCAAGTAGGCTTCAACATCAAGTAAAATTTCCTCCACAACTATTTTATTTTTATAGTTGAACCCTCTGGCAAGTAAAGCAGCTCTGATACAGCCGCAGTGGGGCTCTCTGAGGACCTATGAGGTTATAGCCAGGACCAGGTCCTACACAGCATCTTTGCTGATCATTGACTGATTTGAGTATCACTTAGTCTAGGCTTGCCTGGCAGGGTGGATAGGATTTGCAGGAGAAAGAGTCAAGGGTGATTCCTTGGATTTTGGTCTGAGCAGTAAATTGATGGTGCTATTACCAACTGAAACAGCTGCAGGTGAAGGAGATGTGCAGTGAGAAAACCAGCTGAGTCTGAGATATCTAGATATCCCTTGTAAGGAAGTCAACTGGGGAGCTACTCTCTTGCAGAGAGGTCCGGAATGGACCATGAGCTTATTATATGTTGTATAAAATCATGCCACAGATGAAAGATAGAGAACAATAGTCTGGATGATCCATTAAGAAGTTGTGTAAGAGATGAGAAATCAGCAAACTAGGCAGAGAAATGCAATTATTTTATTTTATTTTTTTTATGGTACCAGGGATGGAACCCAGGAGCATTCTACCTCTGAGCTACACCCTCAGTCTGATTTTTTATTCTCTATTTTGAAACGGGGTCTCACTGAGTTGCAAAGGACCTCACTAAGTAGCTGAGGCTGTCCTCAAACCCCTGATCTTCTTACCTCAGCCTCTCAAATGCTGGGATTACAAGCGTTTGCCACTACACCCGGCTTCAACTATTTTTTTTTTAAACAAAAGATAAAAATAAATCATGTTGTCATGGAAACTAAGTAATGACAACTTAACAGTGATAGCTCAAGTAAAACCTTATTTCCAGTAAGTTCTTTATTGCTGCAGATGACAAAAACCAAGCACAAGGATAAGGTTAAGGATCATAGTTTGATGAGAAAAATAAAACACTGAGTTGCAATATCTCATTACTTGATCCAGCTATTCTATAATGCAGTGAAATTTTTTAATCAATAGAAGTATTCAAAAACATGCTGATGAGTCACCAGTACCATAGAAATCATTCTAGAGTTGGGTAGTTCTTAACTCAATTCTTTAACTGTAAGTTTCAGGTTTAATGACTAATGTTTTAAAGGTAGTTAGATTTTCCTCTAACTTATTTACATTATAAAATCATTCATTTACTTGTGGCTTCAGTATTTGTCTTAGAAATGTGTTTCCCCAATGAAACATGATACAATTGCATATAACTCAAGCTAGTACTTTAATTAGCCATTTATACTTCTTTTTAGAAGTATTTATTCAATACAATTACCTATTTTTTTTTTTTTTTGGCAGTACTGGGGATGGAACCAAGGGGCATTCTACCTCTGAGTTACTGCCTCCAGCTCTATTTTTTATTTATTTTGAAACAGTTTCACCGAGTTGCAAAGGGCCTCACTAAGTAGTAGCTGAGGCTGTCTTCGAACCTTGATCCTCTTATCTCAGCCTCCCAAATGTTGTGATTACAAGCATGCGCCACCATGCCCAGTTTGTCCATTTTTATTTATTTATTTTAGTTCTTTTTATATTCTATATATTAGTCCTCTATCAGAGGAATAGCTGAAAAGATATTTCTCCCATTCTGTAGTATCTTCAGACTTGTTTCCTTTCTGAACAGCAGCTTTTTAATTTTATGCCACCCCATTTATTAATTCTCAGTTTTCTTTTCTGAACTTTAGGGGGTATATTGGGAAGTTTCTACCAATGCCTATGTGTTAGAAAGTTGATTCAGTGTTTTCTTCAAGTAATAGCAAACCCCGGGTCTTATATATAGGTTATTCATCTTCAGTTGACTCTTGTGCAGGGTGAGAGATACCTACATAGTCTACATATTACTATTCAGTTTTCCCAGCACCATTTATTGAAAAGACTCCCTTTTCTCCAGTGTGTGTGCTTTGGCACCTTTGTCAAAATACCTATGATTGTAGCAACACAAATCACAATTGCCAAATTATGAAACCAGTCTAGGTATGTATCAATTCTGAAACTGTGGTATAAACACACCATGGAATTTTACTCAGCTGTATAAAAAGAACAAAATTATGTCATTTGCAGGAAAATGGACAGGACTACAAAATATTATGCTAAGTGAGACTGGCCACTCTCTGCAAGTGAAGGATTGTATGCTTTGTCATATGTGAAAGCTACAGAGAAACTGGGCAACAACAGGTCTTCAGGTAAATGGGAAGAGAGACCAGTATAATATTGGAAGGGAATTTGGGGAGGGAGGAGTAGAGTGGAAGACAGAGACCTGATGAAGGAAACAGTTCAAATCATCAAATCATGCAATGTACATTTATATCACCCAAACTTCATTTTTTTAGAGAATTACAGTAACAGTATATTAAAAAAAGAAAACTGTGAAACTATATAAATAACACTTTTTTTTTTACAAGCTGATTATCTTAGGTATTTTTCCAATAGCAGATAGCTGAGTGAGTCATGCTAAGTAAAAAACATGTCTGGGATTTGAGAAAGCAAGAGAGAGAGAGAGAGAGAGAGAGAGGGAGAGGGAGAGGGAGAGGGAGAGGGAGAGAGCATGCTAGCACAAAGGAGCAGAGAGAGAGGGAGGGAGAGAGAGAGGGATGGAGATGGAGGGAGAGAGAGAGAAAAGAAGAGGGAGGGGCAAGCAGACATCATGGCAGAAGGGAATGACTGATTAAAACAGATTGAAGATCCTGTAGATATGGGAAAGAAGGAAAAATTGGTCTTATTTCAAGAAGAACAAGGACATATTTTGTGAGGGTGTGCTAAGCCCATAAAAAAGACTGTTGGGGGATGAAGCACTCAAAATTCCAAATTAGGAAAATATAGGCCAAAGTGAGATGGAGACAGAAAGATTAAAAAACTGAAAACTGAAAAAAAAAACACATTTAACATACATAGTATGGGCATTAATTAAGAGAAAGCACCATCAGGAAAGAGAAGTACTAAATATGTAAATTTCATTTCAAATTCCAAAAATTTGCTAGAAAACAGGGCTCTATCAGGAGTCATTCTATTGGAGAGAAAATGCAGCCTATATGTACTTTGAATTCCCTTTTTCTTCCTTCTCACTGAAAATGTGAATCTGAGTGTTATACCATTTTCTCAATTGAGATTTAAATTCACAGTTGAGAGACTAGGAAACTGATATGAATGAAACTGAAATCATAAAACCCATCAAATCCTCTCTTCCATTTCCTTAAGGAAAATAAAAAGCAATGCTGTGCAGTGGTCTCTGTCTGGCCAAGATGAAACAGGTTTAAGTTGTAAGCTACATAGTGGCTTCCAGAAGACTATGGTGCTTGGAAAAATATAGAGGTGTTCTCAAGTTTGAAAGTGGTTATGTTTGGCTTTGAAATGTGGTCACGGTTTCCATAATTTGTAACGCTGGACCTCTATTAACTATTCTTAAATGATCTTGATAGTTACTTAAAAAGTTAGAAAAATGATATGCACCAAGGATTTGGATTGGGGTATTTCATTTTCTGAAGTACAGAAAAGGAAACACAAGGTTTGTGGGAGGACCTGGCCAGTTGCAACTGTAGATGACACCTAAACAGACACAGAAGACAGCCCCTCTCTGGGACTGTGTAGAAGGAGAAAAAATAGAAAGCAACTGAAATGCTTCTGAACATATTTTGGAACTTTAATTTTCTGCATTAATCTACATAAGGAATTGATTCGAAAAAGCAGCGCAGGGGAACATGGCTGTGTTTGATCTTAAAAGGGGACAAATGTGGGGCAGATCTACACTCCTGGCAATATACTGCTTTAAAAAGATGGCAGTAACTGAAGTTGAGAAATAAAAAAGGGGGCCTTGGGGCAAATTTAATTGAAAAAACAGGTCTGATATATTTCAGAGGATTTTGAAAACACATCAAAAGATATTTTTAAAAGGCATTTCGAGGATGAATTGCTCAGGTGAACAAATAGGTACAGTTGCAAGCAGTGAACAGACATCCTCTCACAACTGGAAATAATACTTGTACGGTTCCTCTCATGCTATTCCACATTATCCAGACTTGTGATAGGTATACATTTTATATGTCTAGGGTAATGAAACAGAAGGCAACTCCGGCCATGTATGTATGCCTTGGTTTCTTAAGTCCTATAAGGTACTTGTTTGTTGCAATACAGAAAAATATGGAATTTTTCTCATTTCTCCAAGGATAAAAATTGCCTTCATTAATATCAGATTGATACCCCAATATATATAGTTGCTTTGCATGTCAACACTAAATCATGATGTAATCTAGTTGAAGACATTTTGAAATGCAACTAAACTCCATATGTGTAGCCTGCACACTCCAAACAACTCAATATAACAAGACAGGAATAAGTTTACATATGCATAGGCAATAACAATGAGCTATGACCAAGGCTGCCTGCCAGAGACTGTGAAATGATTCTGACTATAATATGCATATAAGTCAGAGATATTAAAATTTAGGAAAAAATGTGTATTGTACTATGATATATAGGATTTGTGAATTTAGAGAAAAAGAAAAATGGTTAAGGATGGGGCATAGTTCTCCCACATGCACATGAATCTCTTAGAAATACAATGTCACATGTTGATATATAATCCTTATCCTTTGAGGCTTAATTGTCCTTTAACACAAATCCCCAAAACATCTCTTGTTACAAATATATTTTTAAAATGCCCATTAAAATAATTTAGTAGTGTGGCATATTTTTCCAGATTAAATCATTTAACATGAATCACCAGAGCTAAATTAAATCATTTTTAAAATGCTTGAACAGCATTCTACTCGTTTCTGTAATATAAAGCCTTGAACTTCTTTCAATTCCATGTAGTATCAAGTGAAGTCAAATTAACGTAAAGTAGGAGGCTAATTGAGACAAAATCTATACAAAAAAGGTCATGTAGTAAAGTCATGAGAAGGTCATTTTCCCAAGAATTTCCATAGTTATTTATTGCCCTTTGTTTGAAAGGACGGTGCCATTCACAGGGTAATTACTGGTTCAAACACAAAGCAGGAATCAAAGGAATAGATTGTTCTGAGAGAAAGTTGTAGAAAACAGGTCCTTCTCCAGTGTACTCCTCAGGGATAAATCAATTTTTATTATAAAAGGTTAAACTTTAAATCCATAACTATTGTTGTGCTCTGCTCAATGGCTTATAGTATCATAACACACCACACATTTTACAACTTACAAATGTACATCAAATACAACTCAAGTTTGGTAATCATAATCCTATCTCTATTTGATATTTTTGTAAGAAATAGACAATAAATTGGTTAGTTAACTATATATTTAATATCCTTACTTCTATCCCTTCATAATAAAAATACAGATTAAACATGAATCAAAACATAATCAAGTGAGTGTGCATATTTGGATAAACTGGTGAATCAATTACATGATATCTAAATTATTAAGATAAGTAATTGTGCTTCTTATATGCATAGAACAAAAATGGTATAGCCTTCAGCTGAAAATGGCCCTTATGAATGTATTTTCAGAGTTTTCTTGCCTGTCAATATGAGTTTTTATATACTTATGCAAAAAAGCTTTACATATTTATTTTATATAAGGCAATGAATAAAATGTCAAGTCATGTTTTTTTATTGGTTTAATTCAATGAGAACAAAGCTTATATTGCAGTACCTTCGGATATTGCTTGACAGGAATCAATACTCGTTCTGAAAGCTTTATATTTTTGTTGCTGATGACATCAAGATATTTCTTTTCTTCATCTTCTTTTTTTCCATCAGAACCTTGAAATTTTTCAATTTCTGAAAAAAGTGACAAGAAAAAAAAGTGAAATGTAAAAATCTCATCAGAAATATGCTGATTGTTTGTATTATTTCTCTTTTTGGAAGGAATCTTAAAGTTTGAATGTTAAAGGGCCTGAAACAGAACTTGCTAACAGCTGTATGAATATGGCTCCCTGTTTGGGGAGACCTCTATGAACTAAAATTAGCAAGTAATAATGGAAAATGGGACTAAATTCTGTGAAACATACAAGGTATTTGAGTAATTTTCATCAACTCCTAAAAAAATAGGGGGGATATGCTCTTCCACTATTGAAAAATTTCAATTTTCAAGCAGCAATAAATATAACAAAATTATTTTTATAGAAGTAGAAAATACAACCTTAAGTTTCATATAAAACTAAAACAGACCCACAAATAGCCCAAAAAATATGAAGAACAAAGGTAGAGGCATCATAGGTTCTTATTTTAAACTTATTATAATGTTAAAGCAATAAAACAGTATAATACTATCATAAAAACAGATGTACAATCTGACAGAAGGATAGCAGTTTGTAGGCCAGACTTGGAAACTTAGTGAGGGCCTGTTTCAAAATAAAGTAGGTATGGGGTGTAGCTCAAAGGTAGAATTCCCTGGGTTCACAGCAGTAACACACACACACACACACACACACACACACACACACATACACACACACACACACACACACACACACACACACACACACGAGTCAAAATTGAATCCTCCCATATATGGCCAAGTAGTTTTTAACAAGGGCGCCAAGCACACAAAAATGGAGAGAGACTATGCGTTTTCCAATATATCAAGTTGGAAATACTGGGAATCCACATCAAAATAACATAATTAGACTTTACCTAACATTGTACCACATAGAACCTAAAAATCAATTAAAAACAAACACAAGACCTAAATCATAAAACTTGTAGAAGAAAACAGAGGATAAAAGCTTTGACTGCAATCTTGACAATGATTTCTTAGGTATGACCACAAAATCACAGACAACAAGAGTAAAAGTAGGAAAATGGAATCTATCCATAGAAGTCTCTGTATAGGAAAAAAAAAAAAACAAAAGGCAGACCTACAGAATGTGAGAAAACATTAGCAAAGCCTGTATCTGACAAGGAATTCAAATAAAAAATATAGAAGCAATTCCTATAACTAAAGAGCAATAAATCAAATTGTTAATTTAAAAATGAACAAAAAACCTAAACAGACATTTTCCCAAATAAAAAATATATATGAAAAATAATCAGAATTACTAATCATCAAAAAATGCAAATCAAAACCTCAATGAGATATCACTTCACATTTGTTAGAATGCTACTATTAAAAATAAAACTAAACATAACAAAAAAGTGTTAGCAAGGAGATGGAGGAGGAAGGAACACCATACATTTTTTTGTAGGAATGCAAACAATGCAGCCACTATGGAAAACATTGTGGTGGTTCAGCAAATAATTTAAAATGGCATTACCTTATGGTCCAGCAGCTAAAGTCTGAGTGGTTTTGTCTGGTATGGTAACTGTTATGGTAATATGGTGAAATCCCTATTAAGAGGTAATGGTTTGGGGAGGTGATTTAGTCAGGAGGCTAGGACTCTCATGATAAAAGAGGCCCACGTGAGCTCTTCTGTCTTTTCTGCCAAGTGTGGACACGGTGACAAGGTGTCATGGATCAAGGAATATGGGCTCTCACCAGAAATCAAATCTGTTGGTGCCTTAACTTGGTCTTCCCAACCTCCAGAACTGTCAGAAATAAATTTCCATTTATAAACCACAGTCTGGTATTTTGTTAAAGCAGCCTGAGTGGACTAAAAAATCACTTTAATGTGGAAGCCAAAAGGATCACTCCCTGGAAACAGAGTAGACTCGTACTTAACAGGAGTGAGGGGCACAAAAAAATTTTAATTCTGAAGAATGAAGAAAGATCAACTATATAGCAAAGTGTTTACAGTTAACAATAGTATATGTATAGTGAGAAGGAAAAATCTGATATTAACCATTTTTATGACAAAAAGAAAGATATAAGAAAAAAATTTTGAAGAGGAATGATATATTTATGGCATTGGTTGCAATTTTAGGTTCAAAGGTATATACTCATTTCCTAATTTAGCAAAATGTACACATTACATATACTTTGATATAATATGCCAATCAAATCATAATAAAAGATTTTTGGTTGTGGTTGTCTGGGTTTTTTAAATAATTTTATTGGTGTAATTGATTGATTATATACATCATAGTGGGATTTAAAGGATACATTCATTTATACACACATCTCTTGGTGTGGTTGCCTCCTAACCACATCCTATTGTTTCCCATACATGATAGAAAGGTTGCTTGTGATACCTTCACATATGGATATATTATTGGTTCTGTTTCCTTCCTCAAGCCTCTTTTTCCTCTCTCCCTCTCCCTCCTGGTTCCCTTCCACTATTCCACTGGTCTCTCTTCTCATTTTCATTAAGTCCCTTTACTTTCCTATTTCCTCTCTACCTTCCATATACATACATACATTTTTTATATATAGTATATTACCCTTGCCTTTTGTGTTTAAGGAAAGGAATACAGAGAAATGGGAGACAAAATGGCCTGGAACAATGAGTCACACTGTACTATTCTTGCATATACTGTCACAAGCCTGTAATCCCAATACTTTGGAGGCTGAGACAGGAAGATCACAGGTTTAAGAACAGCCTCAGAAATTTAAAGAGATACTGTTTCAAAATAAAAATAATGGAGAGGAGTGTATCTTAGAGAAAGAATGTTCCTGGATTGAATTCCCATGTGTGCATGTATACCTCTACCATCTTGGACCTCATTAAAATATATGACTACAATACACCAATAAAAAATTTAAAAAAAGCCAGGCATGGCGGTGCATGCTTGTAATCTCCACGCTTGGGAGGCTGAGACAGGAGTATTGCGAAGATTGGAAGCCAGCCCCAGCTGGCTTAAGAGACCCTGTTTCCAATAAAATATAAAATAGGTCTGGAGTGTAGCCTGGAGGTAGAAGGCCCTTGGGTTCCATCCCCAGGACCACCAAATAAATAAATAAATAAATAAATAAATAAATAAATAAATAAATAAACAAACAAATAAATAAATAAAATAAATTTTAAAAATTTTAAAATAAATGAAAAGAGTGCTTTCTTTTTTTATTTTTTATTGGTGCATTGTATTCATACATCTTAATGGGATACAAGACTTGAGTAGACATACATGCACATATCACCCAATTAGCCCCTACCCAATCATCACGCCATTTCCTCCCCATCCCTCTTTCCCATGCTTGGCTTAGTGACTGACTTTGATATGTTTAAGTATATCATGTGCTTTAGAGAGTATCCTTCTTCCCCCTTTCTAACCCCTCAGTTAGGTTGCCTTATTTGCTCCTCTACAGAATCTCCTTCTTCTTTTAGAGTTCCTCCTGTTACTCATTTCTCCTTAGCTTTCACATACTCAGGAAAGCATCTAATTTCTTCTTTTTTGTGTATGGGGAACATATTGAAAATGGCATACATTCAGACTATGCTTGGTACCCTCCTCCCTTCCCCATCTCCCCTCCCAAAAATGAGTATCCAGGTTAACCATGCTATATTTATATTTTTACACAAATTCAAGTGTGCTTTATTTTGCTAATAATATTTTTAAAATATCTTAATGCATGTCCTATATTTGTAGCTTAGTATAATCAATAGCTTTAACTGTAATTTAATATCAGTTCAAACTTTGTTTTAAACTCTTTCAAAATAAAACTTAAATTTTAGTAAAGGGGACATTATTTAAATATATTATTTTGTATTAATTTTATTGGTGTAATTGATTGATTATATACATCATAGTGGGATTTAAAGGATACATTCATTTATACACACATCTCTTGGTGTGGTTGCCTCCTAACCACATCCTATTGTTTCCCATACATAATAGAAAGGTTGCTTGTGATACCTTCACATATGGATATATTATTGGTTCTGTTTCCTTCCTCAAGCCTCTTTTTCCTCTCTCCCTCTCCCTCCTGGTTCCCTTCCACTATTCCACTGGTCTCTCTTCTCATTTTCATTAAGTCCCTTTACTTTCCTATTTCCTCTCTACCTTCCATATACATACATACATTTTTTATATATAGTATATTACCCTTGCCTTTTGTGTTTAAGGAAAGGACTGAAGTCACTGTGTTTTGTTTTGTTTTGTTTTGGTACTAGGGATTGAACCCAGAGACATTCTACCTTTGAGTTACACCCCAAATCTACTTCATTTTTTTTTTTATTTTGAAACAAGGTCTTACTGAATTGCTGAGATTTTAAATTCCTGAGGCTGACTATGAACCTGTCATCTTCCTGTGTCAGCCTCCCACATACTGGGATTACATGCATGTACCACCATACCTAGCATGAAGTTAATTTCTTAACCCCTGTGAGTTTTTCCTGCAGTCAAAATTTATACTTCCTAAACATGGAGTGATAAATATTTAATATAGGCTTCTCATACACTTGTTACCAGTATTTTTCTAATATCCACAATACAGATTTCTTCAGATATTAGGAACACTGTTCCCTCCAAAACTGATGTATTAGGCTGTATCTGTATTTTGATAATTTATAGTTATTTTACTTTGGTTATATTTCATTACTGACACAGTATAGGGATTTTCATTTTTAAACAAATATGACATAATTACACACATATAAAAGGAGAAATCAGAATCTTTTCACACTAAGACTTGGTTATTCAATATATACAGATTTAACATTAAAAATTTCCCTTCATTCAAAGGTTAAATGGAATATTTGTATATTTTAAATAAATATATAGAAAATTAATTTCTCAATTTCCAATGATTTCAAAGACAGACACACTTTGCATGATCCTGGGACTTCACGATAATGTCAGTTATCCTATTATCCTAATCAATAGGAGTCATGACTTCTCCTGAATAACAGCCTACCTTATCTGTAAAGGATTTACCATAGAAAAGTAAGAGTAAAAAGCAAGGAAAAATTATGGGCATTTAGTCTAAAAGACATGCTTGAAGAATCACCAGTAAGCAAAATTATGATAAATCTTGGAGGTGAGACACCCTACCCAAACTCTGTGGGAGTTGGGGTAGAGGGAAAAGAGGTGGCATCTCAGTAAAACATCCTACCATCAAGGGCATGTGCCTGTGCAGTGTGTGCATGTGTGAAAGAGACAGAATGAGTCTGAAGTATTTATCTGATCATATCTTTTCATTTTGTGGTAAATATTTGTTTAATTTGATCTTAGTAATTTTTTGGTCAACAATTTAGAGTGCTTACACTGTACCTCCTTTATGTGTACTAATGCATTTAACAACAAAATTATATAATCAATATTTTTAGAACTACCTATGACAAAATACTGAATATGTTCTCTGGGAGCCTTTTATATAAAAGCCTTCATGCTAATTTTTTTTAAGTAAGATGAAATACATTTTATTCCAGTTGTGCACATTTCTTAATTCCAACAAAAGAGAAGTACATTTAGAACATATGCAAGCTAGCAGATTTTATCTTTAGGGAAATTTTAAAGGAACAAGATATATTCAGTTTTTAAGATTTTGGAAGTAATATTTTAATATAATATATAAACATTTATATAGGTAAGTCACAACTTTAGAATATATTTAAATGAAGGACATGAAATTAGAGTGCGGGAAAATAAGTTTTTATCAATAAAATGTAAACATCCTTTATGTAGTATAAAATGGAATGATTACAGTGTTCAATGTTTTGAAATTTATCCTCACTTAAAACCAAAAGTCAATAGAAGGTTGTATAAAAAAATGTAACCTTGATTTATGGACATTTTAAAAAAGGATTTTAACAACATTACAAAGGATGATTACTGCCTTCTGATAAGAATTCTTCATTCTAAATGGGAAACAATTTCTATTTACACAATATAAGGGGGCAGAAGTTTTCTTCTGCTCCATCCTCAAATTAGACTAATTTAGTCTCTAAGTAAAACTGTTTTCTGTGCTTTGAATTTAACAAAACAGCAAAACCTTTAATGATCAGTGTTCACAGAAGGAAAGGGCACAACAGCCATAGAAAAATTTTCATCTTCCATTTTTTATGTGAAATTTCAAAGATCAGCTAGGCAACTAAGCAAAGAAGAAATAACATATCAAACAGAAGATAGAACACAAAATGGCAAAAAAACAAAAACTGTATTTCAATAATAACCCTAAATGTCAAAGGACTTAAATTACTAATTAAAAGACCTAGACTGGCAATGTGGATTAAAAACATAATTCAAATATATGCTGCTCACAAGAAACTCACAACCAAAGATATTTATAGGCTAAAAGCGAAAGGATGGAAAAAGATATATCATGCTAATGGAGACCAAAAATGGGTTTATCCAACAAAATAGACTTTAAGCTAAAACACATCAGAAGAGACAAAGCAGGGCACTTCCTTTTACTAAAAAAAAAACAAACAAACAATTCACCTACATGTTTGTACCTCAAATGTAGGTACACCCACATTTGTAAAACAAACTCTTCAGGACATCAGATCTCAAATAGATCCAAATACAACAATATTGGGAAATTTCAACACACCACTCACACCACTTGATTGATCTTCAAGGCAAAAGATAAGTAAAGACTCTTCAAAACTAAAGAAAACTATAAACTGAATGGACCTAATAGATATATACAGACTATTTTAAACAGGAACAGCAGAATACATATTCTTCTCAATGGTCCAGGGAACCTTCTCCATAATTGATCATATTCTGGGCCACAAAGTAAGCATGAGCAAATTCAAAAAATTAATTTAAAAAATTACTAATCCAACAATACACAAAAATGCAATTTTTCTTCAAATGCTGTTTGGGGCTTGTGGAATTAAATTTGGGTGCTAAAAGTAGCTTTAGCTAGTAAGTGATTTGACTTGCTAGATGCTTGATATCAAGCAATTTAATTAGCTACAGTCTTATTTTAAGTAAAGCTATCAAATGATAATATTATGAGAATTAGCATTTTGTGTATGGATTTATGGCAGTAATTATCACAGTTATTGGTGCATTGTATTCATACATCATATTGGGGTAAAAAAGTGTGGATTTCTTTTTTCAATGTTTTATAATTTTCTTTGTAGAGATCTTTTACCTCCTTGGTTAAGTTTATTCCTAAGTATTTTATTTTTTTGTGGGAGATCCTGAGTGGAATTGTTTTCTGAATTTCTTTTTCAGTGGATTTATGGTTGGTGTACAGGAAAGCTTCTGGTTTTTTGAGATTGATTTTGTATCTAGACGCTTTGCTGAATTTGTTGATCAATTCTATAAGCCTTTTGGTTGAGTTTGTTGGGTTTTCTAAATATAGTATCATGTCACCTCAAATAGTGAAAGTTTGAGTTCTTCTTTTCCTATTTGTACTCCTTTGATTTCCTTTTCTTGCCTTATTGTTCTGGCTAGAGTCTCTAGTACTATATTGAAGAGAAGTCATAATAGTAGACATCCTTCTCTTGTTCCTGTCTTTAGGGGAAATTCTTGAAGTTTTTCCCCATTTAACATGATGTTGGCGGTGGGCTTACTGTAGTTTGCATTTATGATGTTGAGATATGTTCCTTCTATTCCAATTCTCTGTAGTGTTTTTATCATAAATTAATGTTGGATTTTACCAAATGCTTTTTCAGCATCTATTGAGATGATCATGTGATTTTTGTCTTTGATTCTGTTTATATGATGAATTATATGAATTGATTTTCCTATGTTGAACCAGCCTGCATCTTTAGGATGAACCCTACTTGGTCATGGTGTATGATTTTCTTGATGTGGTTTTGAATGCGTGTTGCTAGTATTTTGATTGTTTTGCATCCAAGTTCATCAGAGATATAGGCCTATAGTTTTCCTTCCTTGAACTGTCTTTATTCAGTTTTGGTATTAGTGTGATGCTGACTTCATAGAATATATTTGTGAGAGTCCCACTTTTTTCTATTTCACGACATAGTTTGAGGAGTATTGAATTTAGCTCTTCCATATAGGTTTTATAGAATTCACTTGGAAAACCATCTGGTCCTGGGGTTTTCTTTGATGGTAAGCTCTTTATTGCTGTTTCAATCTCTTTGATTGCTATTGGTTGGTTTAAATTTTTTATATCTTCTTGACTCAGTTTAGCAAAGTTGTATTTATCTAGAAAGTTCTCAATTTCCTCCAGATTTTCCATTTTGTTGGAGTATAGTTTTTCAAAGTAGTTTCTGATAATCCTCTAGATTTCTACACTATCAGTAGTAATAGTACTGTCTCCTTTTTCATCTATTATCTTCATAATTTGGTTTGATTTTTTTTTTAGTTAGGTTAGCTAGTAGTTTATCTATCTTGTTAATTTTTTTCATGAAACAAGCTTTTGGTTTTGTTGATTTTCTGTATTGTTTTTTTTATTCCCTACTTTAATTTCTGCTCTGATTTTAAAAATTTCCTGTATTCTACTAGCTTTGGGGTTAAATTGTTCCTGTTTTTCAAGGGCTTTGAGATGTGCTGTTATTTATTTCAATATTTTCTGTTTTTCTTATGCAAGCACTCAGTGCTATAAATTTTCCTCTTAATACTGCCTTCAAAGTGTTCCATAGGTTTTGATATGTTGTATCTCTATTTTTGTTTGTTTTTAGAAATTTTATTATTTCACCTATTATGTCTTCTATGACCCATTTTTTATTCAGAAGTGTGGCGGTCAGTTTCCACATGTTTATGTGTTTTGTCAGGTCTTCTTGTAGGTTTTCTTTTTTTTTTTTTTTTTTTTTTTTTTGTGTGTGTGGTACTGGGGGTGGAACCAAGAGGCTTTCTAGCTCCAGGCTATACTCCCAGACCTATTTTTGGAAACAGGATCTCACTAAGTTACTGGGAGCCTAAGTAGCTGAGGCTGGCTTCGAATCTGTGTGATCCTCCTATCTCAGGCTCCCAAGTGTGGGGATTAAAAGCGTGCACCACCACGCCCGGCTTTCTTGTAGTTGATTTCTAATTTTATTCCATTATGGTCTGAAAAGACACAAGGAAGTATGTAACATTTTTTGAATTTGATACTGCTCATTTTGTGGCCCAGGATATGATCGATTTTGAAGAAGGTCCCGTGAACAGCTGAGAAAATTGTAAACTCTGCTGTAGTTGGGTGGAATATTCTATATGTGTCCAACAGGTTATTTGATTAATGGTGTTCTTTAGGTCTGAGGCATCTTTACTGACCTTTTGTTTGGAAGATCTGTCTAATGGTGTGAGAGGGGTGTTGAAATCTCCCAGTATTATTGTATTGGGATTTATGTGTGACTTAATGTCACAAAGAATATGTTTTATGACAGTAGCTGCACCTATGTTTGGGTCATAGATGTTGATTTTTAGATGTTGATTACTGTTATTTCCTTGTGCTGGATTGTTCCTTTTACCAATAAACTAATAATTTTGGGATTAAAGTCTAACTTGTCTGATATCATCACTGCTACTCCTTCTTGCCTTCAAGTTCCATCAGCATGGACTTTGCTCCAGCCCTTTACCTTAAGTTTATTACTATCTTTACTTATAAGATGTGTTTCTTGCAAAAAGCAGATAGATGGATTCTGGTTTTAATCCATTTTGCCTTTTTATTGGAGAGTTGAGTACATTTACATTCAGTATGATTATTGAAAGATTATTTTTAATTCCTTGCATGTTAAAATTTTATTTATGATTGAAATACTGTTTATTCATCTTTGCTTAGTTGTTTGCTGAATGGAAGTTCTTGTTACTCTGTTTCTGGCATGTATTACCTATGTATTTTTTGTAGTTAATCTCTGAGTATTTTCTCTAGCAATGGTTTTGAAGACATAAATTCTTTCAGTTTTTGTTTGTCATTGTCATGGAAACTTCTTATTTCCATCTAATTTGATAGTTTTGCTGGGTAGGAAATTTTTGGCTGGAAGTTGTTTTTGGAATATGTAAGGCCCTTTCGGCTTTCATGACTTGGTTTGGTAAGTCTGGTGTGATTCTAATTGGTTTGCCTCTGAATGTCACTTGACCTTTTGTTTTTTATGTCTTTAAGATTTTCTCCTTGGCTTCTACATTGGTCATTTTGACTATTAAGTGGTGTGGGGAACCTCTTCTCTGACCTTGTCTAAAGCGAGTTCTATAAGTTTCCTGAATCTGTGTATCGACCTCTTGCTCCATATTTGGAAAAATTTCTGCTCTTATTTCTTTGAAGAGATTATTGATCCCTTTGGTTTCACCTTCTTTTTCCTCCTCTATTCCGAATATTCTTAGGTTAGCTCTCTTAAAATGGGCCCATATTTTTTCAATGTCCAATTTCTGCTGTCTAATTGTTTTTCCATGTCATAAACTATGCATTAATTTTTGGAATGATCATCTTCTAGGAGTGAAATTCTATTCTCCATGTGGTCTAATTGATTGTTTATAGTTTGAATTGATGGCTTTACTTCAATGATTGCATCCTTTATTTCTTTCAGACTCTCTCTAAATTCTTTTGAAGGTCCTCTATTATTTCTACAGTTACATTTCTGATTTGATCTTCTAGAGATCTCTGAATTTCTGTGTTATCAGGTTTTGATATTGTGGGGTTGTGGGAGCTCATTGCTTTATTATTGTTCCTCTTTCCCATGTTTTTTAAAGTTTGTGCCTTCTCTGGTTTATTCTCTGGGTCACCATGACTTCACTTATGTTCTGGAGTTTGTGGTGATCTCAGCAACCACTACTCCTTTACTGGGTTGTATCACAAAGTCTCAGACCCATGGAGTTAGTCAAGGCTGTTTGAGACCCTGGGGGCACCAGGATGGGCATATTCCCACAGGGAGCTGCAACTAGGGTGTGGAATCTCTGCCACCACTACTCCTTCACTAGGTTGAACTGCAATATCTCAGACCCAGGGAGTTTATCAAACTGTGGGAGTCTCTATGGGTGGAGCACTGGGATTTCTCCCGTAGGGGCCACAATTTTACTTACGTTTTTGGTGCTTCCTGTCTGGAGCTCTCACTAGTGTGGTGAACTCGCTGCCACTGCTGGAATATGGTGCCACTGCCATGCCTTTGGCTTTGAGGCTGGGGTATGTATTTTCTGGTTTTGAACTCCGCTCTGATGAGCTTTGCTGCTAGAAGTTTCAGATGGTCTTTGTTCTGAAAGAACTGCTGAATTATAACCAATTGGTCTGCAGCTGCTCACTTCAGCTCCTTGTTTACCTGTTTCTCTCTGGAGCCTGGTGCTGTGAGGCAAGATGGCGCTGGTGCGGTCCCACTGCCGCAAGGCAGGCCAGCTTCTTTTCTCCTCTCTAGTTGTTTTTCTAGTCTTCATTTTCTCTGTTCTTTGTATTTATAGTTTTTATTTTTCTATTGGTAGTGTTTCATGGCTATGTAAAGGGCTGATTTTATGGCAACAGAGATCGAGTGTTAGCAGGACTCATAAGCACTGCTTTTCTCGATTGCCATCTTCCCGGAAGCTCTCATATAGTTTTGATATTGCAACATCTCTCTTTCTTCCTCTTTTTTTTGTAATCTCTGAGCAGAAAGTTCATTTTACTCATCTTGATGCCTTTTGTACCTTGTCCAGTGATCAACAAGGAATGAGAGGAAATAATGCCTAAACTTCTCTTTTCAGTCACAGAAAATAAGATAATTTCTCATCACATAGAGTTTAATGATAAGAGGATGATCTTACCTATGAACAATCACAGTTGCAAAACCAGGATCCTGAATAATGGATATATCCCGCTCGAGGTTAGCAGGTGATAATAGTCTAGTGGATGCACAGGTAACTCCCAGAGCATTTAAGGGATGAAAAGTTGTTCTTGAATGTGGAAAACTATTTTTCTCTTTACAGAAAGCCCGAAAAACTATTATGCCTATTAATAATAAATCAGTATTAAATAATTTTCAAATATTAGTAAAATTACATAAGTAATGTTTTGACACTTCCTCTTTTATTTTATTTTATTTTTAAAAACATATTATTGGTGCATTGTAATCATACAGCTTAATAGAGTACAAGCCTATAGAGGCATACATGCATACATCACTCAGCCCTTACCCAATCCCCACCCAATTCCCTCTCCCTTTCTCTTCTCATGTTTGGCTCAGTGATTGACTTTGATATGTTTGTGAATGAGCATCATGTACATTTCCCTCTTCCTCCTTCCATCACCCCCAGTTAGGTCTCCTTATTTGCTCATCTATGGTTTCTCTTCTTTCATCTAGAGTTTGCCCTGTGACCCTTTGTCCTCCCTAACTTCTGCATGTTAGGGAGAGCATCCAATTTCTTAATTTTTTGTGATTGACTAATCTCACTTAGCATAATATTCTCCAGTTCTATCCATTTCCTTGTAATTTGTATTTGACAATTGAAATAGGACAGAGTGACTCCCCAACTTGATTTAGAAATAACCCAAGGATTTGTTTTCAATAATATTAACACAAAACAATGTAGCATTTTAATTAGTACTAGTTCATTTTAATGCCCTGGACTTACTGAAATTGTAAAAATATATGATGCCCAGTCTGTTCAAGCTTCTAGGCTGCTTATTCAAATGCCAATCACTTCAAGGTTCAGCTCATGTATTCTTTTTCTCCATGGAGCCATATAAAATAACCCAAGGAATCTTACTCCCTGCCAACATCATCTCTTTATGTATATATAACATATTCAGCCTATCCTTATAATCACCACTATTAAGGTACTAAACATATCTCTCACTTCAAAAACTTGTGTTCTTTTGTGTATATGTTTGGTTTCTTAGAAATTTCTTTTTTCTTTTTTTGGGAAATACACTTATGATATTTGTCCTCTCATTGTAACTTTAAAGTACACTATATTGTTTTGGGAACTATAGCTGCTACATTCTGGGCAGATCTCTAGAACTGACAGCTTTCATAACAAAATTTTATATCCATTGAGCAGTGATTCCTCATCTCCTCCTCACAGTTCTTGTTGACCAGAACTTCATCTTCCATTTCCATGAGTTTGACTATTTTAGGCACCCTGCATCATGAGGCTCATGTTGGCTTTATTCACATAGCATAATGTCCTCTGGGTCCATTTGTGTGGTCACAACTAGGGAAACCTCTTTTGTAAAAAGTGGAGACCAGTGATAGCACAGAGAGTAAAATGCTTAGACAGAGGTGATGAGGAAAAGCCTCTGTGAGAGGTGACACTTAACAAGAACCTGCATTAAATACAGGAATGAATGCAGAAAGGTCTGGGGTAAGCCGGGTGTGGTGGCGCACACTTGTAATCCCCGCGCTTGGGAAGCAGAGACAGGAGGATCGTGCAGGTTCAAAGCCAGCTGAGCACGCTGGCTTAGAAGACCCTGTTTCCAAATAAAAATGTAAAAATAGGTCTGGGAGTGTAGCCCGGAGGTAGAAGGGCTTCAAGGAACCCCAGTACCACCAAAAAAAAAAAAAAAAAAAGAAAGAAAGGTCTGGGGTAAAGTTTTCTAAGGACAAGAGACACAAAGTACAACAAGCATGTGAGACCGAAAAGGATTTTACATACTGCCAGAGGGATGAGAGAAGAGAAGAAAAGGAAGTATGATATCACATAAGAATTTATACCTGTATGGTTTAGGTTGGTGCATTGTAATCATATATATATATATGTAATCATATATATATATATATATATATATATATATATATATATATATATAAATGGAATACAAGAGTAGAGGCATCTATGCACATATCACTCATTTAGCCTTTCCCCAATTCCCTCCTCCCTCCTCATGTTAGGTTTAGTGATTGGCTTTGATATATTTTTTATGAAAGGAGATACTATAAATGAGAAAATAAGGTGACCTAACTGAATGAGATAGAAAAAGGAGAAGAGGGAAATTCTCTAATGTACATGGTATACATAAACAAACAGGAGGACATTGGGTGGGAATTTAGAAAGGACTAATAGGGTGATGTGTACATGAATGCCTCTACCATCTTTTACTCCATTAAAATGTATGACAACAATGCACCAGTAAAAAACAGTTTTAGAAAGCAATTTGGCTGGTTTTTTAAGAATGCTAGGGATTGAAGCCAGGGCCTCAAGCATGCTAGCCAAGGCCTGTACCACTGAGTCACATCACTGGCCTGTTTTTATTTGATTTTGATATAGGGTCCTGCTTAGTTTTCCAGGCTGGTCTTGAATTTTCATATCTCCTCCTCAGTCTCCCTCGTATCTGGGATCACAGGTGTGCACCAACATGCATGGCTGAAATATGCTTTTGATGAATCCAATATGGCAGATGTGATGATGTGTGACTTTTGACCTGTGTCCTAAGAGACACTGTGGTTTCTTCCTTGCTTGCTTTCTCTTAGATTTCCTTTCAATGGGAAATCAGGTCCCAAGGATACTCAACCAGCCCTATGTGAAGGTCCATGTTGTGAGGAACTGAGGCCTTCTGCTAATGGTAATATGAGGGAGCCATCTTGAAAGTAGAATCTATATCCCTATAAAACTTTCAAACAACTTCAACTTCTTCAGAGTCCTGGGCCAAATATATGCATTCAAGCACCTCTCAATTCTAGACCTACACAAATTGTGATAAAATAGGTGTTTGTCATTTTAAGCTGTTATATTTGGAAATTATGCAGCAATAGGAAACTAATATATCATGATAGAGAATTTTTACTATCTTCTTGTTGTGTTGATAATATTTTGAAAAAGTTTTACCATGTTTTTGATAGGTTACTCTGATAGCCCCATGTAGGAGGGCGAGAGCAGAGGCAAGGAGACCAATTTTGAAGTTGTTACTAGACAAGTAAGAGAGATAAAGCTAAGGTGGTAAGGGTAGAGGCCTAAAAGTTCGTTGGTTGTTTTTTATTTATTTATTTATTTATTTTTTACTGGTGTATTGTCGTCATACACCTTAAAGGGATAAAAGACTTGTGGAGACATACATGCACACATCACCCAATTATCCCTTACCCAATCCCTACCCCATTCCCTCCCATGCTTGGCTTAGTGACTGACTTTGATGTTTGTTTGTTCAAGTACATCATGTGCTTTAGAGGTTGGTTATTTTGAAGAAAGAGGTTTGCTATTGATTGGAATAGAATTCTAAGAAAAATGGAGGAATAAAAAATGACTGTCATGCTTGAGCAGCTAGGCAAAGACTAGCAGTATTTTAAGACATACAAATGAATGGCAGAAGAATGGGCTTGGGAACAATAATTATGAGTTGTACTTTTGTTATATGTAAGTGGCATTTAAGAGAAAATATAGGATAGGGGATCTGAGTCTTAGTCCAGGATAAAATATATGTGTATAAATTTTTGAGTCATCAGTACTAGATTGATACTCAAAGGTGGTATAAAGAAAAGATTGCCAGAGAGTTGGACATGGTGGTGTACACTTTAATTCCAGTACTTAGGAGGCTGAGAAAGAAATATCGCAGGTTTGTAGCTATTTAGAGAGCCCTTCTGCAACTTAGCAAGACTATATTTTAAAATAAAACATAAGAAAAGGACTGGGGTTGGATCTCAGAGATAGAATGCTTCTGGGTTCAATCCTCAGCCCCTTCCTAAAAAAAATGAGCCCAGAGATATCTTAACATGGACAAAAACTATGGGATATATACAAAATGGCAATTTTTTACCCATAAAGAACAAAATTATGTCATTTGCAGGGAAATGGATGGAACTGGAGAACATTATGCTAAGTGAGATTAGTCACTCACAGAAAGTAAAAAATCAGATGTTCTAATATGGAAAAACTAGGGAGATAATTGGATATAGGAGAAACTTCAAGACAAAGAAGAGAAACCTTAGTGAAGAAGGCGATCTAAAAGAGGGAAATGGGAGGGGGAAGAGGGAAACGCCTCAATGGACATGAAGTACATACACAAAGTTATCAAAGCCAATCACTGAGCTGAGCAAGAAAGGAGAGAAGGAGGGAAGAGGAAGGGAGTAGGTGGGGGGGTGAGAATCATCTGTGGACATGTCTGCTCTACCACTCTGAACTTCGTGAAGATGTATGAATACAATGCACTAATGAAATAAGAAAAATGAGGATCCAAGAAACAAAATGAGACAGCCAGTAAATGTGAAGAAAAAAGAGAGAAAGTAGATCATAACATTCAAGTGTGATAAAGACCTTAGGAATGAGAACAAAAGCAACCGACTCATCTTGCTGAGTAGTTGAATGAAAATGGAGACTATTGGATTTGTCAAGGAGAAGGGTGTTAACTTCTGGGAAGATGGCGACCGAGAAAAGCGGGGCTTAAGAGCCCCGCTAACAACAAATCTCCATTACCACAAAATCAGCGCCTTTCATAGCCAGAAAACACCATCACCAGTGAAACAAAAAATCACCAGGCTCCAGAGAGAAAGCGGACTGAGAACAGAGCCACAGAGGAGATACACTGGCCTCATGCCCGAAGAAGCGGCAGACGCGGCAGCAGCGCCATACTGCCGGCGGCACCGGCGAATTCACGGGACGGCTACAGCAAGCTGAGGTGAGCCACTGCGGAACAGTTAGGCGGGATTTCTCTGCGCAGAGAGCATCTAAAGCTCCCAGTGGCCGAGCTCAGCACACGCTGCAGGGATTCAGAGTGGAAATCAAAACCAAGAAGAAAAACACCAGCCCCACAGCCGAGGGCGTAACAGCGGCACCATATTGCCACTGGCAGCAGCAGCACTGAATTCAGTGAGGCCAGTACAGCAACATCTGCGTACTCAAGAACAGTGAGTCAAATTGCGGGCCACAGAGGAGAAATCCCAGTACTGTACTCCCTGGGACTTGACCCAGTGGGGGAGGGGCGGTGGCAGAGATATCACACCATAGGAGAACTTGCAACCTGGCACCCCCCACAGTCTAAAGCAGCCTCTATCGACTCTCTGGGTCGGAGACTCTGTGATAAAACCCAGTAAAGGAGTAGTGGGGTCTGAGATACTACTGACTCGAGTTCCAGAACACCTTAAGTGAAGTCATAGTGACCCAAGGGAAGAACCCAGAGAAGGCACAAACATCCGAAATCATGGGAAAGAGGAATAATACTGGAGCAATAAATGCCCACAACCCCATAACATCAGAACCCGATAAAACTGAAAATCAGAGATTTCTAGAAGATCAAATCAGGAAAATAACTGTAGAAATAATAGAGGTGCTTCGAAAAGAACTCAGAGAGAGCCAAAAAGAGATAAAGGATGCAATTAATGAAGTAAAAGCCTCAATTCAAAGCACAAACAACCGATTAGAACACATAGAGAATAGAATCTCGCTCTTAGAAGATGATCATTCCAAAAATGAACGCATAGTTTCTAATCTAGGAAAAAATATCCGACAGCAGGAATCTGATATTGAAGAAATATGGGCCCATTTTAAGAGAGCTAACCTAAGAATAATTGGAATAGAGGAGGGAAAAGAAAGTGAAACCAAAGGGATCAACAATCTCTTCAAGGAAGTAATAGCAGAAAATTTTCCAAACATAGAGCAAGAGGTCGATACACAGGTCCAGGAAACTTATAGAACTGCCTCTAGACAGGATCAGAGAAGAGGATCCCCACGCCACATAATTGTCAAAAGGACCAATGTGGAAGCCAAGCAGAGAATCTTAAAGGCAACAAAAGCAAAGGGCCAAGTGACATTCAGAGGCAAACCAATTAGAATCACTCCAGACTTCCCAAACCAAGTCATGACAGCCAGAAAGGCTTGGAGTAACATATTCCAAACTCTGACAGAAAACAACTTCCAGCCAAAAATTTCCTACCCAGCAAAACTTTCTATCAAATTAGATGGAGAAATAAGAAGCTTCCATGACAAATAGAAACTGAAGGAATTTATGTCTTCAAAACCAGCGCTAGAGAAAATACTCAAAGAGATTAACTACAAAGAAGAAATAGGTAACACACACCAGAACCAGAGAAACAAGACTTTCCATCCAACAGACAACTAAGATTGGTTATCGGTGGAGATTCATTATTTATGTTAGTCTTTTACCTATCTCTAAAGGGTATTGTTTGCCTTTATTGTTGTTAATTTTTAGGATTTCTAGTTGGAATATTAATATACCTTCAGATATAGCAATTGGAAATATTTTATCCCATTTTATTAGTAACTGTTAACTCTGTTTACATTGTCTTTGGATATACAATATTTTTTTTTAGGGAGTTTGTATACTCCTCTGTTGCCTGTGCCATTGAAATCATAACCAAGAAATCACTGCCAATTTCAATGTTGTGAGGTTTAATGACCCAGATTTTCTCCTAAAAGTTTATAGTCTTAAGATTTATATTTAGGTCTATTATCTATTTTGAGTTAATACTTGTATATGGGATTAGGTAAGGGTCCAATTTTATTCTTTTCCATGTAAATATTATTTTTTTAACAATATTTAGTTAAAAGATTAATATTTCCACCACCAAATGTTCGTGGAAACCTTGTCAAAAATAACTTGACAATATAGGGAAGAATTTAGCTCTAGGCTTTTATTTAACTCCAATGGTTTATATATCTGCCTTTAGAATAGTACTACACTGTTTCAATTATTGTAGCTTTATATGGTTTGAAATCAGAAAATATATATCTTCTAGCTTTGTTCTTTTTCAAGATCGTTTTGGGTACCTAGAGTCCATATCCCATATTAGGATAGATTTTTTTCTGAAAAATAAATATATAAATATATGATAGTTTCACCTAAAAAATAGAAAAAAATATTCTCTGGTAAGAAAGAAAGCAAAAAGAAATATTGAAATGTCATCTTTAAGTCATCAAAAGCTTGGTATCAGACAAATGAAACTGTTATGTGAGATTATCATTTTTAATTTTAGATAAATTGCCATAATACTAGATGTTAGCTACTAAGCCAAGCATGGGAGGGAGGGATAGGGAGAGAATGGGGTGGGGATTGGGTGGGGGTTGACTGGGAAAAGTGTGTATGTATGTCTACAAAAGTATGTATCCTACTATGATGTATGAATACAGTGCACCAATAAAAAAAATGTTTAAAAAAAGGAGAAGGGTGTTGGCTACCCTTAGAAGAATAATTTCAGCCACTCATTGGAGTGGATGTGTGAAGAGTGTGGAAAGCTTCTCTGTACCAAGGCTGGACTATTATGGACTTCCTGAACATTGTTCTAAATTCTTAAATCTACCTGTACTGCAGCTCCTAACATTACTTCTTTTTCTTCTATCCTTGGAACTAAATTGCTTTGTTGATATGAGCTTTGATGAGCTGAGCACACTTTCAGTGAATCCATTCTCAAGATTCACATCCAACATCTCACACCTTTTAGACATCAAGCTTAAACTATAATTTTCCTGGAATTTATAGTGTGTGTTTGTGTGTGTGTGTGTGTGTGTGTGTGTGTGTGTGTGTGTTTCTGTGATATTGGGATTGGACTCAGGAACATTCTACCACTGAGCTATACTATCAGAACTTTTTAATTTTAAAACAGGGTCTAAATTACCATGTACTGGCCTCCACTGTCTCAACTTCCTTAGTACAGAGATTACAGCTGTTCCTCACCATGCAAAACCATTTTTTAACTCTACAGTTCCACTCTAAAATCTCTAAGATATATGAAACTCAATATCCCCTTAACTCTAGTTCATCTTAACTCAATGTGACTTAGAAGAAGCACACTGTAACTCAGTATAACTCAAAGCACACCTCTTCTCTGTCTTTCCTTCTACCATGATCTGCCTAGTCACTGGAGAACAATGAAGTCATATATTGGCTATTGCTTCTTCCTGGTCCTTGCCATCCTATGTGCAGAGGGCAGATAAGCCTTCAGATCCACCTCTGGAGCTTCTCTTGTCATTGTTTGCACAGATGGTGGGAGCCTTTCAACTAGTTTTTTTTTTTTTTTTTTTTTTTTTGCAGATCTATGTTTAATTTACCTTCTATACTTAAGCTATAATTTTAAAACACAGACTTGAGAATTACACTTTTTCCTTTTCTTTTGGAATATGGTATTGATACTGTGTATACTCCCTGGCTATAATAAGTACTCCTGGCCTATGACTGTTACTCACTTCCTGAAGGTTCACTTTGCCTGTCACTAAAAATTGATCAACCCTTCCAGTCCTGTCTTTGCCCACGTTCTAGTCTTGTTTTTTACTACCCTGAAGTAACAACACTGAATTTCATCCCTAGACACTCCCTGAGTAAGCTGTGCACTCTCAGAGGCATTAGACATTGGCTGATCTGTCCTCCTTCTGACAATGAAGGATTACTCTTTCTTTAAAGTGACCCGTCCTGAATACTCCTTTTACTTGGTGACCCCACTCCGTGCCTCCAATACCATTTTGTTCTGTAAATCTAGCACTCTTAGGACTTTGCAATGCATTGTTTACAAGTGTTTTTCTCATTACACTGTGACTTCCTTGAAGCCTGGGACTACATCACATTTATTATATCCCAGCACTCACTATGAAATAGATGTCTTCAAGTATAACGTTAAAGTCAGGTCTACCCTGCAAATCTGTCTCTTTGAATAAGTGTTTTTGGAACAATGTCTCTCAGTTTTTAATACAGAACCTTTACAAATATACATGTGACTCTCAACAAAATGATTTTTAGATCACTTATAGTACTATTGAATACTTACATTAATATTCATAAAACTCAATGCTATATTTTTAAATTCATATTTTCCATGAAATCCAACCTTACTGTGTAGTGATCAGAAAGTGGTATTTTAAGTAAAAAAACTAAAATTATTTATTTTATGAATATGTTTATGTGGGAGTATAATTTTGGTTATGTTTCAAAAATTGGTTGAAGTTTGGAGTTTGAATTGCTTTAAGTTTTCATGTAAAACAGTAGGAAATAAGCTCTCAACATTTTATTCAACATAATATTAAAACAAATTACTAATATTAAGCTCATTATAGTTATTTCTAATTTTCTCATGCACACACACAAAAATAAATTTCCTTGAATTGTACAAAGGTGAGCCATTATTTATTTTAAATAAAAATTCCTCAGATGTCAACAGCATTGTTATTTAAAGAGAATTAAATATGGCTTATTTCACATTTCTCTTCTCCAGGACACAATTCCTCCACTGAATACGTTCATTGACTTGGTACCCGTTATGGGGAGTGTCTCCCTGTAAGTCAGTCACTGGGAAGGAGAAGCAGCAAAAATGACTTCTACAGCTAGTTGTCTCTGGAACATTCACTGTGAGTAACATGGTGATACAGTCATTTCATGGTTTTACTTGACTCCTAAGTACTTAGCTGTATATTTCAAGACATGAATATTAAGTAAATTCAGAAGTACAGAAAACATATCTGCAGTATTTCTGAATGAAAAAATTAGAAACCCTTCTTTAGATTCACTATTTAGGCTGAATAAAAGAAATGTAAGCGGGCACTGTGGCACATGCCTGTAATCCCACAGGTCAGATGGTAAAACAGAAGGATTAAATAAACTCAAAGCCAGCCTTGGCAACTTTGTATAACCTTGTCTCAAAAAATGTGTAATTTTTTAAAGGGCTAAGGTATAACTCAGTGGTAGAATGTCAACACGACCCCTGGATTCAAGTCTCAGTACCACCACCACCACCACCACCAACAACAACAAAAACCAAAGAAATAAAAATAATATCCAAATATGACACTAATAAATAGAATTAAGGAAGTCCTTTGGCATGCATTTATATGCATATATATACATATATGTACATTTGTGAATGTATACACACATATACATGTGATTTTCAGAGGATAAATACTTTATCTGAGATTATTTTATTACTAATTTAAGGTTTACCTAAATCTTGGTCTTTTTGCTTCAAGTACATAAAACACAATTTTTTAAAATCAATCAGTACTTGGACTAAGTCAATTAGGAAAAAAAGACATGATTTATGACATGAAACTAATGCAAAATGCATTCTAACTTTTACAGACCTCAAAATCTATTAATGAACCTCATGTAAAATCAAGAATCACCTCCCAACTTGTAGGGAGATTTGAAAAATAGACATGACATAATTTAGGAAGTTGGTGCTTATGGTGCTTTCAACCTGAAGGAAATGTTACTAGCCTTTTCCCTTTAGCCCATCCCCTTTATCCAATTGTACACACAATGGGATACTCTAGTCACAAAAAGAACACAAATTGGGCATTTGAGACAATATGAATGGAACTAGAGATCATTATGTTAAGTGAAATGTCAGGCACAGAAAGACAAGTACCACATGATCTCAATCATACCTGGAATCTAAAAAGCTCATCTCACAGATTTCAAGAGTAGAAATGTGGTTATCAGAGGCTTGGGAGGGTGGGAGGGGGAGTAATACTGATCGATAGATGCTGAGCTACACTTACACAGAAGCAAGAAGTTCTGGTGTGTTACTGCATACAAGGATGACTATAGCTAAAAATAATGTAGTGTACATTTTAAAAAGAAGGACTTTGAAATTTTTTCTACCATAAAAAATGTTAAATGTTTGAGAAGATAGACATTTACCTGATTAAAGCACTATATAATGTATACATTTATCAAAATGTCATGTAACCTAATTAATATGTAAAATGTATATTTTTATTTACTTGTGATATGGCATCTCTTGAACTCCTGGTTCATGAGATCGTCCTGCCTTATCCTCTCATAGAGCTGAAACTATAGGCACATGCCACTATGCCAGGCAAATAAATTCATTTTCGAAGCTCAACTGACTTTAAAATTGAAGGCTTACTTTTAGATTTTTAAATATATTCCATTGATTTATAGGTCTGTCCTTACATCCATATCACACTGTCTTGATTACTGTAGACTTGAACTATGTTTTCAAATTAGAAAATCTGAGTATGCATTTGTTTGTTCCCCAATTGTTTTGGCTGTTTTATGTTACTGTGATTTCCCCTTCTAATTTTCAGATTAATGCATCACTTTATGATGAATTTTGTGGTAGAAGTAGCTGGAATTTTGACAGTGATTGATTTTAAATTGTAGTAAGGAATGCCACTGTCTTAACCACATGGAGTATTTAAAACCATGAACAGGGGGTGAATTTTCATAATTTAGGTATGCTTTAATCTCTTTCAACAAGGTTTTATCATTTCAGCATACAGGCTGTACACTATTTTGTTAAATTTATTCCGATACTATTGTATTGCCTCAGCCTTTTGGCTGAGACCAAGTGTAATATAGGATGCTACTGTAAGTGCAATTATTTTTTAATTTCATTTTAAGATAATGTTACTGATGTTCAGAATAATATTCCACTTTGTATCTTATATCCTACCAACATGCTGAAATCTTTATTCATTCTAATATTTTTGTGTGGATTATTTCACATTTTCTACATTCAATTACATTTTGACATTTTCACTAGCTATCTTCCCTGTTTGTCATCACAATTTTTTCAAAGAAAAATATCATTAGATTTTTCTTCCAAATAAGTAAAGATTTTAATAAAATATATTCAAGCAGGAAGAAATGAGTAAGAAATTTCTCAGGCATCTAACAAAAGATTTCCTTTACAAAGAGCAAACCACATTTTTATAAAACATGGAAAATATTTTTATTCTAATAGAACTGAAACTAATATTGTGAAGTAATGACAGCCCTCTAAGAATCTTTTCTGAGCTAAGGACTCAGTAAAAAGCACTTGGGTAATAGGTACTCAATAGATTTTCAGTGGATAAATGTAAAACCAAATGATGTATATAAAAACACATAACACATGCAGACTCCAATTAAGAAAAGCCAGTAAATCCTTACCACAAAATGAAGGCATCACTGTGGAGAGGATAACACCAGCACTGATATTTGGCTTTAGGCTAGATACTGAGCCCAATTTCATGAATGAGTAAATGGAGAATAAAGAACAAGACTTAACACTAGAAATGAACTTTTCAAATGAAAATTAATTCATGTAATTAATGGAAGCACTAGCTATTGAGCTAATTCTAAAAATATTAAGAGAGGCAAAATAAGCATTTTATGGATTTTAGGAAGTGATTTTTCCATGTCAGTTAAGCCAGTAGACCAAATGACTTCATGGTTCTCTTTAGGATCAATAACAGAAAAACAACCCAACTATCTAAAAAAAAAAAAAAAAAAAAAGAATACTACATTTAGAAAATAGAATGTGAAATCTCTGTCTTTATTAACTCCTAACATTTGTAGGATCTGCAGTAATAGTTCTTGTGGAAATTTATTTACCATATACCTGAATATTCAGTTATATACCAAGTTGACAAATTGCTAAACAATTTCTATTCTTCTACCATGTAATGCAGAACTTCCTAATTAATATTGGTAGTTGTATTAATTCCTTCCTAATATGTATATGTTATAATATGTACATACCATTAGGTGAATGGTCTTAGGAAATTTGGATTTCTGTAACTCCAAGTTCTCTACTAGAATAGAATGATATGGGAAGACTTAGACTATCAGCTCTGTAGAGTACTGCAGGAGGCCATGGCCACATGAGTGTGAACATTTAGTCCACACTGCCAGCCTCCCTGCACATAGACATGTCTTAGGAAAACCTGGGGCATTCATGTCTATGGTTTGGTCTATCCCTAGGAAGAGGAATAACTAGGCCACACTGTTAGTTTTGAGGCATGCATCTCTTGCACAAGCTGACTCCTTTGAATCCTTCAGGTTTACATGTTCATTCACAAGCAAAAATGGACCTGAGGAATTGGTTTAATTCGACTCTGGAAGTGTTCTTGGGGCCAAATGCCAGGGACTTTGGAGTTTAAGGTCATTAGAGTTTGTCCTTGAGAATAGCAATGGTCATGCTATGTCTACATAGGCTCAACTTAGTCCTATGGAACTCCTTGCCTCATAGTAGGGTATAGCCAAAGATCACAGGGACTTTCCCAAAGCAAAGACTTCAGGGCAAGATCTCTCTTCCCAAGTTTAAAATGGACAGTACTATGTTGGTCTGCCTATTATCTACTTTGTTCTCCAGCATTTTGTCAGGCAAAGTGAAAAATATACTGATAAAGCTGTATAATAATTAAATTATTTAAGCTTTATAATCTTAAGGAAATTTTTCAGAAAAAGCCTCAGGAAATAAAGATTTCCCTCAGAAAGTAAGATATTCAATTATAATAAATGAGTTTGTCACAAAAGGTAATTTCAAGTCCCCTCAGATATGTAAGAAAATTTAACATTCTTATATTATCCCTAAAATCATGTCACAACTTAGGCAGGTATGATAAAGATATGTATTATAATATCAAGTTAAAACTTGCAAATCCAATTTTGAACATAGATCAAAGAGTATTTCTGAATAGTTGCATTTTATAAAGAAAAACTGTGGTTACCATCAAATCAGCATGAATTCTAGCTGGCATCATATACAATACATCACCAATCATCTACGGAAAGTGTTAAGATCACTCTAAGAACATTGCTTCTAAGGATAATGGGTCCTGAAGGAGTTTACCCTTCTTGTAAGACATCTATTTGCCAATTCAAGTATTTATCACACTAAGCATTAAAAATGAGCTTTCTTGAGCCCAGTCTTTCAAACTAATAAACATGAAAGCCCTTCACTGTGTCTAGCAGAGACAAAGTCAATAAATTTATAAATACAGAATTCAGAGTAGGGGCAAGAATTTTAATGCTTATATAAACAGATGAAAGACGCTTATACAAAAATAGAACAGAAAAAGGTATAATTAAAATGTGGAAGATGTAGCAGACATTTGAAAGACATTTTGAAAGTTGTACAAAAGGGTTGTGAATTTTTAAACATGCTTAGAATAATGTGTCGTTCATGTTAAAATGTTCAAAATACTTTTAGGCATCACATCAATAAAGTTTGGTTAGTATATAAATAGTAGAAGACAATGAGCTACTCATTGTAAAATAAAGTTTCTAACAAACTAATTTTTTCAAGGTTAAACTTTCAACTTTTGCTTTAGACAAATTGATTAGAAGGATAAAATATTCTGCCTAATGGCCTTAAAATACTAGTAACTATGATAACGTCATTTGTGCATAATGCCTAAAGCCAAATGGAGATTAAATGATTTTATTAAAAACAATTAATGCTCTTTCACATCAATGCTTATACTTTTGAAGTTGGGCATTTCATAAAATACTATAAAATTTTAATGGATATGCAATTTATCTCCAAAATTTCTAAAATAAATTTTCTGATTGATATATAAAAATTATTTTAAAATAATATTTAAAGTAAAAAACTACACAATTACTGAAATGTAAATGTGATAATTTTTAAGATGAAGTTTTTAAGATATGTGTAAAAAATCTTACTGAAAATAGAACTATATCCCAGATTTGTGCTTATTTCAATTATACATTTCAATTTGCAAATTCTAGATATTAGAAAACAGTATTTTAATAATACAGTATATAATTCCTAAGATATGTATAGTCAATGAGTAAGAATTTTGTCAATCGATATTTAGAAATTGTGTTAAGACTCCTGCATTGATTATGACTAATTAACTTTCCAATTTAATTCATTATCCTTTGGTAACCTAAAAACATAGAAACACTTATACCTGATATCTTTATCTTTATAGATCCAAGACATTGCTCTATTTCCCAGTTTCTCATTAAAATATTTTATCATACATGTTTACAGACATATTAACTTGTCATTCAAGTATGAGAAAATAGTGTATTGCTATATGACACTGGGAGAAAGACTGTATACAAAAGGAAGGGAGGGAGGTGGGAGGTGCAGAAGGAGGGAATGAGAGAGACAGGGTTTTTTGTTTTTTTTTTCTCTTACTAAATATCCATTCAAGGTGATTGGGTCACAATAATGAATAAAAAAGAACAAAGCCTCTGGCATCAAGGAATTCATTTTCATATGGTATTATTCCTAGATCTGACATATGGTAATGGAAAAAAAAAAACTAAAGAGGTCCCTTATAATCTTTCAGGATAAGACAAATATCAATCTATTAATCACACAAATCAATATAAAACAATAACCATTACACATACTGCTAAAGACAAGTATGTGGTTGTATAAAAGCATACAACAGAATGGATGTAGGCCATGATTACAGGCAAGGCTTTCTTGAGGAAGAAATGCTTGCTCTGAAAAGTGAAGAATGAGATACCTTTGTGAATAGGTTTCAACAGTCTATGTGCGACATTCATACAGCAGAAAGGAACATGGTGATCTAATAGGTTATATTTTGTTTTTACCATTTCCCCTTAAAATAATATATCCTCTGATAACATTTATGTTTTCTATCTCTGTTTACTAATGCAACCTTAGTACTTGGAATAGCACATGAACTATAACTACTGGTTTGTAGTATTTGGTGTAGCATGAATTAAGTGAATTTGGAGTAGAAAAAGTCAAGAAAATCAAGTGTGAGATGAAGAGTAGAAGACTTTCCGGATGTTTACAGGCCATGTTAAGAAATTCTGTCTGTTCTCATGGCAATGTCTTAAAGTAAAAGCTTCTTAAAAGAAGTTCAATATACATATTTACCCAAGCATATGACATTCCTCTGGGGCAGGTGGGAGGCAGGTTTGATATGGACAAATGATAGGCACTACAGTGGCTCTGGTGAAAGAGTCAATGGTTTGGATTAGAGTGTCAATAAAAAAGAAAAAGGGCTTAGCAGATTTCTAAAAGATACAATCTTAAAATATCTAAAAGTGGATCAGCAGGGATGTGCGCAGGACAGTGGAAAGTATAATAAATACTGAGGGTTTTAAAAATTTTTGTCATGAGTGGTTGTGTAACTCACTTGGAATGAGAACACTGTGAGAGAGGATGCTTATATGTATATGTGGACAGGGGAGAGGTGGGGACCAGGAGAAACGTTAGAGACATGTTGAGTTTGAGATATTTGAAGCACTCACGCGGGGCATCCAAATAGATATCTGGAGTTCAGAAGAGGTAGACTATGACTGAGTCTATATATATAAAATCTTATAAGACATGAGTTGAAGAAGAAACATTGGAAAAAGTGGTAAGACTGGGTTTTTAACAAAGAGCTATAAGTAGCATTTATTTGGCAATCCCCACATACCAAGCAATATGGAATTATTAGAACTTTTTGGTTTTACCTTGAGGTGGAGTACTAGGGATTAAACCCAGGAGCATTGTACCTTTGAGCTATACTCCCAGCCCTTTTAAAAATTTTATTTTGTTTTAGGAAACAAGGTCCCACTAGGTTGCTGAGAGTTTCATTAAGTTACTGAGTTTGGTCTCAAACCTAAAATCTTCCTGTCTCATCCTCCCAAATTCTAGTATTCCAGGTCTGTGCTACCTATACGCAGAAACTATTGGTAACTTAAAAGTTGAATTGATGTCAAAGAAGTTCATTTTTCCATGTATTGTAATATTCATTATTAAAACCCAGGTAGTAGTAGCCACTAGTTTGCTTAGCAAAGAAATAATGCATGAAATCTTTGGAAAGTAGTATTAGGAAATGAGGCGGACACAGTTATTATTGGGATGCTAAATGGTGTTTGTTTTAATCTCTCATTTTTCTGCATGTCTTGTGAGCAAAAACACTGACTGATTTATTTATATATTTACCTATCAAAGATGTTTTGTTGTTTTAGTTGTTTTGTGGCACAGGGGATTGAACCCAGGAGTGTTCTACCTCGAGGCTATGCCACAGTTTTATTTTATTTAGTTTTCGTTTTTCTATTGAAACAGAGTCTCAGTAAGTTGTTGAACCTTGCCTTGAACTTGAGATCCTTCTGTTTCAGCCTCCCCAAAACTGGGATCACCATGGCTGGCCTCAAAGATGTTCAAATAGAAGAGTCTCAGAAAAGAGAGATAGTGTTTCCCTCTGCAATAAAGGAAATGCTTATTAATAAATATCAATGAAGCAAATATCTTGTTCTGAGGCTAAGCCAGCCAGCTTGCTTCTCATTATGAAAGATCCAAGTGCCCTAAACTTAGGAATCCTCTCGAGCACTAATAGAACCCACTGCATGTGCAGCTGCCATCTGGCCCCCTTCCCATCACCAACAGGAAAGGGACTCACAGTATTAACACAAATGCTGACACTCTGGCTATTACTAGAAGTAACAAAGTCCTTCATTTCTGACCCAGGAGTTACACATTTTCTGACAGAATCCAGAAAAATGTGCAAGGCTAACTTGTTAGACTATAACCCTATAATGTTAGGGTTAAACCAAGCCTCTTATAACTCTTAGTGCATTATGGGTAAAATACTCCCAAATACTTGAGTCTAGGCTTGTCCATCCCCCATGTCTTACATATTTGATCTACAAGGTCAGAAGATATAATGACAACACAAATTTAGAGTGGGGCATGGTGGCATAAGCTTGTACTCCCACTACTTGAGAAGCTGACGAAGGAGGATTACAGGTTTGCAGCTGGCCTCAGCTATTTAGTGAGGCTTCTGCAACTTAGGCCCTGTTTCAAAAATAAAGAATAAAAAATAGAGCTGGGAATGTAGTTCAGAGGTAGAATGTCCCTGGATTTAATCCCAGTTCCGCAAAGAGAAAACAAACAAAGAACAACAACAACAACAAAAACAAAGTTGGGTTCTTTTTTTCTTTTTTTTAATAATCCCAGGGGAAATCTACATTTGAGCTACAATCCTAGCCCTTTATATGGTTATTTTTAAAAATTTGAGACAGGGTCTTGCAAAGTTGCTGAGGTTGAACTTAAACCTGAGATCCTCCTATTGAGCCATCATAACTGGCTGGGTCCTCTTTTATTATTGGTTGTGTTTGTTTCTCAAATAATAACAAAGCACTTTCCTGAACTATGAAAACATCATTTTCCCATATGATAATCAGATTACTGAATAGGTTGTGATGACATTAGCTTTAATAGAAAATTAAAATAAAAAGAGCATGTTTGGTGAGATGGGGGAATGGTTTAAGTTTGGGACTCTTGAGGTTTTTGCAATAGTTGAAAACCCAGCTGGGAATATCTAATAATCTAAAAATATTTGTGTTCAAAGGCCATGTGCAGAATGTGTATAAAAATAGGTTTTGTAAATAATATATAAAAGTGAACACCTCGGTACAGTCATAACACAAAGAGATGTATAGGAGAAAATTGGGAAATGACTATTTAAATAGTAAAATAACAACAAGAGACAAATCCCACTTAATCAAGGCAATTAAGAAAAAAATGGTCAGAGAAAGTAGTATCCTGGGAGCCAAGAGAAGAGGTAAGGTATAAGAAGAGCTGCAGTTAGAGCAAAGTGAGGTGGTAAAGGTCACTAGCGACTTTTAAGATCAACCAGAGAAGACAGAGGGACAAGGATGGCAATTATGTTGAATTGGGCCACACAGTGAAGAAAACTGATAAAGAATCGCCAGAATCTAGCATGCTTAATAGTGAATAACAGGATACTTTACGTATTAGAAGTAATTATCCATTTAAGCTTCTCAAGATGTTTTGTTGGACACTGAGAATCCATGCCTGGGGACATCCAAATGAAAAGTACCTTTCTTAACATTTCCATTCATTTCTTGAAATTATACATGAATGGAGAAAATGATTAGCAGGGCATTTATTGAGCAAATCTTAGGTTTCACTTTTCAACCTAAATCTTTACGCACAAATGTCATCATACAACTAGTGAATACTTGCAAGGAACATCTCAGACTGTACAGCTTTCTCCCCAGTATTCTTTAGTGAAAAGAAACTCAGACAAATGTACATTGATTGAGTCACTGCAAGCGGAAGGCTCCCTCAGATGTCTGTTATCAATAGAAAGAACTAGTACTTAAAAACTGTGAACACCAATAGTCTTATTCCTTGCCAAATGTTATATTATTTATTGATTTGCTTATGTATTTCATGGAAAACAAAGAAATGTGTATATTGGCAGTAAAAATGCAAATGAATCAATAACTTCCACTCAGAAATATTTTTAGAGCATTTAGATAGTTTTTCTAATACTATTCACTTTTTCATAATTATGTATCTCTGTTTTCCTGTCTAAACTTTCTGCTTGCATTTGTTTCACTATATGTCACCAGCAAAGACTCACATGGACAAGAACTGGGGGCAGAATTGAAAGAACATTTTTCAGTGCTTGATATGTAGAATAAAATATGAGTATGTAAAATCTCGTTTCATCCCCAACTTTCAATACTGTGATTGATCAAGGATAAAAATAGTCACATCCTTTCTGCAAATTTACAGATCTATGTAGGTGTGTGTGAATGTTGGTAGACACACACACATACCATCTCACAGAGTAATGTATGAGAGAAGCAATGAGCTTTAATCTTGTAGGACTTTAATCTTAAATGTGTGAGTACCTGCCCAGGCCCTGCCATTTTGTCTCTGTGGTTTTTTTTTTTGTTTGTTTGTTTGTTTTTAACTTTTTCAATACTGTAAAACAGTAAACTATAAAACAGTATCATGCCCATATTATGAAAATAAGAAAAACATTGAAATATCCCATAAAGCATGATATAAAAATTGGACTCTCACATATATACATATAAATACAAATATTAATGCCATCAAAATTATTTAAAGGGTCTAATTTACTCACAAGACATCTACTATCATACATGTTGTCAAGGTGTATTTTATTTCAAAACTCCATAGGTATTTTTGCTAATAAGACTTGGTGCTCATGGTAACAAGACTTGTGGATCTATCTTTAAGCTTAGGAGCAATGAGAAAAATTGTCCTCAGTATATATATATATACATATATACAACATACATACATACATACATACATACATACATACATACCTACCTGTATCACCCTGAAAGCAAGTATGTAAAAGTTCTAACAATTTTATCTTACAAATTTCCTAAAACCAAAGTAAAAATGCATACAAGTTTTAAATTGGAAAGCCTTCCAAAAAATAAAGGGTGCACACAATAAAAATCTAAAACAATGTAAAAGGAATCCATTATGTTCCTTATTGTTATCTAACATAAGCACAAGAAGGCAACAACCTGTCTTTGGCACGTCACCCTCACTGGCTGTCATCCCCTAGACACAATGGTGAAATTTAAAAATACTGGATTTTTAATGATAAATTTAGCTGTATATACTTAAGTTTTGCTGCATGAAATTATAATATACATATGGATATTCAAGTGGTTGCTATAGTGAAGGAGAATCACATATCCAATATCCCCCACACATTTTTTTATGATAAAATCAGAGAAAAATCTTCAAATTTAGCAAAAATTCTATAGTATTCATGCTGTACCTTAGATTTCTGCATTTTTAAATCCTACATATATGCTACTTTGTATCCTTTGATAGACATCTCCCCATTTCTCCTCCACTCCGTATTTATGGTAATCACTATTTTATTCTCCATCTCTATTATTGACTTCTTATAAGATTCCACACATAAATTATGCAATAGTTTTCTTTTTGTGTCTGGCTTATTTTAATTAGCATATTTCCAGGTCCTTCTGGTTCATTCATGGTATAGCAAATGGCAGAACCTCCTTTTTAAATAATGAAATACACACACACACACACACACACACACACACACACACTGCATTTTCTTTATACATCTGTCCATCAGTGAACATTTAGTCCCCATCTTGGTCATTGAGAATAATGCTGCCATGAACATGAACATGAAATTAGTACATCTTTGTGAGGTGGGGATCTCATTTTTTGGGGGTACCATCCAGAAGAGGGATTACTGGATCATATGGGAGTTCCATTATTTATGTCTTTTCAACTCCCACTCTGTTTTTCATAATGGCTGTACAGTCTACATTCTCATTATCAGTGCACTAGGCTTTTATTGTCCATACAATATCCTTGCTAATATTTGTAAATTGCTTACCATGTTCATTTTTGACATGAGGTTTCACTATTTTGTCCTGACTGCTCTAGACTTGATACATTCAGGTGGTCTTCTGGCCTCAGCTTCCTGAGTAACAAGGAACTACAAGTGTCTACCATCATGCCTTGACTTTTTGGCATCATAATGATATAAAGTGATATCTCATGGTGGTTTTAATTTGTATTTCCCTGATAAATAAGGGTGAAAACCTTTTCGTTATTATACTTCTTTTCCTTAAGTCTTCTGGGGAAAACAACTATTTTGATCATGTGCCTAAAGGAATAAAGCTGCTTGACATTAGCCTTGCCACTGGATTTTGTAAATTATAAAAGCTCAGGCTACAAAAGCAAAAATAAATAAGCTTCTATTCAGCAAGGAAACAATCAGCAAAAATCAACTTCTGAACAAGGAAAAATTTGCAAACTACACTTAATATCCAAAAATAATAATTTTTTTCAACAGCTTTCACCCCTACCATTTCCCTTTTTTGTATATAGAAAACACAAGTTGAAGAAGAAAACTGAAGAGAATAATAAAAATTTCTGAATAAGATAGAGGCAGATATTATTTTGTGAAAGTTATGAGATTTATTTTTGTGATTTATAGCCCATTCCCCCCAAAATTACATAAGCTTTTACATATTTTATTTATTTTTTTTTATTTTTTGGTGGTACTGGGGTTCCTGGAAGCCCTTCTACTTCCAGGCTACACTCCCAGACCTATTTTATTACATATTTTATATATTCATGTGTTTGTATGTATTTACATGCACACACCAATACATGTATACATGCATGCTCCTATGCTACCATTATACATTAAGAATATTATACAAACTGTCATTATCTCCTAAACAAAATTTAAAAATATTTGTGCTTTTGTTTATCTGCGAGGAAAATTATCAAAGAATCTCAGACCACCTATTTTATTGGATAGAATAGTAGCAAATATGATGTGATGTTTCTATGTGAATTCTTCTGTTTAGTTAAGTACTATACTCCTGATAAATCCTTATCAAATTCTAATCACTATGGAAAAATGAAAGGTATATTATTTTGATAATCGTTAACTCACCATCAGAGCCAGGAATGGTGGTATATGACTGTAATACCAGTACATGGGAGGCTAAGACAGAAGGATCACAGTTTGGATGCCAGCCTCAGCAATTTAGCAAGACCCTGTTACAAAATAAAAACAAAGTGCTAGAGATATATCTCAGAGGTAGTATACTCCTGGGGTTCAATCTCTAATACCATCACCACCACAACAAAATCACTGGTAAACTACATATCTTTTATTTTTATATTTTTATTAATGCATTCTCACATCTTATTTATCATATCATATTTAGATGTATCATGTTTTTTCATGTGTTTCCAAATAAATTTACAAAACAAACTATTTAACAGAGAAGACAGAATATAGTTAAATTAACATTTTGATTCAATTAACAATCAAATATAAAAACTAATTTTATTTCAATTGTTTTAAAGATAAGGTTTAAAAATTCTGCCACAGTTATGCTATAAAATATCCACACAGTTAAGAGTCAATTGTTTTTTGACAAAGGGGTCAGAAACATACATTAAAAAAGATAACATCTTCAAAACATGCTGTTGGCAAAACTGGTCATCCATATGCAGAGTGGAAATAACCCCACTTTCTCACCCTAGAGACAAATCAATTCCGGATGGATCAAAGACTTGGAAATTAGACCAAAGACCTTGCAGCTACTTGAAAAGGGCATAGGACCAGCACTCCAACACCTAGACATAGGTAAAAGCTTCCTGAACAAGACCCCAAAGGCACAAGAAATTAAAGGGAGGATCAATATGTGGGATTGCATTAAACTGAAGAGCTGTGAAGCAAAGGAAACTATCAAGAACTTCAACAGAGAGCCAAAAAAAAAAAAATGGTAGAAGATTTTTGCCAGCTACTTCTCTGATAGAGAAATAATTAAATCTAGAATATAGAGAGAACTCAAGAAATTCACTGCCAGAAAAATAACTCAATCAAAATATGGGCAAATGAACTAAGTAGACACTTCCCAAAGAAGAAATACAAATGGCAGACAGATGTATGAAAAAATGCTCAACCAACATCACTAGCAATCAGAGAGATGCAAATCAAAACCACTCTGAGATTTCACCTAACTCCAACTGGAATGGTAATCATTAAAAACATACCCAATAGCAAATGCTGGCATGATGTAGAAAAGTACAAACTCTAATATATTGTTGGCAGGATTTCAAGTTAGTGCAACCACTTTGAAAATGAGTGTGGAGAATACTCAGAATGGGAATGAACCTACCATATGGCCCAGCAATACTACTTCTGGGTATCTATCCAAAAGAATGGAAACCAAACTACCAGAGCAATGCATGCTATTAATGATACAGTTGCGTAATTCACCATTGCCAAACTGTGGAACCACAGCCAAGATGTCCATCAACAGATGAATGAGTTACAAAACTATGGAATATGTACACAATGGAATTTTACTTAGCCATAAATAAGAATAAAGTTATATCATTTTCAAGGAAGTGGATTAAACTGAACATTACATTGAGTGATATTAGTCACAAAATGTTAAGTCAGATGTTCTCCCTAATATGAAGAAGTTAGGGAGAAAATGGGTCATAGGTGGGACTCCAGACAAAGAAGAAACCTTACATGAGTAAAGAAGGTGACATAGCTGAGTGGGATGGGCAGGGGAAGAGGGAACTACCTCGATGAATATAATGCACATACGTAGACTGACCAACGTGTGAGTGGTACTGAGCATGGGAAGCAGAGGAGGGGAGGGAACAAGGTGGGAACTGGGGGAGGAATCAATGAGTACTGTGTGCATGGGCACATCTACCACCCTGAACATCATGGTGTATGATTACAATGCTCCAATTTAAAATAAAACATAAAGATGTAATAAAAGTATGGTCCAGATACAGTATACCAAATCAGTAAATATTAAATTATATTCTAATATATTACAAGGTTCCATCTTAATAATGATAAAAATGAAATAAAGATACACACATTTTAAAACCAACCTAAATCATTTTACTATTTTTCTCTTTTCTAAATACATATATTTTCAAACACACAAATTCTATAGGATTATTTACAGTTTAATGTTATGTTGAGATATAGCAAAAGAACAGTTAAATCTCAAATTAAAGCCATTAAATTTGTATAAACATCAATCTCTTTTTGGGGTTCCTGGAAACCCTTCTACCTCTGGGCTACACTCCCAGACCTATTTTTATATTTTTATTTGGAGACAGGGTCTCTTAAGCCAGCGAGGCTGGCTTCAAACCAGCGCGATCCTCCTGTCTCCACCTTCCAAGTGCAGGGATTACAAGCATGCACCACCAAGCCTGGCTAAACATCAGTCTTTACCAACACAGATAATCTGTATTCTTTATCAAATAACATTATATCATAACATTATTTTAAATGCAGGATATCACATAAATAACTGTAAATATCATAAGCTTGCCTAAATTTAATATTTATTCTTCAATTATGCAAAATAGTTGGAGTAAAATAAATTTGCCACATATACTAATAAAACATTAATTGCTACATATATGTGTATAATTATTTGGGAAATAAACATTTTGATATTTATTATGTACAACCTCATTATCCCTGATAGCATTATTTCTATTGAATAAAAGATGAAATGTTTTACTTTAATAAAGTAGAAATTTTCTGGACATCTATCTTGTCAGTTGTTTCAGATGAGCATTATATGAGATTTACTGGTTTACAGGGATCCTAAACTCTACATAAAAAGCTTAATGATGATGATTTATTTTTAGTATTGATTCAAATAGCACTTAAAACTCTACTACTTTGTGCTGATTTTCTCTAGACAAAAGGTGAGTACAATGCAGTGTGAAGTTTCATTATATAGAAGCTTGATGATTTAAAAATTAAAGACTGGAGATATTCATCATGTATTTAGCATATAGATTTTTATATATGTATTTACATATAGCATGTTCATTTATATATGCTATATGTATAATTGATTAAAAACAAAAATGATTTATTTATATACAAAGTCAATAAAGTCTAAAAATGCTATTACACATATATATTTGCGGGCTAAGAGTGATAAAGGAGAGAGAAGTGAGAGAGGTGTTATACGTTGAACTGTATTCCCTCAAATATATATTAAAGCCCTAATCCCTCCAGTACCTCAGACAGAATTGGAGCATATTTGAAAATAGGATTATTGAAGGTTTAGTTAGTAAAGTTAAGAAAAGGTCATATTGGAGTAGGGTAGAACTTTTATCAAATGAGTAGTGTCCTTATTAAATGAGGAAAGAGAATCAAAGAGAGGATGCCATGTGGAAACAGATTATCAGGGTGATTCATCATAAACCAAGGATAACTGGAAGCTTCCAAAACCTAGGGAGAGGCAGAGGACAGCGGCTCCTTCCCAGGCACCTTCAGAGAGACCAGGGCCCGCCACACCTTGATATGAGGCTGTGGCATCCCAAACTGTGAAACAATAGGTTTCTGCTATTGCAAATCATGCAGTTTGGGGTAGTATTTTAAGGCAAACCTAACAAATGAATGCGAGGGTGAAAGGGAAGGAGCAGCAGAGTATAAAATGTATGAAGAACCAGGACAGAAATCAGCTACCAAAATACATAAATATGTAGATAAAGTTATTCAATGTTTCATAAAAATATGAAAATCATGACAATAAAGAGGAATGTAAGGGCTACTTGAAGAGTAGTGCAGAAAAAAAAAAAAGAAATTTTTTCTTTGGTTCATCCAAAACAGTAGAAGTAGAAAGTGTAAGGATCTGTAGGACCTCAGCAATAAGTACAAGGTAAGATTTTATTCTTTTAGTTGTAGTAGCCAATATAATGCTGAAGGGTAGAAATGTAAGCACAGGTAAGTTTCTTCTCTCTTTCAGTGTCCCTTTATTTTTTCAGGAGGAAGATTATTCAAGAGAGAAATTCCAAAAGGAGAAACACGATTTTAATGGAGGGGTGGAGAGTGCCAAAGCATTTTTCATGTGGAGAGTTTGATGCTGTTATGGCATACGAAGAATGTGAAGAAAAACTTCTCTGGGAGTACAGATCCATCAAAACCTATTTTACTAAGCCAGAAAAGGGAGAGAGCATAGTGAAGGTTAATGAAGAGATAAAAGTCTTAGAAATCAAAGATAAACTAGAATAGTGAAATAAAGAAATAGCTTCAGATGGGACAGAATACCGGATGAGTTAACATTTTATAGGACAGAATTAGTAGAGTCATGGGGAAAGAAGTCAGATGGTGGTCATAAGATTTCATGCCTGAAACACATCTGGCTCATGCTGTTCTTATTTAAAAGAGAGAAGGAAGACACAGCCGGGCTGCTGGTGCCAGCGCGGGATGGCGGCCCAAACCGCAATCCCTGGACTTGACTGACACCAATGTGGCAAAATAACCCAAGAGTTTGAAAACGGACATAAAGCGCCAACATCTTAAGCAGGGAGCAGTGCCCAAGCCAGAAGCCCATGTGCTCACCAAAGGCGGGACCACAGTGGCACAGTGAGTCTTCCACACACCTGGATCAAGGAAGCCTGGTATCTGAGTGCATTCAGAGAAGCTGAGGGTCTTAGTATGCACCATAGGTCTGGCACTAGCCCTGGAGGCCTGTCCCCCGCCCCAGGTCCAGAGCTATCCTCCTGCGCCCTGCCCGTGCCCCATGACCTCCACTACTTTTCTGTGCTACCCGCACCACTAGACCCGACGCTCACCTTGTGCACCTAGCCCACACACCCTACCTGAGCCCTGGCGCTAAACTTGTGGGCCCTGCCCACCCCCCAGGACAGCACTAGCTGAATGTGCCCACCCCCACACTGAGACCCAGTGCTAACCTTGGGCCTCATGCCCCAGGTCTAGCACTAGCCGTGTATGCCAGGCTCACACCCTGAGACCTACCTCTACCCTCGCATGCCCTGCCTGAGCCCAAGAGCAGTGCCAGCCTCTGTGCCCCGCCTGAGCCCCTGGACACAGTCCTAGCTATCTACATCTGCCCCATGCCCGGAGACCCACCACTAGCTGTCTGCACCTGCCCCACACTCCAAGACTCAGCACCAGCCTATAGTGCCCAGCCCGTGCCCTGGTTCCGGCGCTAACCCTAGGCATGCTGCCCAAGCCCTGGACCAGGTGCTAGGCATCTGCGCCCAACTGCACCTCAGGAACAACTATAGCCGTACACCCGGTCCATGCCCTGGGATCCAGCAACACTCTGGCAGTAATTGTGTGTGCCCTGGGACCCTACACAACCCTCTCTCCAGAGTATACCTTGGGAGCCCATGGGCTAACCTAGTTAGAATTTCCAGAGACACAGGAAAAATCCTCAAGGCACAATACCTGCACAGGGCCTCAGAGTGAAGTTCCAAGACTACTTTGGATATCCTCCACCCCTGTGGTAGAGAAGCACAGACATGAATCTAGGGTGGAGAGTGCAGAGGCACTGAATACAGGCTGAAAATACACAGAACTTGGGACTTGTACAGAATCTAATAACAGTGACATCAGATGTCCTGACACCTAAACCCAAAGTTGTCAAAGGCAAGAAAGAGGTCCAAACACCCAAAAAGTGGCTTAAGAAGAAGACAATAGTGTACAGAGCAAACTAAGACACTGGATTATACTCTGAAAACTTGAGATCACACATGCACACATCACTCAATCAGCCCTTACCCAATCCCTAACCCCTCCCCTCCTCCTCCCTCCTTCCCATGCTTGGTTTCCTGATTAACTTTGTATGTTTATGTACATAATTTGCTTTAAAGAATTTCCTTCTTCCTCCCTCCCATCCCCTCAGATAGGCCACTTTAATTACTTCTCTATAGGATCTCTTCTTCATCTAGAGTTCCTCCTGTTACCCATTTCTCCCTAGTTTTTGCACACTAGGGAAAGCATCTGATTTCTTATTTTTTGTCACATTTCACTGCAAATGCCATAATTTTGTTTTCCTTTATGGCTGGGCAAATTCCATTGTGTACACATCCCAGAGTTTTGTAATCCACTCATCTGTTGAAGGACATTTTGGCTGGTTCCACAGTTTGGCAATGGTGAATTGTTCATCTATGGACCTGGTTGCATTAGTTTGGTATTTTGGTTTTCATTCTTTTTGGTAGATACCCAGAGGTGGTATTGCTGGGTCATGTGGTAAGTTTGTTTTCCTTCTTCTGAGGATCTTCTATACTATTTTCCAAAGTGATTGCATTATTTTTTGTGTGTGTTCAATTCCAACTTTATTTTTACTTTATTTTATTTTTATACATTTACATATTTATTTATTTTCAGAAAAAAATCTATCCTATATGAAATATGAACTCTAAACACTCAAGACAATCTCGAAAAAGAACACAGGCTAGAAGATATACAATTTCTGATTTCAAACCTTATAAAGCAGCAATAATCGAAACAGTGTACTACTGCTATAAGGGCAGATATATGATATTTCTAAATAAAACTTTTTTTTTGTGTGGTACCGGGGTTGGAACACAGAGGCTATCTACCTCCAGGCTATACCCCCAGACCTATTTTATACTTTATTTGGAAACAGGGTCTTACTAAGTTGCTGAGAGCCTCATTAAGTAGCTGAGGCTGGCTTCGAACTTGTGCAATCCTCCTGTCTCAGCCTCCCAAGCGCTGGGATTATAAGCATGTGCCACCATGCCCAGCTTAAATAAAACTTTAATATAATGGTTTATTTTTTGGACTTTTAAAAATCTCTCAACAGAGGGCAACTCATCTTTTTTTGAACATGAAATTTAAATTTCATATGAAACACAAAATAATATGTACTATACTGCAACAGCACTAGTCTATTTTAAGGTTAAATGACTTAAAGGGCTAAATAACATGGCATGAGCATGTCAAATTTTATTCTAGAAGTTTCTAGAAAACTGAAGTTCCACAGAAGTCATTGTAATGATGCACTAAGATGATTCAGTTCTTGGAAAAAAAAGGGAAGAAAATGAAAGTTAGTTTGATACACTTTCTTCAAATTATTTGAACATTTTCTACTTTGTTCCTTTTCCTTTTTATTCTTTTATTTTTCTTTCCCTCCCTCATCCACCTCCCCTTCCCTTTCTTTCTTCTTTTTCTTCTTTTCAACATATCCAATTTTTCTCCCTAGAGGTAAAGAGCAAATTTCAAGCATAACTGGGTAGACTTGAGAAGACTTAAACCTTACAACCCTGAACTTTAGCCAGGTAAAAGTAGTACTAAGTTTTTTTTTTTTCTGAAAAACTTGGTCATAGCATCTAAAATTTAGGTTTCTGGGAAGTCAGGTACTATTTAAAATCAGAGATTCCAAAACTGTGACCATGGTTGCAGGGGCTGAAACAAGAGGAGGCACAGGGGCCATACAAATTGCTTGGCCTAAAGGTCTTAATTTCTTCTGAAAAAAGGATCATCTGATTAAAAAGTATACTGCTATGGCATAAAATTTGAGACTATATTCTTATTATATGTAACATCTCCATAATTTTATTAATTATTCTGAATACTAAATCAATTCAAAGAGGATAATGGATGTAGTAAATAGAGAGAGGAGAAATGTGTCTGCCTTTTTCAAAAGAAAGCAGCCTTCCTCAAAAACCTAAAATCACATTGGTTCTCACATTCTTTTTGATTAACCAACCTTATATTCAAAGGATCATAAAAAACAGTAGTTAAATTAATACACTGATCCTTTTGTGATTTAATTTTTATTTCTATGTATACTTTTCTCTATGTGTAAAAAGATATAAAACATGTTTAAAATCATTGATAAATGTTATATGAAATAAATCTTAATGTTATTGAATCATTAACTTTCTTTAGAAATATATAATGCAGTTATATATCTTTAAACTTTAGTTACTTATTTATTATATATAAAGATAAACATATTCTTTATAAATAAATATTTATATTTTATATATTAATACATAATAATATGTCAATACATTTTAATATGTTACTATAATTATAATACACTAATATATAATATATAATATAATAAGATGTTAAAGTATATATTAATATTTCCATTAAAATAATTAATATATAAATATATTTAATATCTAGATATTTAATATAATTAATACATTAGTATATTATATGTTGATGTTAAGTATATTAATGATATATTGATATTATTAAATATATTGATATATTCAATATTCTTTAAATATATTAAATATTAGCATATTAATATATTAATGAAGCATAAAGAATATAAATATTTCTATATAATATTGAAAAGAGGGTGGGAGGTCTAAAAAATTTTATTGGAGTATAACAAGGCACAAAAAGAGAGAATAGATTAAAAGAGAAAAGGAAGAAGAGGAAGGGAAGGTAGAGATAATTGCTTAGAAAGTTTCCAAAACTGACAAAATGATATCAATCCACACATTCAATATTACAATTAATCCCCCCCAAAAAATAAATAAAACAAATCTACCTATCTGACCCATCAACATGAAATAGCAAAAGTTAAAGACATTGTAATTTCTAGGGCAAGAAATAAAAAGTTTCCTTACATAGTTTCAAATTAGAATAAAAAACAGAATAATCAATAAAAGTGAAACCAAGGGAAACGTATGAAAATATCAAATAAGAAAAAACAGAAACCACTTAGAAGAGAGAGATACAAATCAAAACTACCTTGAGAATTCACCTAACTCCAACTAGAATAGCAATCATTCAAAACACAAACAACAACAAATGCTGCAAGGATGTGGAGAAGTGGGAACTCTAATACATTGTTGGTGGGATTGCAAACTAATGCAATCACTTCGTAAAATAGTATAAAGGATGCTCCGAAAAATGGGAATGAAATTACCATATGATCTAGCAATACCACTTCTGAGTATCTACTCAAAAGAACAGAAACCAAACTACCAAACTAATGCATGTGTTTCTATGATCATAGTTTCACAACTCACTACTGCCAAACTATGGACCCAGCCAAGACGTCCATCAACAGATGAATAAATTACAAAACTATGGGATATGTACACAATGGAATTTACTCAGCTGTAAAAAAAAAAACAAAATTATGTCATTTACAGGGAAATGGATAGAAATGAAAACTATTATGCTAAGTGAGATTAGTCAGTCACAAAAAATAGGAAATTAGATGCTCTCCCAAATATGTGGAAGCTAGGGAGAAAATGGGTCATAGTAGAAAAATAAATCTAGATAAAGAAGGAAAAACTATAGATGAACAAATAAGATTAGTTAACTGAGAGGGACAGAAGGGGGAGAAGAAAATTCCCTAATGTACATTCAAAAATATATCAAAGCCAATAACTAAGCCAAACATGAGAAGGGGGGATGTGGGAGGGAATGGGCTGGGAATTGGGTAAGGGATAATTGAGTGATGTGTGCATTATGCTTCAAAACACTCCATTGTACTCCACTACAATGTATGACTGCAATGCACCAATAAGAATTTTTTTAAAAAGTATATTTAAAAAAGAAAAAATATACTAAATTTTAAAGAAAATATATCAGCAATTATTTTTGAATGAAAATGAATTAATCATAGGATGCAGCAGTCCCTATTTTAGATAGATGTAGAAAGCAAATAAAGTCACCATCTTTATATAAAGACAGATTCATTTTATGATTATTATATTTTTAGTGTATTATTCACAAGACACAAGATGTGGAAATAACTTAAATGTCCATTGATGGATCACTGCATAAAGGAACTGTGGTGTGTGTGTGTGTGTGTGTGTGTGTGTGTGTGTGTGTGTGTGTGTGTATGTAATTCCAATGGAACAATATTTAGCCTTTAAAATGGAGGCTCTGTCATTTGCTACCTCATATGAATGAACCTGGATGGCCTTATGCTAACTGAAATAATGCATGGATATAAGAGAAATATTGTATGATCTTGCTTATATGTGGAATATGAAAAAAAAGGTTCAAACTGGGCATGGTGGCACATACCTGTAATCCTAATACTTGGGAGGCTGGTTGCATGCCAGCATCAGAAAATTGGTCTCTCTCAGAAACCTAGCAATACTTTTTTTTTTTTTTTTCTACATACTGGGGATTGAACCCAGAAGCATTCTGCCCCAAGCTACACTCACAACCTTGCTTTGTATTCTTTGTTTTGAAACAGGGTCAGGGCCACACTAAGTCGCTAAGGCTGCCAAAAAAATAAAAAGGGAGCTGGGCGTGGTGGGGCACCCTTATAATCCTGGCGCTTGGGAGGTGGAGACAGGAGGATCGCGCAGGTTCAAAGCCCATGCTGGCTTAAGAGACCCTGTTTCCAAAAATAAAATAGGTCTGGGAGTGTAGCCTGAAGGTAGAAGGGCTTCCAGGAACCCCAGTACCACCAATAAATAAATAAATAAATAAATAAATAAATAAATAAATAAATAAAATAAAATAAAAAGGGGGCTAATGGTATAACTTAGAGGTAGAAGCCCTGGATTCAGTTCCTAGTACCACAAAAAATTAATTTTTTTTAAATTAATGTTCAGTATAAGCAGGCCATAGTGGTACATGCTTGCAATCCCAGTACTTGGGAGGCTGAGACAGGATCCCTGGGTACATGGCCAGCCTCAGCTACTTGGTGAGGCCCTTAACAACTCAATGAGACCATTTAATAAAAATAAAGAATAAAAAATTGGGCTGGGATATAGCTCAGAGGTAGATTGCCCTTGTGTTCAATCTCCATGACTGAAAAAAAAAAAAAAGTTTAATATTATATAATAAGACAGTGCTTACCAGGATTCAAAGTGGGTGGTTGTGCTATGGGAAAAATGTAGGTCAAAGGTTACAAAGTACCAAATATGTAGGAATAAGTCTAGAGGGCTAGTATCCAATATTAGGACTAAGATAACAATATATTGTTTTGGAATTTTGAGAAGTGAATAGATGTTATCTGTTCTTCACACACACACAAATACACAGACACAATTGGTAACTATATGAGATGCTGGACATATTCATAAACTTCGCTATTGTTATAATTTTACTGCCTACATGTATCTTGTAACATCATATTGTATTCCTTATACAAAAATTAACAAAAAGTACATAAAACTATAAATAAATTAACCCATCAATACTTAAATGTATGACCTCAGCATAGAAGCAAAAACTGCTTTATATGCTTTATATGTGGAAAAAAATTTAAAAAGAAATCCACCGTAACAATTATAGTTAAAACTTTATCTGCTCAATTAAGTGACACATCAATTAAAAAAGTAATCAAAACACTGAGCAAAACAAATACCAAGGTTACTCATGATCATTAATTTGTATTGGTGTGTTGTTGATATCTAGTTAAACACAAATTGGAAGCTCATGAATTTACAATATTGGCCCTTACCTCAAAACTTCCAAATCTTAACAAATGAAAAAATACACTCTAGTCAGTTACTATAATGCATTGTTAGAAACACATAACAAAAACAACTAATTACCTTGTATATTTGGGTCTCATGACATGGAATTCTAAATAAACCATGGACAAAGAAATTAAATTAAAAATTATAAAGTATTTAAACTGAATAATCAAAAATGTAAAATTTCTAATTGTGTGAATTATAGCAGAAATGAATTGGACAAGCCAAGTGAGATGGTATACACTTGTAATCTCAGTACTTGAGAGGCTGAAATATGAGGATGGCAGGTTCCAGGCCAGCCATGGCAACTTAGTAAGATCTTTTCTCAAAAATAAAAATTTAAATAGGGATGGGGTGTATTAAAATGTAGAAACCCCGTGGCTTCAATCCCCAATATCCTCCCAACACATGCACAAAAGACTGGCTACTCCTCTCATGTAGTAGTATTTTGTAAACCTGCATGAGTGTAGGTTGTTTTCCTGTGTGTGTGTGTAAACATTTGTGTGGTATGTACGTATGCATGGAAATATAGCCCTTTTGGCACAGGCACAGTTGTTTCATATCGTATCCAGATAAAGAAATGGCTAAGCCTTTGAAATAGTTGCAAACATTGATTATGAATTATTTTTCAACCTGGTCACATTCTATGGATTTCAAGAATTATTTAAATGTACACAATTTTCTCCTTACATCTCAACATTAGAAACATTACAGTTTAATCCCTATTTAATGTATATTTTATTTCTTTTTTCTTCAGTACTAAGGACTGAATCCAGGGGTGTGCTACCACTGAGCTATATCTCAGCCCTACTTATAGGGCTTATTTCAAGATAAAATCTTAATAGTTTCAAGACAGAATCTTAATAGTTTCCTAGACTGGCCTCCAAATTGTGATCCCATTGTCTCAGTGTATGTGCCACTATGCCCCATTCTATTTAATACTTAAACAGGTGTCAGTGCAGTCCAATTCATCTCTAATATTTTATATGAAGGGCTTAAGAGTAGCTTAACTTTCCACTATTACTGCCTAAAAACCAGCTAAGCAAAAATCTTTGATATGCTACTTTGTGACTGAGTGACAATGTCAAGGAATAACGAACAACTCACTATTCAAATATCATTAAGAAAGAGGCATACTCAACTATTTCTACACTTGACACAGTTGTAAAAAAGAAACGAAACATTTTCTAGTGCTTGCCCATCACACTTGAGTGGGATTAGTCTTGGATTTGACATTTCCTCTAACACTGGATAATCCAGTAACTCTTAATTGAGGTTGATTTTACCCTAAGGGGACATTTGGCACTGTCTAGAGATATTTTTATTTTTTATAACTCAGAAAAATGCTACCAGCAAAGAGAAGAAAGAAGCAAGAGATATTGACAAACTCCCTACAATGCACACACACTACAGCCCTGACAATGATGATTCAACTACCCCAAACTGTCATTAATGCCACATGGAGAAGCCCTAGTCTAATCAGATCAATCCAAAAGAGTTTTCGCATACTACTGATCTTTCCCTGTCAACAACTTTGTGTCATTTCCTGTCACATTTCTAGACTGGACAGAGATCATCCTTAGAATAAGAAAATAAAAATTAGCTAACACTCTAAGATATAAAAATTAGAATACATATAATCAACAAATGCAATATAAGTTTAGTAAACTATTCACAATTTCTTGACTCCTTCAATCATATACTTGACAAGTGGAAGAAACATGATTACTTTTTTCATATGGGGTATGTTCATTTAAAGAGATTTAAATATTTAAATTATTTTATATTTTATACATCAGCATTAGAAATATATGTATGTATAGAAACCATGATTCTAGAATTAGCATAGTGGTGGAGGACAAATTCATTCTTGCTGAAAATCTGAATGTATTACATGCCCATTAATATGCATTATGCAGACTCAAAAGAGGATAGTCCATCCTATTTGTCATCTACCTATATTATTTCAATTCCCCTTTGAAAATATATAAAATATTAAAATAAGTGTTTCATAAAATTATAAGTAATAGTTTGGGTTAATTTTTAACCATACTCATCAAGAAAATTAAATGGCAAATGATGATAGAAGATGCTCCAAAAATAAATGCTTTCCACAATTTTTTACCATTAAATGACCTGCAAACTCTCTAAACTGACAAAAATTGTTAAAAAATAAAATGTAAGCTGGTGGAGGACATGGACGAAGCCTGAGGAATGGAAGGTTCCAAAAGAGTTAAAGGAGATTCTATGAAAGGTTGAATTCTCCAAAACTCTGGGTGTGACCATTGTCTTTCCAAAATTTGCCCCTAAGACCCACATGCAAGGTCAGGGGGCTGATCTTAATCACAAGACCAGGGATGTCACAGGTCTACCTTTTGTCTTGTTTATGATTGGTGATTTACATGTCCTTCACTTAATACCCCACTATTGTTCTTTGGTGTTTACACTTTTCTACTAGAAATTTCACTGCTAAAGGGTATAAGATTTTGGTTTTAGAGAATAATCTTTGTCAGTTGTTCATCAGGCAATTACATTTCAGTATGCTACTCATCAGGTAGCTGTTGCTTTCATTTCAGGACAGTTGCTCATCAGGCAACTGTCCGGTGTGTTCAGGGCAGCTGCCCATCAGATAGCTGTTCGGGTTTCCCCTCTCAGGTCTCTCCCTCCCAAGTCCTGGAGAAGAATCTCCACAGTTAAGCAAATTATTAGAAAAAAACTTAAAACTCAAAATCACTTAGGGTTTTCATTTTGTAATAAGTCAAAATCTTTTTCTTTGTCTTGAAGAGACTGCTGTATATAGCCTCTGATGACTATCAGAATTTAGCTCTAGATTACCAGGGATCAAGCTCTGGCTTTGCTGCCTGAATAAATTGACAAGACATAATAGGCAGAAAATGATGAGAATACTTTCCAGCATGGAAGAGGACATATGTAAGCATTAGCATTATAATATAATTGATAGTTAAATGTTATTTTACCCAATTCAATGTAATCTAAAACCTTTTGAAAATTAAGGGAAAATGATAAATTCATGATTCAGCAATCAATAAAAACCTCAAACTCTTATTTCAGTCAAACTAAATCAGATGTTGTTACCATCAGTAATTTAATAGCCATACACACTAAAAGCCTTATTGGTTTGATTAGTTTGATTTTCCTGATTAACCTAGGACCCTAATCATCAAATGATCATAGCTCATATAAATGTGTGATGACTAATTGATCAGGAGCCATGCCAAATGGAATGTGAATGCTATTCTAGGCAATTAAAAAAACATTTTAATATAATAATTCATGAGTATGTATTATAAGTCATTTTATTAAGAACTAAGTTTCAATTTTAGCTAAAGATATACTTGAGCTTTAAATGTATGAGTTACTTTACCTTCAAACTTTTTTAAAAGCCACTTAGGGAAGACTCCAAATATGGAAGGTTTGAAGATAACATAATCTTAGGAATGTCTTGCATTAGAAATCTAGAACTAAAGCAAGCTAAAGGGAACTAGAAACCATGAACAAAGCAGAACAAAGAATATGAACCTCTCTGCTCTTCCATCCAACCAAAGAGAAACTCTTAGCCATAGCTTGTTGTCATAGTTTACATGAAAAGAAAAACCCCTTTGTGAACCATGATCACAGCCTTTCATTTCATTCTCACTGGACCGTATGAGGCTGATGACAATTTATAGGAAGTTATGAAATCATTGATTTAGACTATTTGGAATCTATCTTTGAAATTACTCAGATGGAAGTTTCTGGAGAAACACAGGCCTGTGTGAAAGAGGCTTCTTTGGACAGAAAGAGCATAATGAATAAGACAACATATAATTCCTACAGACACTGTTCTCCTTCCCTACTTCCATCTCATTATTAGTTCATTGTTTCTAAACTCTTGAATGTATAAAATGAAAATTTAATAGTTTTCTTAAAAGCCATCAGTATCACATTTGATTTATCAGCACTCCAATTTAATTTTCAGTATCCAATATTCAATTTTTTGAGCTTTTTAACATTTGAAATTAAAATGAGATATCTTTAAGAATAACAATCAAAACACAACAAGAAGTCTTAAAATGACTCAGTTTTTTAAAGTTATGTCTAGAAATCTAAGTTCTAAGTGGTAATCTATGAAAACCATGAAATCAGATTCTGTTAGAAATCTATCCTCAAAAGTAACACCATTCTTCAGGGGTAGGTGGAGTCAAGGTGAAAATTTGGAACACTTATGCTATGAAACAAAAAAAAGAGTCTTAGACCAAAAATGAGATTTGAGTTCTAGTTTGTATCTTTATAGTTGAATAATCTTGGGTAAGTCATCTAAACTTCCTCTCTATGGGTAAAATGCAGGTTTGTTACAAGCACAGTTTTGATATAAAGATTAAACAACCTCCAGAGGAAAAACAATTCAGTGAATCAAATCCTTTCTTCATTAGGAAAACAATATTTAATGAGTGCTTTCCTATAGCAAGTACCATGATATCAATGATGAAAAAGCTACTAACATTGCATTATAATAAGGTTGACTCAGCCATGGAGCACTCTGAATGAGTTTGACAGAGAGAACAGGCACAAGTGTCATAGAAGGCTGTTCTGGTTAGCATACTCACAGTCATAAGCTAAATACTTAACCATGTAACATAGAGGAAAGATTTATTTTCCTATGGTTTTGGGCTCTGTCCATGTGAGGTTGGGAACCATGGATCTCAGCATGGTAGCGGGAGAGAAAAGAAGAAGGAGAAGGAGAGGGAGAGGGAGAGGGAAAGTGGAGCAACAGTACAAGAGAGAGAGAGAGTGCACACATGGGATGTGCTTCTCACATCATGGAGGACAGAACCAAGTGAGCAAGCAGAGGGAGGAAGAACCATATATAATCTCTAAGGCCACATACCCAGAGACTACCTCTTTCAGCTACCTTCTACTGCCTACCAGGTTCCACCCAGGTAAATCAATTACAATGGATTTATCTACTTCTGAGATTACAGTCCTCTTTACTCAATTATATCAATTCCAAACATTAAGAAGTGAGCTCTGAGAGGACATTTTTGTTTAACTGTAACAAATGCCTAATGATCCTTTGGCATTCAATGCCTCATTCCCTGATTTGGGCAGTGAGAGGTGGCCACAGGAATAAATGAAAGGAAGTCATTCAGCAGAGGTTCTGACCTCACCCAAAAATCATTATTTATTGCCATTTCTCATGGCTAAAATAGATTAGCTTAAACCTGAAACTGAGCATCTAGGTCAGACCAAAGCCCCGGGAGGTTTGCCTTCTGCACCAAACCTAATTAAAACAAAGTTTCCAACTAGAGAAATGTTCATCTTTAAAAATGTTAGTATACCCAAGTTTTAAGTATATAGTTGGTAATAATAAATACCTGATAGATGTTCAAAAACTATTCTGTGAAATGATATGACATATTGTTTTATAAATCCAGGATATTTCCATTTACTTTTGACTTTTTTGAGCCAACTCAAAATAAGAAAACATTGGATTGCTGTTTTGATGGTCTATTTCTACTTTAGGTAATTATTCTAAGGATGATCACATACTGAAGGCAGCTAGCACTAAATCATTCTGGAAATGCTGTTTCTCTGGTCTCCAACTCCATTCACCTCGAATCTCTGTTGTGTATTTGTCTCTCCACTGCTTCCTGACATTCTTACACTGTTCAGATCTAATATGCAATTATCAGGGACCACCATCTTTCAAAAACCCCCTAGATAAACACTTTCTTCTGCTAAGTTTTGTTTTATCACTTACCTGTTTATCAGCCCATATTTTGCCTCTCTTTTAGGAACACTAACCCAGGAAGTTCATTATCATCTCAAAATTTTAGAGGATAATTGTTATAGAGAATTTTTGTTTTCAATATTATCTTCTGGCCCAGATTTATAGTCCTTTCCTCCAGGATTTGATATCACATGGCTTTATCTTATGGTCTCATACTGACTATTACCAAGAACTAGCTCAGGAAGACAGTGAAAGCACAAAATTTCCCTTGAGAACCTGAGGAAATAGTACATTTTCTGGGACATCCATTAAAAGATGAAAGCAAAAATAAATTCTGAACCCTCTGGAAATTTAACAAAACAAATGATGAGCTCAGCAAGTATTTCCCTTCCTTATCATGTACCTCCCCCAAATAAACATATCACAATTCTCCCAATTTAGACATTTAAAGTATGTGAAAATCATGTTAAATACATTGAAAATACCTTGTGGGATCAAACACTTTAATTACTCATTAATGAGCATTATACTCAAGTTTATCTGTATTAATATTAATTTTACAGAAAAAAAGAATAGCAATTCATCTTCAAGAACTTAACATAGTTTCTTTCTGTTTATGGAACTTGCTTAATGAAAGTAGTCACTAAAGTTATTCATTGTCTTTGTCATATATCACTAACTTATTTTCAAAAGAACTCCTAATCGATAATCATAAAAATATAACACATTAATATAATGTATCAGAGTTATTAATAGCTTATTTATTACATAGTACTCTTTATGCCTCAAAAATAAAGGTTATTTTTTATTTTAAAGCTTCGTATTTTATGCTTATAGAATTCATGGGGAAAGCTTTCAGATTATATATTAACATGAATTGTTTGACCTTAAAGCCTGTTAATATACTGAAATTAAATACATAATTATATACATAAATATATTATATATTTAATATATACATAAATATTATACATTATATATTATATAATATATATTAAATATTATATATAAATATATTAAATATATAATTAAATTAATTATATACATAATTAAAATAATTAATTTAAAATTATCTATTGAAGCCAGGCATGGTGGTGGATGCTTGTAATCCTAGCATTTGGGAGGCTGAGGCAGGAGGATTGCACAGGTTCAAAGCAAGCCTCACTTAGTTTAAGAGACACTGTTTCCAAATAAAATATAAAATAGGTCTGGGAGTATAGCCCAGAGGTAGAATCACTGGGTTCATCCTCAGTACCACCAAAAAAAAAAAAAAAAATCTATTGAAAGTCCTTGTTAAAATCCAAACAAATAACTAGGTTTGGAAGTATCTAAAAGAGCTTTGGATGAGATACTTTGTTTTTATAATGGTATCCCAAAGCAGCAATGTGTAGAGAAAAAGAGAACAAATATCTATTCATTCTCTTAGGAAATCAGATTTTTTTGCCTAATAAAATTATTAGCCTGAGATGATGATAAAGGCATTTCAAAACATAATATGCGGAGAGATTCAAAATGGCGATTGAGGGACACAGCACTTCTCAGTAGCTGAAATAAATAAAGTTCAACTACTTAGAAGGCAGTGTCTTAACCAACAAAATAAATATATCCCAGGAACCAAAACCGAGCCAGGTACCTCAGCAAAAGGAATCCAAAAACCCTGAACTTGAGACCCACTGCAAAAAAAAAAAAAAAAAAAAGAAGAAAGTTCTGGCATTGGACCTGCTGCAGACACAGCCTGGCTGCCCACCAGCACCAGCATGGGTTGCCGGCCCAAACTGCATTACCTGGTTCTGACTGATACCACCGTGGCAAAATAACCCAAGAGTTTGAAAATGGTCATAGAGCCTCATCTTAAGCAGCGAGCGGCGCCCACGACAAAAGCCTGTGTGCTCACCAAAGACAGGACCACAGCGGCACAATGAGGCCTTCAGACACCTGGATCAAGGAAGCCAGGTATCTGAGTGCGCCCAGAGAAACTGTGGGTCTTAGCATGTGCCCCATGTCCGGCACTGGCCCTGGGTGCCTGTTCCCAACCCCAGAACCCAGCACTATCCTCGTGCGCCTTGTCTGCGCCCCAGGACCCCCACTAGTTGCCTGTGCCTGTGACACCCACACCTCTAAACTCGGCGCTATCCTTGTGCGCCTAGACCCCGCGCCCGGTCGGAGCCTGGGCACTTACCTCACGGGCCCTGCCTGCTTCCTGGGCGGCCATAACTCTGTGAGCCTGTGAGATATCCTTGGACCCTCAGCCCACGCACCGGGTCCAGCACCAGCATGTATGCCTGCCGCACGCACTGGACCCTAGTGCTACTGTCGTGCGCCATTCCAGAGAAAAAGACCAGTGCAGGACCATGCGCTATGCCTGCACCCCCGGACCTGTGTGCGCCTACCCTGCACCACTGACCCACCACTGGCTGTGTGTGCCCACCCCACAGCTCTAGATTGCAGCCTTGTGCACCCTGGCCAAGCCCAGGACCAGGCACTAGGCGTCTGCGATCACTCACACCAGGGTCCAGTAATAGCTGTACACCTAGCCTGCATCCTGGGAACTGGCAGTGCTCTGGCAGTAATTGTGTGTGCCCAGGGACCCTACAGCAACCCTTTGCCCAGGGTGCATCTTGGGACCAGATGGGATAGTCCAATTGGAATTTCCAGAAACACAGGAAAAGTCATCAAGGCGCAATACCTGCACAGGGCCTCGGGGGGAGGTTCCAAGTCTACTTTGGACATCCTCCACCCTTGCTGTAGGGAAGCACAGGCCTGAGTCTAGGGTGGTGAGTGCAGAGGCACTGACTACAGGTTGGAAATACACAGATCCTGGGAACTGTACAGAATTTGTTAACAATGACACCAGACATCCTGACACCTAAACCCAAAGCTGTCAAAGGAAAGAAGGGTGTCCAAACACCCAGAGAATGGCTTAAGAAACTGAAAATAGAGTACAGAGAAAATTAAGAGAAATTGGATTATACTCTGAAAGCTACCACAGCAATCAGACATCCAAATATATGGATCTGACCCCATAATCATAAATATGTAGGACAATTTTGTTTTGTTTTGTTTTTTGCTGTTGATGCTCTGTTTTGTTTTATTGCTTTTGTTTTGTTATTGTTGTTGCTGTTTTTTCTCCATCCTTGTTTTACTTTTACGTGTGTGTGTGTGTGTGTGTGTGTGTGTATGATTATTTTGTTTTTTCTGGTTTCACAGTCGCTAGTTCTTTTTATTTTATTCTTGTTGTTTTTCCCTCTTTTTCCTCTTTTTTCTCTTTCCTCTTTTGGTTGTTTTTTTCTTTAATTACATAATAGTTAGTCTTGGTATCTTGTGTTAATACTTTATGTTTTTTTCCTCCTCCCCCCATCCCTCTTACAAACTTTCCCACACTAACCTATCTACTCTTTTCCCCCAAAACGTTTTCCAATAATATACCTCCTTGTTTAATACTCAAAGTATTTCATATCTCCATACTTACTCTACTAACTACAAGAGTCCTACTAATTAACTCCCTCTCTCTCATTCTCAGCAAGATATTACCTTATCATACTTAAATCTTTCTCAACCTAAACATATCATCTACCTAATCCAATTCCTATACCCATCACCCCAACTCTTCCGCCATCACCTAACCCTCAACATTGGAAAAGCACTGCTGACATGCCGATACATCTAAACTCCTAATACTAAGATTGGATTAAACATAATACTTAAAAGCGATGGTAGAAATCAGAAAAACAGGATTGAGAATGCTGAAAATACAAGAACCAGGAATAATGAAGAAACAACAGAAATCATGAATACTGACCTACAAAAAATGCAAGAAGGGGAGTTCAAAATTTGATCTACAATATGATGAAAGGCTTTAAAACAAGTCTACAGCAAATGAAAGAGGATATTGAAATACTAAGAAAGAATCAGAAAGAGGTCTCGAATGAAATGAAAGAGTCAATAAATGAAATAAAGAGAGCAATACAAAGAAATTCTGGAAGATTAGATGAAATGGAAAGTAGAATATCACTGTTAGAAGACAGTTCATTCAAAACTGAAAACAAAGTCAACGGCATACAGAAATCAGTACAGCAACAAAACCTAAGCATCCAGCAACTATGGGACAATATGAAGTGTCCTAACTTACGGATGAAAAGCATTGAAGAAGGAATAGAATTAGAGAACAAGAACATCTGTAATCTCTTCAAAGAAATAATTTCAGAGAATTTTCCAAACATGAAAAGAGACTTGGATCTTCAACTTCAGGAGACATACAAAATGCCATTAAGACAAGATCAAAGAAGAACATCCCTACGTCATATAATAATCAAAATGATCAACATAGACATCAAAGAAAGAATCTTAAAAGCAGTGAGAACAAAAGGATGAGTAACATATAGAGGCAAAACAATAAGAATCACTCCAGACTACACATCCCAAGTCATGAATGCCAAGAGAGACTGGTAAGATGTGATCCAGACTCTGGAAGAAAACAACTTCCAAACAAAACTGCTATAAACAGCAAAACTATTATTCAACATTGATGGAGAAACAAAAGTGTTTCAATACAGCTCTCTTGCCACTAGATAGACCTTGAAGGCAAAAGATGAGTAAAGACTCTTCAGAACTGATGAAAACTATAAACCAAATGGACTTAATAGACATATACAGAATATTTCAACCAGGAAAAACAGAATACACATTCTTCTTAGCAGCCCATGGCACCTTCTCCAAAATAGATCACATTCTGGGACACAAAGAAAGCACCAGCAAATTCAAAAGGTGTAATATAATTCTGTGCATCTTTTCAGACCATAATGGAATGAAAGTAGAAATCAACAATAGGGAACTCAAAACAAACTATTTAAATACATGGGGATGGAAAGACGAGTGGGTAAGAGGGGAAATTAGGGGAGAAATAAAGAAATTTATGGAATAAAATGAAAATAGAGAAACAACTTACCAAAATTTATGGGACACTCTGAAGGCAGTGTTGAGAGGAAAGTTCATAGCATTGAGTGCCCACATAAGAAGAACAGAAAGCCACCAAGCAAACAACCTAATGACACAATTCAAGGACCTAAAAAGACTGCAATAGTCTAATCCCAAAACCAACAGAAGGCAAGAAATTATTAAAATCAGAGCAGAAATAAATAAAATAGAGAACAAAAAATCAATTCAAAGAATCAACAAAACAAAAAGCTGGTTCTTTGCGAAGATTAATAGGATTGATAAACTCCTGGCCAACCTAATCAAAAGAAAGAATCAATTCTAATTATTAAAATCAGAAATGAAAAAAAAGACATCACCACAGACAGAGTTGAAATTCAAAGCATTATCAAAATCTATTTTGAGAAATTATACTACGACAGATTAGAAATGTAGAAGAAATCAATAGATTTCAAAGCACATATAACCTACCTGAACTGAACCAAGAGGACATACTAAGCCTAAACCAACCAATAGCAAACAAAGAAATAGAAACAACAATAAAATTTCTGCCAACAAAGAAAAGTCCAGGCCCTGACGGGTTCCCAGCTGAATTCTACAAAACTTTCAGAGAAGAACTAACACCAATACTTCACAACTTGTTCCAGGAAATTGAAAGAGATGTAATTCTCCCTAATTCCTTCTATGAGGCCAGTATCACATTAATCCACAAACCAAATAAAGATACTTCAAGAAAAAAAATTACAGACCAATATCCTTAATGAATATAGACACAAAAATTCTAAACAAAATACTAGCTATACGTATTTAAAACCACATCAAGAGAATTGTACACCATGACCAAATTGGTTTCATCCCAGAAAAGCAAGGGTGGTTCAACATACGCAAATCAATACATGTTATTCACCACATAAATAGAACTAAGAACAAAAACCAAATGATCATATCAATAGATGCTGAAAAAGCATTCGAAAAATCCAACACACATTTATGCTGAAAACACTGCAAAAATTAGAATATAAGGAACATATTTCAACATCATTAAGGCTATATACAATAAACCCAAAGCCACCATCATATTGAATGGAGAAAAACTGAAACAATTCCCTTTAAAATCAGGCACACGAGACTTCTGGGAAGATGGCGACTGAGAAAAGCGGGACTTACGAGCCCCGCTAACAACTAATCTCTATTACTACAAAATCAGTGCCTTTAATAGTCAGAAAAGACCATCAGCAGAGAAACAAAAAATGTAATTACAAGAAAAAAAGAAAAAGAGGGCTGGAAAAACGAGATACCAGAAAGAAGCCAGATCACATTGCCACGGCTAGAGCAGTGGCATGGAGCGGTAGGCGCCATCTTTCCTTGCAGCACCAGGCCCCAAAGAGGAGGGGGACTCAGAATGGAGCTCAGATCCAAAAAGGAGATACGCCAGCCTCACACCCGAGGACGCAGCAGCAGCGCCTTACTGCCAGCGGCAGCGGTGAATTCACCAGATGGCTACAGACAAATAAACTCAACAGCCCACTGGGCTCCAGAGAGGAGCAGTGGTCAGAGAGCCAAGGTGAGCCGCTGTGGAACAGCCGGGCAGGATTCGGCAGATTTTTCGGCGCTGGGAGCATCTAAAGCTCCCAGTGGCTGGGCTCAGCACACCTGCAGGGACTCAGAGTGGAGCACAAAACCAGAGAAGAAATATGCCAGCCTCACAGCCGAGGGCATAGCAGCAGCGCCATATTGCCACCTGCTGCAGCAGCAGCGAATTCACCAAGTCCACTACAGATCCATCTGCACACTCAACAACAGTGAGTTAAATTGCGGACCCTAGAGGAGAAATTCTAGTACTGCACTCTTAGGGACTTGACCTAGTGGGGGAGTGGCAGTGGCAGAGATATCACACCATAGGAGAACACCCAACCTAAAACACCCCATGGTCTAAAGCAGCCTCGATTGACTCCCTGGGTCTGAGATTCAGTGATAGAACCTAGTAAAGGAGTAGTGGGGACTGAGATACCACAGACTTGAGATCCAGAGCACCTTAAGTGAAGGCTTAGTGATCCAAGGGAAGAACCCAGAGAAGGCACAGACTTCCGAAATCATGGGAAAGAGGAATAACAATGGAGCAATGAATGCCCAGAACCCCACAACATCAGAACCTGATAAAACAAAAATTCAGAGATTTCTAGAAGATCAAATCAGGAAAATAACTGTAGAAATAATAGAGGTGTTTTGAAAAGAATTCAGAGAGAGCCAAAAAGAGATAAAGGGTGCAATTAATGAAGTAAAGTCCTCAATTCAAAGTACAAACAACCGATTAGACCACATAGAGAATAGAATCTCGCTCTTAGAAGATGATCACTTTAAAAATGAACGCATAGTTTCTAAATTCGAAAAAAATCCGAAGGCAGGAATCAGACATTGAAGAAATATGGGCCCATTTTAAGAGATCTAAACTAAGAATAATTGGAATAGAGGAGGGAAAAGAAGGTGAAACCAAAGGGATCAACAATCTCTTCAAGGAAGTAATAGCAGAAAATTTTCCAAACATAGAGCAAGTGGTCGATACACAGGTCCAGGAAACTTATAGAACTCCCTTTAGACAGGATCGGAGAAGAGGATCCCCACGCCACATAATTGTCAAAATGACCAATGTGGAAGCCAAGCAGAGAATCTTAAAGGCAACAAAAACAAAGGGCCAACTGACATTCAGAGGCAAACCAATTAGAATCACTCCAGACTTCCCAAACCAAGTCATGAGAGCCAGAAGGGCTTGGAGTAACATATTCCAAACTCTGAAAGAAACCAAATTCCAGCCAAAAATTTCCTACCCAGCAAAACTTTCTATCAAATTAGATGGGGAAATAAGAAGCTTCCACGACAAACAAAAACTGAAGGAATTTATGTCTTCAAAACCAGCGCTAGAGAAAATACTCAAAGAGATTAACTACAAAGAAGAAATAGGTAACACACACCAGAACCAGAGAAACAAGATTTTCCATCCAAGAGACAACTAAGATTGGTTATCTGTGGAGATTCATTATTTATGTTAGTCTTTTACCTATTTCTAAAGTGTATTGTTTGCTTTTATTGTTGCTAATTTTTAGAATTTCTAGTTGGAATATTAATATACCTTCAGATAAAGCATTTGGAAGTATTTTATCCCATGCTATCAGTAACTTTTAACTCTGTTTACACTGTCTTTGGATATACAATTTTTTTTTAATTTTTAGGGAGGTTGTTTACCCTTCTGTTGCCTGTGCCATTGAAATCATATCTAAGAAATCACTGCCAATTTCAATGTTGTGAGGTTTAATGACCCAGATTTTCTTCTAAAAGTTTATACTCTTAAGATTTATATTTAGGTCTCTTATCTATTTTGAGTTAATATTTGTATATGGTGTTAGGTAAGGGTCCAATTTTATTCTTTTTCGTGTAATTATTATTTTTCAACAATATTTAGTTAAAAGATTATTATTTCCTCCACCAAATGTTTGTGGAAACCTTGTCAAAAAAAACTTTACAATATATGGAAGAATTTATCTCTAGGCTTTTATTTAACTCCAATGGTTTATATATCTGCCTTTAGAACAGTACTACACTGTTTCAGTTATTGTAGCTTTATATGGTTTGAAATCAGAAAATATACATCTTCTAGCTTTGTTCTTTTTCGAGATCATTTTGGGTATATAGAATCCATATTCCACATTAGGATAGATTTTTTCTGAAAAATATGTAAATAAATGTATGATAGTTTCACCTAAAAAAGAAAAGAAAAAATATTCTCTGGTAAGAAAGAAAGCAAAAAGAAATATTGAAATGTTATCTTTAAGTCATCAAAAGCTTGGTATCAGACAAATGAAACTGTTCTGTGAGGTTAATTTTGGATAAATTGCTGTAATACTAGATGTGAACCACTAAGCCAAGCTTGGGAAGGAGGGATGGGGAGGGAACGGGGTGGGGATCGGGTAGGGGCTAATTGGGCGATGTGTGCATGTATGTCTACAAAAGTTTTTTTTTTTATCCCATTATGATGTATGAATACAGTGCACCAATAAAAAATAAAAATAAATAAAAGAAAAAAAATCAGGCATAAGACAAGGATGTCCATTAACACCTCTCCTTTTCAATATAGTCCTTGAGACTTTTGCCACAGCAATAAGACAAGAGAAGGAAATAAAAGGAATTCAAACAGGAAGAGTGGAGCTAAAACTATTCTTATATGCTGATGATATGATTCTTTAGAAGATCCAATGAACTCAACCAATTACTTCTGGAGCTGATTAACAAATTCAGAAAAGATTCAGGATACAAAATCAAACTAAAGAAATCAGTTGCTTTTCTTTATGCCAACAATGAATCAACAATGAAAGAAATAAAGAAAACTATCCCATTTACTATAACCTCTAAACCAATAAAATACCTAGGTATAAACCTAATCAAAGATGTAAAAGACTTCTACAGAGAAAACTACAAAACATTAAAGAAAGAAATTGAAGACCTTGGAAGATGGAAAGATCTCCCTTGCTCATGGATCGGCAAAATTAATATCATCAAAATGGCCATTCTGTCAAAAGTGATCTATAGATTCAATACAATCCCCATTAAAATACCAACAACAATTCTCATAGACCTGGAAAAATAAGTTATGAATTTTGTATGGACAAAGAAAAGAAAAAGAATAGCCAAAGCAATTCTCAGCAACAAGAACCAGGCAGAAGGCATCACAATCCAGACTTCAAATTATACTGTAGACCAATAGTAATAAAAACAACATGGTATTGGCACAACAATAGGCAGACTGACCAGTGGAACAGAATAGAAGATACAGAAACAAACCAACACTTTCAACTGATCTTTGACAAAGGGGCCATACTCATACTCAACTGGAGAAAAGACAGCCTTTTCAACAAATGGTGCTGGAAGAACTGGCTAGCCATTTGTAGAAAGATGGAACTAAATTCTTACTTCTCACCGTGTACAAGAATCAACTTGAGATGGAACAAAGACTTAGAAATTAGACCAGAGACTGAAATTATTAGAGGAGGACATAGGCTTCACCCTACAACATATTGGCACAGGCAGTAACTTTCTCAACAAAACCTCCAAAGCTCAGGAAATTAAAGCAAGAATTAACAAGTGGGATGCCATCAAACTAAAAAGTTTCTTCTCATCGAAGGAAACGATCAAGAACCTAAAGAGAAAGCCTACAGAATTGGAGAAGATCTTTAGCAGCCACCACTCTGATAGGGGGCTAATATCCAGAATATACAAAGAGCTCAAAAGACTCTACACTAGCAAAAACAACCCAATCAAGAAATGGGCAACTGAAATGAACAGATATTTCACAAAAGAAGAGATACAAAAGGCCAACAGATACATGAAAATATGTTCAACATCACTAGCCATCCGGGAGATGCAAATCAAAACTATACTGAGATTTCATCTAACCCCAATCAGTGTGGCAAACATGAAGAAATCAAACAACAACAATTGATGGATTGGATGTGGGGAAAGTGGAACTCTTTTTCACTATTAGTTGTTGCAGACTGATCTCAGTCGGGTCGTTATTGTCCGCTCCCGGTCAAATCCTCAGAAAGATGGGGCAAAAGGCAGGTGGAGTTCTGCAGAATCTTATCTGCAGCGATTCTTTCCCTTTAGGGACTAAATTTTCTTTAGGTCCCTAAATGACGACGCTTTGGAAAGAACCTGAGGTGGACAAAGGCTTCTTGAGCCAATGACACTTTATTACAAAGACCCCAAGAAATTTATACCCTTCACCAGTAAAGTTAAGAGAACAAGGGGGGTGGGTGTCTTTCAGCTGGCTGTTGGCCCTCGAACAATTAACTCCTGTTCCTCTCCAAGGTCTTGCAGATAAGCAGTTCCAGGTGGCAGCCTCCCAGAATAGTCAAGGCTTGGGAGCTTCTCGGGGAATCTTCTTTAACTTTTCCTGGAACTTTTCCATCTTTTGGGCTCAGTTCATATAGCAAGTGTGGGGAAATGTGGTGATTCAGGTGGATGTGATGGAGTTTCTTCAGGTGTTGGCATCTTATCTTCTAAATCTGAAAGCTTAAGCATACTCACAACACAGTTTGGCAGACAAAATATCACAAACAACACCACAAGGTTCTTAGTTCTAATTGTCAGATGTATTTCCTTAACTGCTGAGCACTCTTCTTTAGACAACAAGCCTATTAAAAGCCTACTCATCTTTAATAATCCATTTCTCTGTCACAAACCCTCTGCAACCTGCTTCTAACTTTCTAATTCTTTTCTTTCCCAGTTGGGACTTTCTTATGATAAGCTCTTCTTCATGCAAAAATGCTTTTCTTACTCTTACGGTATTTCCTTTCCTTCATACATATATATTTAGAACGTCTGTCCTTTATTTAGTCATATTCATTTCTAACTATGCGGTCAGTCAACAGTCTTTTTCTTTGGGTCTATTGTATTTGGGCAGCTAAGTTGTTTATCAACTAAATTGCTTTAAGGTCACACACAAGGTTTTTCTCTGTCTCTAGGCAGGATTTCAAGGGTAAACAGTTACTTTGAACTGAGCTACTTTGCCGGAGTTAATGGATAGTGATGAAGGTCGGAGGCCATTTGTGATTGCTGCAGCTGGGGTGCTTATCACAGTACCTGAATTCTGGCCAGTCTTTTCATTATTGTTGAGCAGAGCCAAGGACGTTTAGACAAATTATTAGAGAGTTTATTTCCACGGACTCAGTTTCTTTTTATAGTCCTGATTTCACATCACTGGAGCAATTCGTATAGGGAGTTAAAAGAATACTAGAAGAATAATAGTTATGCAAGAACATCTAGAAGTGGAAAGATGCTTTTGACCAGCGAGCACACCTTCTCTCGGGGCTTATTTCTCACTTTGAGATATTGCCTATTAACTGCGAAAATGCAGATGCCGAGAGAGCGTGGCTTTTGCTGGTATCTGCAATTAGTGGGAGTGCAAACTATTTCAGCCGCTATGGAGATCAGTACGGAGATTCTTTAGAAAACTGAGAATAGGTACACCATTTCATCTGGCTATAACACTCCTGGGTATCTTTCCAAAGGGTTTGAAATCAGAGAATTATGCTAACATATGCATACCCATGTTTATAGCAGCACAGTTTGTAATAGCCAAAATATGGAACCAACCTAGATCTCCATCAACAGGTGAATGGATTGCAAAATTATGGAAAATACACACAATGGAATTCTATTCAGTTATAAAAAAATAAAATAATTGCATTTGCAAGAAGATGGAAGGAACCAGAGAACATTATGTTAAGTGAGATTAGTCAAGCACAGAAAGAGAAGGGACATATGTTTTCTCTAATATGTCCAAGCTAGGGAGTAGTGGTAATACCGGAGGGACTCCAGATGATGGAGGGGAAATCTCAGCAAAGCTTGAATGGAAGGATAGGAGAAAGAAAGCTGAAGAAAGCTGAAGTTGTTCAATGGAGGAGCTATATACGAATATGTGTAATAGCATAAATACAACATGATTAACCTGGACACTCTCTATTTTGGGGGAGGGAAACAAAGGGGGACGGGCATGAAGCACAATGTAAATGTACACCACTCTCAATATGTTCCACATATAAAAAATTAAAATTTAAAAAAACAAAAACATAATATGCCCACAGCAATGAAAATTAATGAAAAAAATATACCACCAATCATTCACCAGAGGTGGAAATCATCATAGTTCCACCATTGTTCTTCCTCCCATCATGAAATACATTGGTATTCTCTTAGCAAGAGAGCAGAAATAACAGTTTCTGAATTTTTACATATTTCTTAGATGTGATTTTCATTTGGTATATGTTAATTTTATGTACACATATGGTCTGGTATGCATTATTTTGCAGAAAAGATCATTAATACCTGTGCATAGAAAAATATACTTCTTTATGTACAAGGATGTATCAGTGCTGCTAGCTACTCATTTTACAAGAGGCCTCAGGAGCAGACAGATTGTGTGATTGCTACAATTAGAGTGTAATTGACTGTCATGTTTATGGTAAGTTTATTTTTAACTTCATAAAAAAATTCCCAACTGTGTCTAGACACATTTTTACTATTTAATCACCCAGATCATTTTATTTCTTTCTTAGGCAATGAACTAAGTGTATCATTTAATAAAATATATTTGTGTTTATTAAATAAATTTATTTCTGAGAATATAAACAGAACTTAAAATGAGTTTGAGAGAGAAGTAAAATATATTATTTATAGAAGAATATAAATTACTAAATACAGAAAAATGGTAATGTTTTCAAATCATATTCAATTCTCAATAATTTATTTAACAATTGAAGATTCAAACAACCATCAATAACCAATGCTAAGACAACTTGGTATAAAAAAAATTTAGGAAAAGTGAATGTACCCAGGCTCAAACCATATTCTCACTGGCTGTTTATAAATTATGATAGAAAATATTAACTCTTTAAATTGACAAACCTGCACTACCTTAACCAAATAAACTTATTATGAGTAATAATGGAACAAATTAAAAACATGTACCTTCCAATCCACAATAGCTGAAGCAATTCTGAGCAATAACAATGATGGTAGAAGAATCATACTACCTGATTTCACATTATGTTACAGAGTATATAAGACATGTACAATTCTTATGTACTATTTTTCCTAAAATATTTAACAAATATAATCATAGGAAAACACATCCAGAAAACACATCCAGATGCTACAAAATAATCAGACCAATCTTCTAAATATTCAATGTTAACAGGTACAAAGAAGGTAAAAAACTTTTATAACAGAATAAAAAAACCAAAATATATAACAACCAAATATTATGGGAATTTGGAGTAAACTCTTATTTTAATAGAATGCCCACTCATGTTAAAATACTAAAGAAATTTGCAATAAAAGGAACATTCTTGATAATAATTAATGAAAAACATGGTAAATCCAAGCCAACATTATACTGAACTGGGAAAAACTGGAAGTATTTCCTCTAAAATCACAAACAAGACATGAATGCCTACTATTTTTTGAATAGAGTACTTGAAATTATAGCCAGAGCAACAAGTAAAAAACAGGCAATTAAATAGGGAAAGAAGAACTAAAATTATCTATATTTAAAGATGATATGATCCTATATTAAGAAAACCCAAAAAAACAGAAGCCTTCTAGAACTGATAAATTCAGTAATATAGATAGACACAAAATCAAATTAGAAAAATCAATAGCATTTCTATATATCAACTATGACAACACTGAAAAAGAAATACAGAAAGCAATTCCATTCACAACTTCCTCAAAAAATATTTATATTGAGAAAAAATCTATTCAAACCAGTTAAAGAATAATACATTGAAAATTAGAGAGTGCTAAATAAAGAAGATCTTAGAAAATGGAAAGATCTTCCATATTCTTGGATAGGAAGGAAGAATGCCAAAATTGTATTACTAAAAGTAACTTACAGATTCAATGTGATTCCTATTAAAAAAAAAACAATGCCATTCTTTACAGGAAAATAAAAATGTTCTAAGATTCATATGGAAAAACAAAAGGTCCAGAAGAGCTGAAGCAATTCTGCGCAATAACAATCATGGTGGAAGAATCACACTACCTGATTCCACATTATGTTACAGAGGTACAGTAACAAAAAGAACATGGTATTGACAAAAAACAGACAGAAAAATGGGAAAAAAAGATACAGAAACAAATCCTCACAATTTTAACTAGTTGATTTTATTTTTTACAAAGAAGCCAAAAACATATGAAGACAGCCTTCCCAACAAATGGTGCTTGGAAAATTGAATATCTGAATGTAAAGAATGAAATTAGATCTTTTAACTTACCTACACAACGTCAAATCTAAATGAACCAAAGACACAAGAACTAAAGGATACATTTTCCAATTACTAGAAGAAAATGTAGGTCCAACTCTCCAACAAATATATACTGGTACAAATTTCCCCAATAAATTCCTACAGCTCAGAAAAACAAAGAATCAATCAATGAGATGGCATCAAATTACAAAGCTTCTACACAGGAAACAATCAGGATTCTGAAGAGAGAGTATATAGAATAAAAATTTTTCAGTCAAGATTCAGAAGAGAGAGTATACAGAATGAAAATTTTTTGCCAGGTCCTCCTCTGATAGAGGACGAATATCTAGTATATATATGAAAAACCAAAAAAAATCCACTAAAAATAATTTAATAAAAATGCACAATTGAACTGAATAGACATTTCTCAGAAGAAGTACATATGGCCAAAATATATGAAAAATGTTCAACATCATTAGCATTTAGGGATATGTAAATCAAAACTACACTGAGATTCCACCTAATTCCAGTTATAATGGCAATCATAAAGAACACAAACAATAACAAGTTATGGTGAGGATATGGAGAATAGGAACTCTTCCATCAACATTGTTGATGGAATTAGAAATTAGCATAACCTCTATGCATATAAGTAAGGAGGTTCATTAAAAGACTAGAAATGGAACTACCATACTAAAGTGAGAGGGGCGGCATTCCCATGCATAGTCCCACCCCTAAAACATATGCCTTAAAAGAGAGGCATTTTCCTCTCCAGCCTCCGAGGGGCTCGCAGGTCTCCAGGGGCAGTCCAGCCCCTATCCCAGAAAGGACCCATTAAAATTCTTTCTGAACACCCTGTTCTCTCTCTTCTTTTTACCCATCTAAACCACTTCTTGGTATCCTTACAAAAGAATTAGTCAGAAAGGACAGTGGAACTTGCATATCCATGTTTATAGCAGGATATTTTACAATAGTCAAATTATGAAACTGACCTAAGGTGTCCATCAGTAGATAACAAAAATGTGGTATGAATTTTACTCAACCATGAAGAAAAACAAATTATGTTATCTGTAGAAAAATGGATGGAACTACTGAATATTTTACTACATGAGATCAGCCACTATCACAGGGTCAAGGGTTATAGGTTTTCATTTATATGTAGAAGCCACAGAGAAAATAGAAAACAAAAGGAACTTCAGATAAATGAGGAGAGAGACCACTTATCTCAAGAATAATGAATAATTATGGTGAGAATATAATTAGAATATTGTAAAGTTAGTGTAGAAGGGCTGTGGGGGAGAAGAAAAGGAGACTTGATAAAGTAAGAAGGTAAAATAATGCTATGCCCATATGTGAAAGCATCATCACCTCTCAAAGCATGTGCAGGGAGGAGGGTGGGATGGGATCTGGAGGGAATGACATCATAAGCTCTGTGCATGTATGTTTGTATCACACTGAGCCTCTATGTATAATTACAGTGCACCAGAAAAAAATGTATTTCTTAAAAAAGAAAAATAGAATCTCCTTAAGTCTGACCTCAAATTGTGACTCTCCTGTCTTAGTTTCCCAAATACTGAGATTACAGGAAAGTGCTACCACACCCAGCCAGTTTATTTGTTGACTGAATATTTAAGTTTTTTATTAGAATAGAGGTATTATAACAGAAGAGACTATAACTTTCCTCAGAAGTATATACTGAAGTATTTATGAGAAGGGTGAAATGTCTGTCTGTAACTTTCATGTGGTTCACACACACACACACACAAAAAAAAAAAAAAAAAAAAAACTACACATTTAAACCACAAACGTGCATGTAGCAATAGAGTGACAAATTTCAATTCACATGACAGGTATATATTTTTTAAAAACTTTTCAAAAAACCTTTTTATTTTATAGTATATTTAGTATAGAAAAGTTGTAAAGATAATTCTCATAAATCACACAATAATTTATATTATTAACAAATTAAAGTGCATTTGTTACAATGAATGGCCAAATCAGGCCCACTATTTTATAGAACATTCTTAATTGCTAATTCCCTGATATTTGGTTCATAATTAGAATATGGTATTACATTTTGGGAAGTTATAGAAGAGTTAAATACATTCTCATAACATCAGAACAAGAATAACTTAGTATCAGTATGATTTATGTATGACAAGAGAGTTTGGTCCTCACTATCTAGCTGAGGTAAATCCTTCAAGTTTCATCACTATACTCTTTCCCCTCCTTTACACACTGTATTTTTTTTTTGAAGGGATTCCCTATTTAAAACCCTCATTTAAAATTGAAGAATCATGTTTCACCTCATTCTTCCTTAAGGATGAAGTATCACCATAAATTTGAAATTTACTTTCTCAGAGTATCTGTATATTTTTCTCCATTTACTTACATTTCTGAGGACCCATTAATATTTATTTCATATTTTGGTTTATAATCCAATATTGATTGACTGTTTTTTATTTCAATTGCTTCATATTTGCCAATGGTTGTTCTCTCAGTGGCTCCTGTGTTCTTTTGACATATTCCAAATCTCTGCGTATATTATGTGATTGGAAAAGGATGAAAAAATTTAGACCTGAGTGCTGAGTATGTTCCCCATCCCTTCTGGGGTGCAACTGATTCTAGGCAATTTTAATTGACAGAATAAAATTAGATGTGTATATAATTGTGTATGTTTGCTACATAATATCTATATGTTGGATGTATGTATGAATATTCACATCTGCACAGACACACAAATAGCTACATATGTTTATACTGATATCTTCAACTCAATCCCCTTGTCACAGGGATTACTGTAACCATCTCGCTTCTACATGACCACTCATTTCACAGTAAGAAATGAGACTCTTTTGTTTTATTCTTGTGGGTCTGGGGATGGAACCCAGGGGCATTTGACCTTCGAGCTACATCCCTTGCCCTATTTTTTATTCTTTTTAATTTAAAACAGGTTTCACTATGTTATGGAGGGTCTCACTAAGTAGCTGAGGCTGTCTATGAACTACGATCCTCCGGTCTCAGCCTCCCAAATGCTGGGATTACAAGCATGCGCCACCAGGCCTGGCTAGAAATGAGATTCTTAATATGATATATGCATCATAGATTTATCCCACTTCTTGATTCCTACATTTTATTAGTATAACAACTATTTACCCATAGTTTCATGAACACAACTTTAATAGAACACAATACTCACATTCTATTGCTTTTGTCTTTAATCTTACAGAGGGCACTCCTTTCTGAAACTATTTAAAATAGTACTTTTCCCCTCATATAGGTATTTTGTTGTGGTTGTCATAGTTATTACCTTTCTCTAGACATGATTTTTTTTAATTTAAAAAATATGAAATCAATAAAGTAAAATGTGACAAGTCGGGTCCCTCCCCCTTCCCACAGGGGCGGAACCCTAGAAAAGGAGAAGGAGACTCTGCTGGGCGATATCACAGGTGCTATCTCAAGGCAGGCAATGCCACGAGAGGGGCGGCATTCCCATGCATAGTCCCACCCCTAAAACATATGCCTAAAAAGAGAGGCATTTTCCTCTCCAGCCTCCGAGGGGCTCGCAGGTCTCCAGGGGCAGTCCAGCCCCTATCCCAGAAAGGACCCATTAAAATTCTTTCTGAACACCCTGTTCTCTCTCTTCTTTTTACTGCGTCAACCTAACATCTAGTGCCGAGGACAATTAGTTTTATTTTAATTTAATTTTTTAAAATTTTCTTTCTTTTCTTTTTTTTTTTTTTTTAATTCCCTGCTGTTGTCTCTGCCACAGCATGTTCTGTACAGCCTTGGCAGAAACCTCCACCTTCTGAGACTTGCCGGGGCCCCACCCCGCCCACTGCTTTTTCACTAGACCCCCACCACCACTGCTGCTCAACTGCCTCTACCCCGTGCCCGTGCCCTCCCAGACTAGAGACCATAAGCCTCCCTTTTCCATCTGCGTCCCACAGCTGCAGATGCACACTGCTCCGCCTGGGCCTGACTTTCAGCTGACCTTGACACGCAGGTCCCTTTCCCTGCTCCCTCTGCTGCCCTTCCTCTGGCTTGGCAGCCCACCCTTCCTGGACTCTTAAACTCCCCACCCAACCCCAGCCCAGGCTCTGGCCATCCCACTCGCCCAGTCAGATCTGGGGGTGCAAGCCACATAGCCAGGCCTCAGTTTCTGGCGGGCACCTGGCAGCCATTTTTTGTTTAGTTTTGTTTTGTTTTTCCATACCAAGGACTCGGTGGCCATCTTCCCCAGCCAGACGCTCTCCGGGAGAGCCGGTGGCCATCATCCCTGGCCGCATGTTATACCTGAGAATCAGCGGTCATCTTCCCACCTACACCCTCTCCCTGAGAGCCGGCGGCGGCCATCTTCCCTGGCTGCACGTTCTCTTGGAGAACCAGTGGCCATCTTCTCCAGCTGCACGCTTGTTCTGAGAGCCGGTGGCCATCTACCCCAGTCGCACGCTCTTCCTGAGAGCCAGCGGCCATCTTCCCAGCCACACACTTTCCTGGAGAGCCAACAGCCATCTTCCCACCTACATGCTCTTCGTGAGAGCTGGCGGCCATCTTCCCCGGCTGCATGCTCTCCTTGAGAACTGGCGGCCATCTTCCCCCGCTGCACGCTCTCCCTGAGAGCTTGCTGCCATCTTTGCCAGCTGCAACCCTGCCCTGAGAGCTGAGGGACATCTTCCCCAGCTGCATGCTCTCCCTGAGAGCTGGTGGCCATCTACCACCCAGCCAGATGCTCCTCCTAGAATCAGCTGGCGGCCTTCTTGACTTCCATCCAGTGCAGAGTACCAGGTGCCCTCTTAGATAACACCCAACCAAGCCCCAGTGGCCATCTTAAATCTCATCTAGCCCTGATTCCACCCAACAGCTCCACAGCATGCCCCCAGCTCTGTAGCCTCTCAGTGTTTCGGTTCAAGTCAGGACTGGCTGATAATACGACACTATGGTAAGCTTCCCCTTCCTTGGACAAGTGGGTTCCGGCTTTTAGCCTCTTCCAGACTTGGACTCACGGCTATTAAATAAAGCCAAATATTTGGTGTCCAAGTTCTTTGGGGGTAGCCAGGCTGCCCTATGTTTGTGTAAAGGGAATGGAAACATCCTTCCCTAACACAGTCATGTTGTTCCAGATGTTAGGCATGATCTGGGGATGCCAAATTCATGATTTCATTCTCGCCCACTGACCAGTCATGGGGGGAAGCCAGCCATCAAAGATAGACTCCCAGCCCGCAATAGGCCGTGTTCTGCTTAATCTCCAGGCTCTAGGTTTATCCGGGGAACTATGCCCCAAGCGGCTCTTATTTTTCTGCACAAAGGTCTAGCCCACTTATGAATTGGGTAATGGTTCTTGATGGCCTGAGATGGGCACATTAGATCTTAAAATGTTGATCAGTAACTTTTGGAAACAGGCAGGTAAATGGTCAGAGGTTCTCTACGTAAAGGCTTTTCTGTGTATGCATTCCCAGCTTTCCCTTTCCAGCCCTCCTGGCTCTACTGCTCGAGTCATGCTAGCTGGGGATTCCCCCTAGCCACAGGCCCCATCTTGGTCACCACATGGCAACTCACAGGCGCCACCTGGTGATCTTTCTGGGTCACAGGCCTGCAATTCTGCTGACTCATGGTTGCCATTTTGTGATAAAACATGGATGCCAGAATCTGACCCTGCTGAGTTACAGACCCCATTTCCTGATGACCCTGACTCACAGGACCTCTCCTTACCACCATGGTCATCATTTCGGGGCAGCCTCCCACTCTAACCCACTCCTTTGTCCCCCACCTTTCTCCCTTAAGGGACCAACCCTAACCTCCCCCTTGTCTACTCATGTAGTTCACCATACCCATTCCAGAGATACCCCTTCTCTCTTGGCCCTGCTTCATGAGGTGGCTGGTGAAGAATGCGTAGTCCGTGTCCATGTTCCTTTTTCTCTTCCTGACCTTGATCAACTTCAAAAGAGACTGGGTTCTTTTTCCACCAATCCCTCCAGTTTTATTAATTCCAACATATTGTACAAGCATATGATTTAACTTGGTGGAATCTTTATGTCATTTTAAGCTCTTCTTTAACTCCAGATGAGCAAGATCATATTCTTAAGGCTGCTAGGGGATGGGCCATTCAGGCTCATCTAACCAATCCACAGCTCCCTACTGGAGCAGCTGCAGTTCCTTCTGAGGATCCCTACTAGGATTATAATGACAGGGGTGAGGGAATAAAAAAGAGAAATCACATGATACTATGCCTTAATAAATAAAATTAAATTCAGCTTACAACCCAAAACAGACTCAGGGACAACGGTGAGAGAAATCCAGTGACTATGACCTGCAAGATTCACTGCAACCCTAAAAAAAAGCACAAGCGAGCTGAAGAAGCAGTTGGCCACCAGCACCACAATGGGCTGCCAGGCAAAACAGGATCTTTGGGCCCGGCAGCCCCAATAAATTCAGAAAAAAAAAAAAAAAAAAAAAAAAAAAACCCAAGAGTATGATAGTGGCCATAGAGCTCCAAAGTCTTAAGCTGCAAGCTTACCCAGCACCAGAGCGGTAACGTTTACTCACCAGAGGTGGCACCTGCAGAGGTTCAGGGAGACCTTCAGTGACCCAGGAGCGGACCTGCTTACCATGCATGCAGAGAATCAGCGGGATATCAAAGACCTGCAGGCCCTTCGGAGCCTCAGACTGGGTTGCCAGGTAACAGCGTGAGCTCACATAAGCCATGAGACCCAGCGGGCACACAATGAGTGCAACCAGACACTGAGATAATTGTGGGCACCAGTGTGTGCCGAGGGGAGGAAGTTCAACTCCAGTGACACAGGAAGGGTCCTTAAGGTGTAATACCTGCAAAGGGACATAAGGGGTCGATCCAAGCAAATACAAGACAGTGGAATATACTCCAGAAGCTATAATAGCAATCAGACATTCAGAAATTACACAGGCCTTTCTTATATTTGTAAAGCAGTAGGACTGTTTTTTGTTGTTTTGTTTTGTTTTGTTGTTTGGTTTTGGGGGGATTTTCCTTTTTGGGGGGGTGATTTTTTTTCTTCACATTTTAACTTTTTATTGGGTTTCTTGTTTCTTTGGTTCTTTAACTTCATCTCACATGATTGCTAGTTCATTTTATTTTGTTCTTATCCTATTTTATCTCTTAACACTTTTAAGTTCTCTCTTGGTGGTCTTTTTTGTTTTTGTCAACGTTGTTTATAATTCTTAAAATTATTATTAAAATCAGAGCAGAATTAAATAAATTAGAGAACAAAAAATTAAAAGAATCAACAAAACAAAAAGCAGGTTCTTTGAAAATATGAATAGACTTGATACACCTCTGGCCAACCTAACCAAAACAGAAAATCAACTCAAATTATCAAAATCAGAATCAAAAAGGAGACACCACCACAGATGGTGGAGAAATTAAAAGAATTATCAGAAACTATTTTGAAAATTTATACTCTAATAGACTAGAAGACATGGAAGAAATTGATAGATTTCTAAGCACATATAACCTACCTGGACTGAACCAAGAGGACATAGCAAGCCTAAACTAACCAACAGCAAACAAAGAAATAGAAATGGCAATAAAAATTCTTCCCTCAAAGAAGAGCCCAGGCCCTGATGAGTTTCCAGCTGAATTCTACAACGTCAGTGAAGAATTAATACCAATACTTCACAACTTGTTCTGGGAAATTGAAAGAGATGGAAATCTCCCTAATTCCTTCTATGAGGCCAGTATCACATTAATCCCAAAACTAAATAAAGATACCTCAAGAAAGGAAAACTACAGACCAATATCCTTAATGAACATAGACGCAAAAATTATAAACAAAATAGTAGCTATATGCATTCAGTACCATATCAAGAAAATAGTAGACCACTACCAAATTGGTTTCATCCCAGAAAAACAAAGCTGATTCAACATAGGCAAATCAATACATGTTATTCACCACATAAATAGAACCAAGAACAAAAAAACACATCATCAAAGAAATAGATGCTGAAAAAGCATTCGACAAAATCCATCACCCATTTATGTTAAAAAACAATGCAGAAAATTGGAATAGAAAGAACATATTTCAACATCATTAAGGCTATATTCAACAAACCCAAAGCCAATATTATATTGAATGAGGAAAAACTACAAGAATTTCCTGTAAAATCAGGAACAAGACAAGGATGCCCACTATCACCACTCCTTTTCAATATAGTCATTGAGACTCTTGCCACAACAAGAAAACGAGAGAAGAAAATCAAAGGAATTCAAATAGGATGAGAGGAATTAAAATTATCCTTATTTGCAGATGCCATGATCCTTTCTTTATCTGGAAGAACCAAAAAACTCAACCAAAAGACTTCTGGAGCTGATTAACAAATTCAGCAAACTTGCAGGATACAAAAGCAACCTAAAGAAATCAGTGGCTTTTATTTACACCAACAACGATTTCACAATGAAAGAAATAAAACAATTCCATTCACTATAGCCTCAAAATCAATAAAATTCCTAGGAATATATCTAAACAAAGATGTGAAAGACCTCTATAACAAAAACTATAAAAATATTAAAGAAATTGAAGAAGACTTTGAAAGATACAAAGATCTACCATGCTCATGGATAGGCAAAATAAATATCAAAATGACCATTCTGCTAAAAGTGATCTATAGATTCAATGTAATCCCCATTAAAATACCAACAACATTCTGCATAGACCTAGAAAAGTCAGTCATGAACTTTATATGGAGAAAAGAAAGAAAAAGAATAGCCAAAGCAATTCTCAGCAATAAGAACCATGCAGGAGGCATCACAATCCCAGACTTCAAATTATAATATAGATCAATAATAGTAGAAACAGCATGGTATTGGCACAATAACAGGTATACTGACCAGTGCAACAAAATAGAAGATACAGAAACAAATCCACACACCTATAGTTGTCGTGCGCAGTGACGACTCTTACACGATCTTCCTCAAGCAGTTTTATTACCCCAGGTTCTTGTACAGTTACCATTCCTCTTTAATGCTCTCTCAACGCCCTCTCAGGTAAAAACAACATCAGTCTTCTATCCTCTCCCTCATCACTCCACCAACCCTCTTCCGTGGCACTCTACGTCTCTGCTGCAGCACACACCGGTCACAGTGGTGGCTTTGTGAACATGTCCGTCCCAGCTCGGAGCCCAGAGCAGTCCGCCAAGAAACTGCTCTTCCTGTCCACCAACCCTCTTCTCCTTCTCCTTCTTCTCCGCTAGGGCATGCGCGCTTTTTAACCTTCTCCTGGGCGGGCAGGTGGTAGCACGAGGCGTTGCGTCACTAATTATCCGTAAGGCGCCTGATAGGGCTCACTGCGCAGGCTCAGGGCACCGCCAGCCTCGTGAGCCTCGTGACTTGGCTGCAAGCCCAGGCGCCATCTTGAGTCCACGCTGGCAACAAGCCTGGGTGCCACCTCGGTCCTGCCGAGTGGGCCCCAACATATCTCCCTTTTTGTTTTATTAAAATAAGGCTCGGGATCGTGCCTGTCTTAGGTTGCCGACCCTCAAGGACCATTCTTACCCGTCATTGGGAGAACAATAGCATGATTGTTTCCCTGTCTTAGGTTGAAAGGTCCCGGGGACGATCTTACCCGTCACTGACTACCGATCCAGCATACTGAGCCGTACATGGGGAGATAAGCCAGCTTCAAGGGCTGCCAGAGCTTGCACCAATATGCGCTGTTGTTGCAGTGTGCGTTGTCGAGTTCGCCTGATATATCCAACCATGAAACATCATGCTACCACCAACAAGAATGCCCAGAACGCCATGCCACCCCAGTCTTTTAAAAAACCCAATGTTCCGTGTATTAAGTCCATTCATTGTTGTACTGCGGCGACTTCTACGCGGGTAGGATTAATTGCAGCAATGGACGCTCGTAGCTCAATCATGGTGTGTTCAAATTCACGGCTCCAAGTTCCTAGAAGCATCTTGCTTAATTGACGAAACAAATTGCCTGCATGGGAGAAATTCTGATACTGCACATACGTTATACATATAGTCCAGATAATTGAGCTTACTGAGCCATGCCAGCAGCCACATGTGAGGATAGAGCATTCATAGTGGCTGCAATAACTGCCACGGCCACAGAGGCCACAATTACAGCAATAAGAGCAGAAATTCCAAAGTCTCCAAGGGTGCATAGAAGCATAGCAGAAAGTCAGAAAACAGGTATCAATAAAACAACCTAAACTATCATTAACCAAGGTAAAGGAAGAGGGAAAGTAGAAATAATTCCCCAAAGATCTTAAAGAAAACAACTCATCTCTACGGTACCGAGCAGCAGTTTACAACTCTTACGTTAGGAACTAATCTTCTGACCTATCCTTTACACATTAGGCGCCTTTTCCAACTAACCTCAGGTGTCTTCCATCTATGGTGGCGGATTAGGAGAGGGAGTCGAATCAGGACCAGCCCGATTCTCTAACTTGCTTACACTAAAAAATATCCTCCTTAATGGAGCCCCCTTTGATCGGGGAAAATACAGCGCTGTCCCTCGCTTTTCCGCGAGCCTCGCTTATCCGCGAGCCTTATTTACCTCCTTAATGGAGCCCCCTTTGATCGGGGAAATAACTTGCTTACACTAAAAAATATCCTCCTTAATGGAGCCCCCTTTGATCGGGGAAAATACAGCGCTGTCCCTCGCTTTTCCGCGAGCCTCGCTTATCCGTGAGCCTTATTTACCTCCTTAATGGAGCCCCCTTTGATCGGGGAAATAACTTGCTTACACTAAAAAATATCCTCCTTAATGGAGCCCCCTTTGATCGGGGAAAATACAGCGCTGTCCCTCGCTTTTCCGCGAGCCCCCTTTGATCGGGGAAAATAACCCTCCGTAAACGGAGCCTCCTCCTCCCTTTTCGGAGTCAAGGAGTACTTACCAGCCGGCTGCCCGGGACTGCCGAGGTTCTGATCAAAGCGAAGTTCCCCGTACGGGCCACCACTTGTCGTGCGCAGTGACGACTCTTACACGATCTTCCTCAAGCAGTTTTATTACCCCAGGTTCTTGTACAGTTACCATTCCTCTTTAATGCTCTCTCAACGCCCTCTCAGGTAAAAACAACATCAGTCTTCTATCCTCTCCCTCATCACTCCACCAACCCTCTTCCGTGGCACTCTACGTCTCTGCTGCAGCACACACCGGTCACAGTGGTGGCTTTGTGAACATGTCCGTCCCAGCTCGGAGCCCAGAGCAGTCCGCCAAGAAACTGCTCTTCCTGTCCACCAACCCTCTTCTCCTTCTCCTTCTTCTCCGCTAGGGCATGCGCGCTTTTTAACCTTCTCCTGGGCGGGCAGGTGGTAGCACGAGGCGTTGCGTCACTAATTATCCGTAAGGCGCCTGATAGGGCTCACTGCGCAGGCTCAGGGCACCGCCAGCCTCGTGAGCCTCGTGACTTGGCTGCAAGCCCAGGCGCCATCTTGAGTCCACGCTGGCAACAAGCCTGGGTGCCACCTCGGTCCTGCCGAGTGGGCCCCAACATATAGTCAATTAATCTTTGACAAAGGGGCCAAATTAATACACTGGAGAAAGCACAACCTTTTCAACAAATGGTGCTGGAAGAACTGGCTAGCCATTTGTAGAAAGATGAAACCAAATCCTTACCTCTCACCGTGTACAAGAATCAACTTTAGATGGATCAAAGGCTTAGAAATTAGCCCAGAGAGTTTGAAATTATTAGAGGAGGACATAGGCTCAACCCTACAACATATTGGCATAGGCAGTAACTTTCTCAACAAAACCTCCAAAGCTCAGGAAATTAAAGCAAGAATTAACAAGTGGGATGCCATCAAACTAAAAAGTTTCTTCTCATCAAAGGAAACCATCAATAATCTAAAGAAGCCTACAGAATGGGAGATCTTTACCAGCCACCACTCTGATAGGGGGCTAATAGCCAGAATATACAAAGAGCTCAAAAGACTACACTAGCAAAGCAAAAAACTCAATCAAGAAATGGGCAGCTGAACTGAACACTTTACAAAAGAGATACAAATGGCCAATAGATACATGAAAAGATGTTCTACATCATTAGCCATCAGGGAGATGCAAATCAAAACTACACTGAGATTCCATCAACCCTAGTCATATTGGCAAGGATAAAAAAATCAAGTAACAATAAATGCTGGTGAAGATGTGGGGAAAGAAGAACTCTTTTACACTGTTGGTGAAAGTGCAAACTAGTTCAGCCACTATGGAGATCTGTGTGGAGATTCCTTAGAAAACTAAGAATAGATCCACCATACGATCCAGCTCTACCACTCCTGCGTATTTTTCCAAAGGGATTGAAATCAAAGAACTACAGCAACATATGCATACTTATGTCCATAGCAGCACAATTCTTAAGAGCCAAAATATGGAACCAACCCAGGTCCCCATCAACAGATGAATGGATTGCAAAATTATGGGAATTCGATTCAGCTCTAAAGAAGAACAAAATCATGTCATCCACAAAAAGATCAAACGTTCTGGAGAGCATTATGTTAAGTGAGATCAGCCAAGCACAGAAAGAGAAAGGACATATGGTTCCTCTAATATGTCCAAACTAAGGAACATTGGGGATATCAGAGGGAGTCCAGATAATGGAAGGGAAATCTCACCAAAGTTTGAATGGAAGGATAGAAGAGGAAGAAGGCTGAACTTGATTAATGATGGGCTACATCTGAATATGTGTAAAAGTATGAATATAGAATGGTTACCCTGGACACTCATTGTTGGGGGGGAGGGAAAATGGGGGTGAAGGAGAGGGCACCAAGTACAGTTTAAATGTATACCATTTATTTTCAATAAAACATAGCTATTAAATAAAACAACTGAGATGGGGGGTATAGCTGGGAAGTAGACTGTCTCTGAGTTCCAGAAGGGAGGGAGGAAAGTTAGTTGTCATTTACATCTACACTAAACCACATTGTTTTACGCAATTATTTTTCCAGCTCTCCTGAATAAAACTATTGAAAATGCAGTAGACCACTGTGCTGTGCTGGTGAGTTCAGTTGTAGAATCAGATGTTATGACTCTGACTTTTACTCCACCTTGAACAAAGAGTGTAATGTCAAATAGATTACTGAAATAATATATGCCTAATTTTTTATTTGAAAATGATGATAAAACAGTTGGCATGGAGCCTAGAACAAGATTACTGCCCAAACACTATTAGCAATCATCATCATGATTACCCAGGATCCTAGCATGTGAGTAGCTATTAAACATATAATCTAACACTAAAAATAATGCTTCCCTGTTATTTTGTTGAAAGAGGTTCATTATAAATCTCTTAAATATCTGCGTATAATATATCTATATCAGGAGGCTCAGACTGACCTAATAGAGTTTGACAGGAAGTTTTTAAACTTCTTCTTTGTAGCTTTTACTATATTACTTCATAATCTTTTGATTTGACTCAAACAGGAAACTACATATTTAACATTTAAAATTTAGGTATAAACTAGTGATTTAAGAGGAAGGCTGTCATGGATGGAGACAAGGAAACAATGCCCACAGACTCAAGAAACTTGTTCAAATAGACGTTTACTCTCCAGGAGATGCACAAGCTTTAGAGCTCAGAACATTTTAACCATATCTGCATCAAAAAGACCCAGCTATCAAAATCATAAAGACAGGCTATCCATTTTGCCTGATGATTCACTTTCTTTCACTTATTGAAACTAAAACTTCCATTTATTAGAAATAAATTAGAAACATATATTTTAACATTATTTCTGAACTAGTGATATTCTGGAACATGGACTTTAGGTTGCACTGGTTATCATCTGCATCCTAGAATATTCTGCAGGATCCTTAGCATCTACCCACTAGATGTCAGTAGTGCTTCCTCTGTTGTGACAAGACAGTCTAAAGGCATGGCCAACTGTCCCCAGGAGAAATAACACCATAGTTGAAAATCAGCTCCTTAGAGAAATGTCATTTAAGGGAGCCATGAGGAAGGAAATGTTTCAATTGCACATATAAACTATGAACATCAATCTCAATATCATGTAGAGGGAAGGGGCGAAAGGGGGGTGGGATCTGGGGGGAAGCACACCAATGCTGGTGTGTGTGGATGGCCTCATCATTTTTGAACTTTATTATCATGTGGGACTGCATTGCACCCATAAAAGTATGTTAAAATAAATGAATACACTGAATTGAAACATAAGAACATTTGATAATAAAGTGGGCATGAGAGGTCTTAGTTCAAAAGTGTTTACAAGTTTACTGAACTTCATTCCAGAACAAAGTGAACACCAGTAGCACTGAAGAAAAAAAATAAAAATTATGTTTCATTTATAAATTATATCCTCACAAGTATAGAACTGAGCAATGTAATACCTTTCAGAAGCAAGGCTTTTTTTTTCCTGAGGCTTTTCTTGTTTCTTTAAAGACATTTGCCCTTATGGCATTGACACAATTTAAAATCCAATCCAAAGTGGTCCACTTGTTACACCTGCAGGACATGCCTTTTGCTTTTATATACTTTGTCAGGTACCACAACTAGAATATGCACAGAAGGATAGAAGGTACAAAAGAAGTAGTGCTTGTACTTGGATCTTTTTTTTCCAGAAACATCCCCCCATCCGGTGAGCTTTGCATCAATTTAGCCAGAGTCAGAAGTTAAAGGGAAGTGACACAGTGGCCTAAAAATGAGACTGATACAATCTGTTTGGACATAGTGCAAGTTGCTCTATCAAGACAATATATACACATTAATGGGACAGCTGTAGGAAACTTAGTTATCTCATAGACAGGAAACACTAAATGTGTTTCTAAAAAGATCAGAGAATCTCTTAAGAAGGACTAACATGATGCAGTTGTATGTGCATTGGGTCAATCTCAAATTTAATATGCAAATATTATTTCAATGTAAGAAAATACTAAGATTCAATGGCCTCATAATGGAAATCTAAAAGAAAAATGATTACACTGCTAGTCAGGCAGGTGAACCAATTACAGACAAGAGATGTCCATCCTCAAGGATGTGTATTTATTTTGCTTTTCCTCTAAAATGTGATAAAAAAAAAGTCACAGTATTCAGTGGAAAATAAGCCATAATATTCATTTGAAAAGAAAAAACATTCATTCTAACAGAATAGAAAAAATGTAAAGACTAAGTTATATGTCCATGAATGAATATACCATTTTGAATTTCACTAGGATATAGTTACAGTGCACCAATAATGTCAATAAAATAAAAATAATATAAATAATATAAATATGTAAATATAAAATATTTATAAATATAAATAATGTAATAATGTAAATAAATAAAAAACAAATGTAAAGGACTATAAGAAATCAGGTTTTCTGTAATAAGGAGCTAGTGGAAACTCAAGACTAAATAACTAAATTTGATTTTCTTCCTGTTTTTACTTCGAGCACTTTCAGATGAAAGCAAAATTCTAGCCTAAATAAACTGTTGAAATGACTACGGGCAAACATCAGCCCAAATAATGTTTATTTTGATGTTTAAAAGATCCCATCTATATTTTAAATACAAAACAGAGAGAAATTATTTTCCAGTGCCTATATTTTGTGAGAGTTCCTAGAATTTGTCAGTCATGTTATTTCCACATGCATTTTACATATACATGAACACACGTGCCAAAAAATACTATGCTCTAGTTGACAGTTTAAAAATTGAATGCAATGCCAGCCAGGTGTGGTGGCGCACGCTTGTAATCCCAGCACTTGGGAGGCTGAGACAGGGGGATTGCACAGGTTCGAAGCCAGCCTCAGCTACTTAGTTAGGCTTTCAGCAACTTAGTGAGACCCTGTTTCCAAATAAAATATAAAAAAGGTCTGGGAGTATAGCCTGGAGGTAGAAAGCCTCTGGGTTCCACCCCCAGTACCACACACACAAAAAAAAATTGAATGCAATTTTTGATACATATCAAATATATTAAAAATATCTCCATAGGATAGAATTAACCTTGTTTGATCCATAGAAAAAAATTGCATGAAATGAAGAAATATGTATTAATATAAGGAGTTCTTAGCACACTGAGCTCTATGGCAAGAGGACAATGGAAGGTTTAATAGTTGGACAATCAGAATAAAGAAGCAAAGCCACGGTGAGCAGTTCCACATGATGGGTTAGATATTTTTCAATTATTCTGCAAGTCATATATGCTAGCTGAAGTTAAATGATTTTGGTACTTTAGAAAGAATATTTTCTCAGCTAAATAAACCTAGGCTACTCTCTAAGAAGTTCTTTCACTTCTCTTTTCTACTATTATCATGTTCAAGAATGGCTTCCCATAGTTCCTGAAAAGGTGTAGAGCATAAATTCTGTCCTTGTTCTTTCTGATCTACAGCACATCAACTTTAAACATCCTCTTACAAAATAAAAGAAGGAACTTTTCAGTGCATAGTACATAGGACATTTAATCAAAGTCAGCTTTCAGAAAAAAGAAATAGTCTTTTCCAAATGCTGACAAAGTAGGAAAAGAAAAATGAACTCTCATGTATCTTTAATGAAGCTTTCAGGGAAATACATCTATACATATCTTAGTGACTTCTGATTTTTAAACTATTTTCCTAATATGGTAAATCAAAATATTCTTTGTCATGACCCCCTCTAATTCATTTCAATTCCGATCAAATACTGCATGCTGTTTAGACATAGAACATCAAATTTCTTCCTTGTTTTGTTTTTAGTATCAGGGTTTAAATTCAGGGCTATTCTACCTCTGAGCTACATCACCAGAACTTTTTTTTTTTTAATTCAGAAACATGGTCTTACTAAGTTGCTGGGGGTCTTGCTAAGTTGCTGAGACAGGCTTTGAAACCTGTGATCCTTCTGTCTCAGTCTCCCATTACTGGAAGCATTAATTTTTATTTTTTAAAAGAAAATGAAAGTTAGCAAGCATGTCATGAAAAGTGACCACACCAAAGATTTACTTGACAGTAAATTACTAAATTTTTTTTTTCTGAGGAAATATGTAAATCACTGAGTTTTAGTCCAAAATATGTGATTGAAATAATTTTTAGGAATGACTCATTATCACACAATGATGCCTGGGAAAAAAAGGAGGCAAGATGTTCTCTACAAACTTATGAAAATGGCATCTCTCTTTTCTCTGACTCTTTTTTTAACAGTAGTATTTAGGTCAACATTTCTGGTGTTGTTGTTTTGTTTGTTTGTTTTGTTGGGTTTTATTGCGGTACTGAAGATGGAACCCTGGGACATTCTTTCTCCAAGCTACACCTTCAGGCCTATTTTATTTTTTGTTTGGAAACAGGATCTTGCTAAGCTGCTAAAAAACTTACTAAGTTGCTGAGGTTTTGTGTGTTTGTGTGTGTGTGTGTGTGTGTGTGTGTGCAGTACTGGGATGAAACCCGGGGCATTCTCCCTCTGAGCTACACTAGAGCTCTATTTTTTATTCTTTACTTTGAAACAGAGTCTCATTGAGGTGCAAAGGACCTCACTAGGTAGTGAGGGTGTCCTCAAACCAAGATTATCTTGTCTCAGCTCCAAATTCTGGGATTACAAGTGGATGGCACCACACCCAGCTCTCTGGTTTTTGTTAATAGTACTGAGTTTTGAATACAGAGGCATTCTATCTCTGAGCCACACCCCAACCTTTTTATTTTTTATTTTGAAGCAGGGTCTTGCTAAATTGCTGAGGCTAGCCTTGAACTTGCAATTCTTCTGTCTCAGCCTCCCAAGTACTGGGATCACAAGCATGGATGCATCACCCACCACCACAACTATATTCTGGCGCATTTTAAAATCTACTCACTTGGACCAAACTCTGTTAGAATTTAATTTCTATTTTCATTAGTATATAGCACACCTCACAGCAAAAAGTATATAGACTTCCTGCAGAAGCAATTTAACACAAAAAGAAACTTTTCCTTTTATAAGAGAAAAAGAAGAGATTTTGCATAACTACTAAAGTAATGAAAGTAGAAATTAAATAAAGAAACTACACTAAATAATTTACAAATGCATTATGCATGTCAACGTTATTTAGAATGTGTCCTGCAGGAGTCTGGCAAACCTGAATTCCAGATCTCACCATTCTAATAACTGTGCTGCCTGAGATTCTATACCTCATTTGTAAGAGAGCGGATGTTAACATCATGGAGGACTTGTGTCTATGATAAAAAGAGATAAATATATTGCACAGTAGCTAGTACAAAATCAGTGCTTAAAAGTTTGAAGTTAATACTACACTACTAATTGTAAGTGATTGAAATACCAAGGTACACATATAATCATTCCTCTGTCAATAAAGAGACTGTAAGTAAATATTAATTTCCTATTTGAGGCATATACAAAGAATATCAGCATTTTTCAAATCCAATAAAGGTTCAGCACTCATGCAGAATGGTTCTCCCAGGAAGGTCTTCCTTTACATTTTCTTAAATGGAATACTATTCTGAAACACACCTTTTCAAATCCTAGTTTCTATATTATTTGTAGGTAGAACTGCAAAATATGAAATTAGTTACTCATAAAATTGTAATTCTCCATTATTGACCTGCATTAATGCTTTTAGCACCATTTTATCTACTGTGTAGTCACAAGAAAAATTAATAAAATCAGCATAAATTATGCTTATTTCTATGGCACCTTCTGTAATCTATGATTCACACACACACACACACACACACACACACAGCTGGTTTCTAACACAAGGGTATGGGTAATATAAATAAATTATATACAATTACTAAATCAAAAAGGTGGTTTGCCTGTGTGTATCCATGTGCATGTGCTTGTGTGTTTAAACTTGTGCTCAGAATTATTTGATCCAGTTTCATTATTATTCATGGCATTATGTCTTCAACTCCATAAGACTGGTGCAGGGATCAACTGAATTGTCTGGTTTTACTTAGAGAAAAGCCGCAAGAGGAAAAAGACATATTACAAAATAATTACAAATTAAACAGCTTACAAATTAAGCTCTGTCCCTACTGCTGCAAACAGGGAAAAACAATTGCAGGCAAACCAAAGTCCATAAGGTCAGAAGGGGAAAGACTATGCTCACAAAAGAATGCCAGCATTTAAATGTAGAGACCTGAACTAAAAAGAGAAGATAGACAAAACAGATTCAGTGTTATCATTCTTAGATATGAGAGCTTTGAATATATACTTCTTTGCATTTTGACGATGAACAGTTAGCAAAATGTTTGTAGAGAAATAATGAGTCTCATCAATCTTTTACAATTCAATGCTAAAGAATCTGTTTTAGAAGATGCTCTAAGTATGTCCATTCAGCCATTTCTATATAAATCTCCTGACATAATTTATAAGCAAAAATGTATAAAATTTATCAGTAAAGGTTATCCACTATTGCTTAAATGCTATATTAAGTAATACCTTTTCCTGTAGGCTTCTCACAGATTGTATAGTCTAAAGTATATCTTACAAAATAGTTAAAAAATACATTAACCTAAAGTCTATTTCATAATATCAGTTTCTAAGGAAATGTATTGATTATTAAAGTGCATTGGTCATAAATCACATACTTACCTACCACAATTTTATCTAGGTAATTATATAGTAAAAGCCTCCTTTAACTTTTCAAAAAAAATTTAAAATATCGGGAAAATAGTAACTTGTGTATTTTTCTCTTCCTTTAGCTTATAAAAATATTAGGCAATGCAGGAAATCTATAATATAAAATACAAAAACATGTTAATTAATTCTCACATTCTCTTCCTATGCTTTGTGTGATGCAGGCTGTCATTTAACCAAAATTGAAACTGGCCAGCTTCCTGTCATATGGAAATCAATGTATTATGTGTATACTATTTCTTTGTAAATTGGTTATTTCCCATGTGGAATAATTCAGAAAAGTGGCTATGAAAAATAACATGCTCTTGCACTCTCACTTAATGATTAACTCCATGCTGTACATTTCCATTAAAAAGTCTTGCCTCAAATAACTAATATAAATTTATTTAATTAAAGTTCCCATTTAAAAGGGCAGCTTCCTCAGATGTTCCACTGAAGCGCCAATCCTCCTCCAATGTTGTCTTTTAATTATCTTCTTTATTAACCAAAGCACTTTGTTCTTGCATGGAAGACTAGAATTAAGTTAGAGAAAAATATTTTTGTATAATTTAAGATGATAAATACAAAAAGTTCCAGGTGCAATAGTCTGCCATCCAGAAAGCTATCATGTCAACCCCAGTAAATATGAAATGCACTGACTCTTCCATCATATGAATAAGGGCTCAGTTTAAAAAGAGGACAAATTACTTCCTCTAGATTAGCTATGGTTAATAAAATACCATAATTATAAATCATTGGTTAGACATGTTTGTACATGCATATAACATTTTCTCTTTGATATTTCCTATAAAATCATAATCCTCTTGTCTCAGCCTCCTGAGTACTAGGATTACAGGCATGCACCACCACACTTAGTTACTATTAGTTCACTTTAAACCACACCATTGAACTAGCATCCCTCTTTTGTGAATAAGGAAACAGGTACAGAAAGAAACTGACTCTGTCACACAACATATAATTGGCATAAGTGTGTTTTAAACCTGAGCAGTTGGATTCCAAAGTCCCTATGTATTCTTATAAAAACGTTTACTCAATAAATTGAATATTCATTTTATATAAATAGCAAAGGACGTTCAGAAATTCTAACACAAAGATGTTATTAAAGTAGTATAGTTATTTTCAGAAATGCATTAGAAAATATCAACTTAATAGCAACTCTAGGCACTAAAACTCTTGTCTCGATATATGCCCAAGACTTTACGCTTGATGAGGGTCACACATTATGAAAATCACTTTCAAAATCAAAAGAAAATATGTGACATTTCCTACAGACATGCTCAGTGTCACATTTTTTTCTTATAATTCAATTATTAAGAAACAGTAAATATAGTATTAAATATCAAATGATCAGTAATATTTAAAGTTGTTAGGGTAAGAAGACTCCTTTTTTGTTTTTTGTTCATTTGTTTGTTTTACAGTACTGGGGATGAAAACCAGGGGCATTCTATCTCCAAGCTATACTCCCAGCCCTAGTTTTGATTCTTTATTTTGAAACAGGGTCTCACTGAGTTGCAAAGGGCCTCGCTAAGTAGTAGCTGAGGCTGTCTGCAAACCATGATGTTCCTGTCTCTGCCTCCCAAATGCTGGGATTACAAGGGAGCACCACCACACCCAGCTTTTTAAGTAGACTCTTTTGAAACACTAAATGTTAAAAGCAATTGAGGATCCAATTCCACAACTATTTACACTAACTCAAAATAGGAACATTTGTGAATATGAATGAATAGCTTACCCATGACCAATGAGGACATTCTTGGTATAGCACTACAAATAATTATATTTATTGGCTGAGCTTGTGAGAGAAAATGAATACTAAATTTCTTAGAAATGTGTCTTTCCTCAGGTTTTGGCATTTTAATAAGCTTTAACAAATAATAAAGATACTATTCACTGCCTGATGACACCACTCCATATTATCAGTGCTAAATTTGCTGGAGAAGAACATTTCATGGTCCACTGGTTTGCAGCAGGCTTTGTCCTTGCCTTGTCTCTGGGCTTTCCTTCTCCCCCATGCAGACTGCACAATGTCATCGCTCTTCTCTCCAACAGTTATCATCCGTTTAACTCACCTCTTGGAATAATACTATGTTTAGAGCATTTTAGCGTCAAATGTTTTCATTTCTGTAACAATATATATCATCTCTTAAGCCTTCTTATCATTACCTTCAACAGCTGTTTAAATCTTATTGTAAATATTACTTTTTTCTCCCCCTCCAGTGCCACTATTTCTAACTAAACAACAGATTATGGACTCTTTGAGGCCAGCGACTATGTCAGATATCTTTGCATTAATCATGATAGCTAACAGCCTCTGCATGAGCTCAATCAATATGTGCTTGCTCACTAAATTTTTAGTTTGTCAAAGTTTCATAAAAAAGATAAGATGATTTAGTTTTTTGACATTTTTGGACTATTTAAATGACTAGAAAACAAATTTCATAAATATTCTTTTTCTGTTATATTTCCTAAAGTATTATATTTCCTAAAACTACAACTCAAATGAAGATCTCTTCATAGAATTTTCTATTTATTTCCCTTTTCCTATACAGTCTTTTGATAGTTTGAATTTGAATCAGACTTGTGCTCAAAATGCTAAACAAGAACCACAAAACAAGATAGATAGATGATATGAAAAATCCAGATTACACTATAACACAACTAAAATTACACAAGTATGTGTCACTAATAGCCTCAGAGTAGAAAATATTGGTTTACTTTTGTATAATTTTCCCATAAATTTTATCCTAAAATATACTTTAAAGAGAATATATAACATTATGCTCTTAAAGAAAATAGAATTGACTAATTGTTGTTTTATGCACCCCAAATTTCATTGAGAAATTTTTTAGATCAGCGATACTTGTTTAAGTTTATTCATCAACATCATTTATGCAGTTGGGTCTGGTACACAATACTGCTCTCAAACATGAACACTGTCTTCCTTTCTTAATGAGGGGAGATTGTTTTATATTTATATATGAATTATACATAAGTACACACTCACATACAACTATAAACATTCATGGTCATATTTACCTTGCTCTCCTCTACCTGGCCCTTCTATGCACAACTGCTGGTGAGCCAAAGTTCAGTCAGTGAGATTCTCTATTGCTCTCTCCCACCTTCTGGCTTTACTCTTTCACTTATTCCTCTTGGGTAAAACCAAAAGGACATACAACTTGAAAGCTGTCTGACTTCTACGTCACTTTGTAAGCAAAGGGAACCTATCAAGCCAGGTGTAATAGCACATACCTGCATTTCCCAGTACTTTGAGAGTCTGAGGATTGCAGGTCAGAGGGCAGATTCAATAACTTAGTGAGACTTTCAGCAACTTAGTAAGACCCCGTTTCAAATAAAAGAGAACAGACTTCCGGGAAGAAGGCGACCTAGAAAAGCAGCACTTACGAGTCCTGCTAACACTTGTTCTCTATTGCCACAAAATCTGTGCTTTTCACAGCCAGAAAACACTATCAGCAGAGAAATAAAAAATGTAAACACAAAGGACAGAGAAAAAGAAGACTAGAAGAACAACCAGAGACCAGAAGAAAATCCAGCCCGCATTGTGGAGCCACATGGGCGCCATCATGCCTCACAGCACCAGGCTCCAGAGAAGAAACGTAAACAAGGAGCTGAAGTGAGCAGCTGTGGATCATTCTGGTGTAATTCAGCAGTTCTTTCAGTGCAAAGAACATCTAAAACTCCCAGTGGCTAAGCTCATCACGCCTTCCAGGGACTCGGAATGGAGCTCAGAACCAGAAAAAAAAATACACCAGCCTCACGGCTGAGGGCTTGGCAGTGGCGCCATATTGCCATCAGCTGCTGTGAGTTCACCAAACCCACAACAGCTCCAGATCAGCATGGAGCACAATAACTGTAAGTGAAATTGCGGCCCCCTACAGGGGATATCCCAGCAGTGCACCCCCTGTAATATCCCAGGGTCTGAGATTTTGCAGTCTAACCCAGTAAAGGAGTACTGGTGGCAAAGACACCACACCCTAGTCACAGCTCCCCGTGGGAAAACGCCCAGCTCTGCACCCCCACAGTCTCACGCAGCCTCAACCAATCCCCTGGATCTGAGACTTTACAATACAACCCAGTAAAAGAGTAGTGGCAGCTGAGATTACCACAAATTCCAGATCCAGAGCACCCTAAGTGAAGTTGTGGTGACCCAGGAAAGAACCCAGAGAAGGCACACACTTCCGAAATCATGGGAAAAAGGAATAACAATGGAGCAATGAATGCCTACAACCCCACAACATCAGAACCTGATAAAACAGAAATTCAAAGATTTCTAGATCAAATCAGGAAAATAACTGTAGAAATAATAGAGGTGTTTCGAAAAGAATTCAGAGAGAGCCAAAAAGAGACAAAGGATGCAATTAATGAAGTAAAGGCCCCAATTCAAAATATAAACAACCGATTAGACGACATGAAGAACAGAATCTCGCTCCTAGAAGATTATCACTCCAAAAATGAACACATAGTTTCTAAATTAGAAAAAAAAATCCAACAGCAGGAATCTGACACTGAAGAAATATGGGCCCATTTTAAGAGAGCTAACCTAAGAATAATTGGAATAGAGGAGGGAAAAGAAGGTGAAACCAAAGGGATCAACAACCTCTTCAAGGAAGTAATAGCAGAAAATTTTCCAAACATAGAGCAAGAGGTTGATACACAGTTCCAGGAAACTTATAGAACTCCCTTTAGACAGGATCGGAGAAGAGGATCCCCATGCCACATAATTGTCAAAATGACCAATGTGGAAGCCAAGCAGAGAATCTTAAAGGCAACAAAAACAAAGGGCCAAGTGACATTCAGAGGCAAACCAATTAGAATCACTCCAGACTTCCCAAACCAAGTCATAAGAGACAGAAGGGCTTGGAGTAACATATTCCAAACTCTGAAAGAAAATACCTTCCAGCCAAAAATTTCCTACCCAGCAAAACTATTTATCAAATTAGATATGGAAATAAAAATCTTCCATGACAAACAGAAACTGAAGGAATTTATGTCTTCAAAACCAGCGCTAGAGAAAATACTCAAAGAGATTAACTACAAAGAATAAATAGGTAATACACACCAGAACCAGAGAAACAAGATTTTCCATCCAGCAGACAACTAAGCAGAGAAGAATAAACAGTATTACAAACAGAAATAAAATATTAACATGTTAGGAATTAAAAGTTATCTCTCAATAATCACACTGAATGTAAAGGGCCTCAATTCCCCAATAGAAGGACAAAAAGTTGCAAACTGGATTACAAACCAGAATCCATCCATCCACTGCTTACAAGAAACACAGTTTACAAGTAAAGATAGTAACAAACTCAAGGTAAAGGGCTGGAGCAAGTTAATTCATGTTAAGTAGCCATCCTAACAAATGTGAAGTAGTATTTCACTATAGTTTTTATTTGTATTTCCTTAATTATTAGTTATATTATGATAATGGTGAGTGATATTCATGTTTTTATTGGTCATATAAAAATCTTTGGAGATTCATTATTTTAGTCTTTTAACTATTTCTAAATTGTATTGTTTGCTTTTATTGTTAATTTTTAGAATTTATATTTGGAATATTAATATACCTTTATATATAGCATTTGGAAATATTTTATCCCATTCTATCAGTAACTTTTAATTATATTTACATTATCTTTGGATATACAATATTTTCTTATTTTTATGAAGTTTGTTTATTCTTTTGTTGCCTGTACCTTTGGAATCATATTCAAGAAATCACTTGCAATTTCAGTGTTGTAAAGTTTTATGACCCTAGTTTTCTTCTAAATGTTTATAGTCAAGATTTACATTGAGATTTTTTTATCTATTTTGAGTTAATATTTGTATATGGTGTTAGGTAAGGGCCCAATTTTTTTCATGTAGTTATTATTTTTCAACAATATTTAGTGAAAACTTTATTATTTCCTTCACCAAATGTTCTTGGAAACCTTGTCAAAAATAACTTGACTAGCCGGGCATGGTGGCACATGCTTGTAATTCCCATGATTGGGAGGCAGAGACAGGACAATCGCACAGGTTCAAAGCTAGCCATGTGCGCTGGCTTAGGAGACCCTGTTTCCAAATAAAAATAGAAAACAGTTCTGGGAGTGTAGCCCAGAGGAAGAAGGGCTTCCAGGAACCCCAGTACCAAAAAATAAAATAAAATAAAAAATAACTTGACCATATATGGAAGAAAAAAACCCCAGACATATCAAAGTTAATCAGGAAACCAAGCAGGGGAAGGAGGGAGGGGGAGTGAAGTGTTAGGGATTTGGTAGGGGCTGATTGGGTGATGTGTGCATGTATATCTCCACAAGGTTTTTATCCCATTAAGATATATGACTACAATGCACCAATATTAATTTATTTAAACAAAAAGGAAAAGAAAGAAACTGAAGGTTTTAAAGTGTGAACTCCATTCAGTGGATCACACTTAGCTTCCTTAATTTCAATAAAATATAATAAGAATTTCAGA